>NC_080431.1:11319802-11628052 GCF_028018845.1 Melospiza georgiana
AATAAAGGGCAGGTAAATTGACAAGTCAGCAAGGAGATGGCATAATAGCATTTCTTGAGTAAGACGGAGCTTGCGTAGGAAGAGAAGGATATTGCTGTTTCTCTGTAATTTTATTTCTGTGATTTCCTTTCTGTAATAGATTGTGTAGGCTATAGATATATTCAATACTTTATGATCAGGTGGGAATTACAGTTGAGTTAAAAAAGGCACTGTTACTAAATTACAACAAGAATTCTGGACGTAGCATTTCTAGACAAGAAAATAGAAGGTTAGATTTTTTTTATGGCAAATCTGGGGCTAGATAACTGTGGGACTTTTCTGAAGTCTTTATCCCCTTGCTGTTCATCAGTGAGGTGAGAAGGTGTTAGAGACAATCACACAGAGCTATGGTGTAGGTCATTCCAACTAGGCACAAGTCATTCTAACAGTGTTACTCTTTTAAGTCATTTAAATGCTACATTAAGAGAATCTTTTTTATGAATATCCTTTCCATGTGCACTGTGATGAAGAAACTTTTACTTCTAGAAAAGGAAAAGGGATGAGTGTGTTATGAATCAGTTTGAGCACACTGAGGATCTGAAGATGAGAACTGTAAAATCAGAATAACATTTGCTATTAGTGCATTTCTCTCTTCCCATTAGATCCGTTCTGATTTTGCTCCAATGGTATCTAATTCTTCTTACCACATTCCCTAACATTACTATCTGTTATTCCAGAGTCCTTATCTGTCACACAAAGTTTGCATTAATACTGCAAATCACCTCACTCTCGCTGTTTAAGAAACAAAAGGCTGATCCTGTATTTGAGCAGGTTCTCATATCTGACATGCATGTCCAGTCTCACCTCTCCTCCCTCTCCGTCCAGAAGTAATAATCCAGGAAATGCCTTCTTCTTTCTTCTCTCTCTCTCTTTTTTAAAATTTTTTTTTATTATTATTTTTGGGTGCTTTCAGCAATGGCTGCTCCCCTTTCTGTTCTTCACAGACACAAACTGCATCTTTCCAGTGTGGATGTGGATGCTGTCCCCTTGTGGATGATGCTCACAGTCTGAGCTGCTGCCTGCAAAACTGAGCAGTGCCCTTCAGCCAGTTTAAGGTGGTGTCTGGTGCAGTGCATTCATTTAGCATGACTAAAGGACAAAATTAAGGTTCTTTTTGTTTCTCATTCCCCTGCCAGCTACAGCTTTCCCAGAAAAGAGGCAAAACTGAGGTCATTTTTTTTCCATCTGTGAGGGGTCAGTGACTGCAACCAAGCTGTTCCTGGCTGAGGTATAAGCCTGTTAAAAAGCACCTATGCTAGCAGCTGAATAATTTTCGAGACCAATTTTTTATATTTCTCCTAATGAAAACAGCGGGTCATTAAATCCAGCAGTGGATCTCCAATTATAACCTGGTTTGGACAGCATGGAGCCCTGCCCAGACAGACCCCCGACCTCAGCCTTTGCTGTGAGATCTGCGTTTGCTGCCCCTGTCCCAGACCCACTTCTGGCATCTCCAGGAGCACAACTTTCCCCCCAAAATACCATTACCACAGCTAATTCTGCTATTTGGTATTCTCAGTGCTGCCTGGAGTGGGGCTGTGCATGCTGTCTGTCCAGATGAGAAGCAGATCTATGGTTAAAAAAGGTGTGGTTCTGCTTGGAAGCAGAGGCAGTGTGTGCAGGCAGTGATGTAAGTGTAAATGTACCAGGGTTTTCTTACTTGACTATTATTTAAGTCTAAGAGAAGAAATCAGACTTAAGAGACCTGAATTCTGGATACCTGCTCCCTGTATTCTTTCTTTCCTCCTAACAAAATCAGAGACAGATATGTGAGAACTGCTGTAGCATTTAAATGAAAAGCTCTTAGATCTTTTCCTGCACAGGAATTGAAAAAAAAAAAAGAGTTTAATGGTTGACATTTAATCTTCATACAGTAAATAATAATTACAGGCAAGAATTTAAAGTGGTTCTGCTCATAGTCAAGCCTGATGGTTCTTTTCTCCTTGCATTGCATGAGGATTTACTGTACTGTGGATGCAAAATGTAAATGATGGGCAATTCTGTGAAATTCAGACATGCACACAAAACTGTCTTTCCAACTTTTTCACACTTACCTTCAAACTGAAAATGGATTTTCCTGGTGGCTGATTAACCAGAAATGAGTTGTTTCTAACTAGGTTGTGGGGAGGAGGGTTCTGTAATATTGGATTAGTGAAAGGAGTGAACAGCTTCAGTTTAATTCAACTAGTCTTCTATTTTTAATCTCCAAGGAAACAGCTGAGTTGAATGTTAATTAAACAGCAGTCTTTGATCCACCCAGCCACTCCCGGAGGCATAATAATAATATATAAGTGCACAGCAGCACATATATAATAGGTACTCTTAAAGGAGTGCGTCTAATCTCGCCATATTCACATTTAAAACATTTATTGCTGACCCACTCTGATGTTATTTAAATAGGGAAAGGAAAAAAGAGGAGAAAATGCTAAGGTAAACTTTGTTGGTCTGAAGGTAGGGCAGCAGAGCAAGCGTGAGTTCCTATTATGAGGATGTATAAGGGTTAATGATTAGAAGAGTGGAATCAGGAAAGACCTTAAGCCCAGATCTATGACAGTGGTAATTGAGCTGATTGATTACGACATCTCGTTTCAGACGACTATTGATTTAATCTAGTCTGCAGTCCCATTGGCCCCAGAGGTGCTCCCGAGTGAGGCTCAGCACTTGAACCTGGGTACTCTTCCCTACTCACCGTCTGGATATAAATTTCCAGAATCTGCAACCATTTATAATTTTCACTCATCTTCATCCTTTTATTCAGAAGCCTCTAATTTCATCAGGCTAATGTTTTTAACCATTGAGGGAAGAGGCACAGGGAAAATGAAGTGGCACAGACTGAAAAGGGTGGGTTTTTAAAAAAAAAAAAAGGCAAGGCAGAGAGCCGGGGCTCTGTGGCCAGTATTTGCATCTGTTGTCTCTGATTCGCAGAGCTAGCAAAGGCTGCTTTTGGAGGCAGTCCACAAAGCTGGGCTATCAGTAGGCAGTTTGCTGTACGTGCACGTTCAATTATTAAAATAGTAGACTTTTTTTTCTTTCTGATAGCCATAGTGAGGTCATGACATTAATTTATCCAGGGTATTGTGGGTAACTATACAGAAAAAAAGCATAAAGGGCACAGATGCTGGAGCAGCAAAAAATGGATGGGTCTGAGCAAAAGGAGATTAAGAGGCGATGACCAATCTAATGTACGTATAGCAGTAAGAAGCCGGCATCCGTCACAGACTGTTGATGGCAATAAGTATTTTAAGCCATGCTGTGCATGTGGTAATTTTTTTTTTTTTTCATATACCTCAGTAACTGCTAAGCTGAATGCTGTAATCCTGTATTTTTTCAGTTTCCCAAATCTGATTTTGGTCTTGTTTTTGTTGTCTCATGCTTGGCGTTCTTCGCTCGCTCTCTGTATGTGGGTGTGTGTCTGTCTCCGTCTCTCCCTTTCTCCGAGATTACAAACTTAACTGTTTCCTAATTGTCTACTTTCCTCCATCCTTTTCCTAAGAAATCAATCACCATCACCACGACTGGTCCCAAGCGCGCACTAGCTGGGCTTAGGGCGTGTACCTGGCGCTTTGGCTTCCTTCCTTTACTCTGGGGCTGTGTGGTATTTTCTTTTTGGACCTTCCCTGCGAGCGGATGCCCTTCCCGTTGGCTGCTGCTGCCGTAAGGTTGCCAAAAGGGCTACCTGAGCTGGGACTGCAGCGCTGCATCCTGGGACCTGCCCGCCCGGCTACGCCGAGGGCTTCCACAGCACCAGGCAGCTCAGAGAATTGGCTGGTGAATTGCGTATCACCTGTCCCCCCCCCCCGGTAAATAATTTCTATACTGCGAATCACAGTGGTGTGGTATTGTCTGGAAAAGTAATTCCCAAATACTGTTGGCGTAAAAAAGGGAAAAGCCGAAAGACTGTCAACACCGTAAGCCATTAAAGTCCCTTGCCTTAAGAACAAAGGAACAAGGTAAAAATGCACACAATGATTATGCTCTGTGGATTTTCATAGCCTGTCAGACAACTTGTGCCTGTGTTTCAGTTATCAGCCTTTGTGCTTTGTTTTTTGTTGTATATTTTCTATACGTGTCTTCAGTTTCTGTTTGTGTGTGTGTATTTGGTGTGTATGTATGTGTTCAGAGTTCTCTACCAAAACGGAGCAAATATCGTACAGAAAAATACACAAGTGGGGCTCAAACATGCATTTTCAGTACTCAGTGTGGTGGTGCGGGTATATTGCCATTGTTCTCTTGCAGTGCTCCCTTTGATACAGGCAGCTTCTATTTTTTTATTTTATTCTAACTAAGAAGTCTAAAATAAAAGAAAAGGAGGAAAAAAATTGCTTAGTCCAGTTAAATGCCAATTGAAGCCCAGAAACTCACGATTTCAACACAGTGAATGGTGATTCAGACCCTGGCAGGGTTTTGGCTATGAGACAATTCCTACTTATAAAGTGTACAATGAAGGGGGGAGGAAGATAGCATTAATTTTGAGGAAGATTAATATTAGTCTTTTAATGTTCATTATTTTCTGAAGAAGTGGATCCTTGTAGCTTTTGAGAGCTAGTGTGTCCTTCCCACTGGTATTTATTTGAGCAGAGGAAAAAATGAAGAAGGCGTAGAATAAACTCCTAAGACTGTTCAAGAATTACTGGCATTATTTCTCTCTACATCACGTGTGAGCCTGGGTTGCCTGCTATTCCTGAGGCAGAGGATCGAGGATGAAAGTCTGTGTGTCAGAGCCTGTTTTCACAACTGCATTTGGAGATCTGTCTTATTGATTAGGAAAAAAAGGGGGTGGGAATAGGAGTGTGAGGTGAGGGGAGGACCGACTGACTACTGGCTTATTGCAGCTCAAGACATTTTCTTCCGGAAAGATGTCAAACAACTGAGACACAGCAACAGAGGAAGTAGAAAGGTGGAAAAATAAGAAGAGGGACCCTTTGGAAGAAATGAAGGCATTCCTTATGAGAGCCTTGAGGTGTTTTTTTTGTTTTTTTCTTTTTTTCTTCTAACATCTGACCCACAAGGGCTAGAGTGACAGCGTCATGCAAATGCTGCAGTCCAGCAGGTCTGAGAGAGGGTGGATGCTAGAGAGTGAGTTAATGTTAATGATGAGTGCAGTGAAAATACCAGCCGATACCACCCCCTCCACACACAACTGCTCTGAGTCAGCATCCGCTGCTTTGCCGTGCCTTTCTGTGCCTGTGTGTGTGTGTGAGTGTGTGTGTGCGCATGTGTGTGTGTGTGAGTGTGTGCTGTGACCGTGTGTGTGTGTGTGTGTGTGTGTGCATGGAAGGTAAAGCCAGTCAGTCAGTGAGAAGCAAAGGTACGTTCGAGAGCAACTAAAATCTGACTGATTTCCATCTTCAGAGCATCAGATGTATTCCCTAAAGAGGATGGGTCTATGCGATGGGGGTGGTATAATTATGTTAATGTCATATTTATAGAGGGGAGAGATTTTTCATTCTAATTATTGATTTGAAAGCTGTGGTCAAAATTGTTTGTTATATCCTGATCAGCTTTAAAAAAAGAAATTTAATGAATTCTAGGGACTGCTATACATATATATCTCTCTCATATATGTATATATATTTTTTTTTGTTTCATTTAACTATTTTGTGTCTGAGGCATAACTGATTGAATGGTGCACAGTGACAAAGGAACGGCTCTTATATAATGTTGCATTATATCATCAGCTGAAATAATATTGTGAATAATCCAAAATGTTCTGAAATCTGAAGTATCAGTCTGGAAGGGAGGGTGAAGGGCAGGGGTGGGGGTGGGGGGCACTGGCAAATCTTTTCTTCGGCAGAGCACTCTGTACAGCTTTCTGGTAAATGGATGGTTCACCTGTTCGACCAGCAGAGATTCTAATTCTTCCCCCCCTTCTCTTTTTTTTCCTTTTTAAAGCTGAACGGCTTCCCGAAGAGCTCTGAGTTTTCTATGCCAGATTCTGCTCCAGTGGCTAGGACCTTTATGGCTGCTGTTTCTTTTGCTCTGGGATCTGATGGAGGAAAAAAATAAAAAAGCCACGATGGATCCTGTCCCTAAAGTAGAAATTTTCTTTTTCATTCTGCAAACAAGGCTAAAGATCGGAAGAGAATGAATGCAAAAGTAATTCAGGATTGTGGTCGTGCCATTAAAAGTGTTCGGCTTCAGAACAAAATTATTTGGGAAATCCGAGCAATTCTTCCTACTGTATCGACAGTATTTGAAAGTTATGTGTGCTTTGAGTAATCTGGTTCAAGTGACAACAATCTCTGCATGTCAATGTTTTCTGCAGCTTATGGAGTGAAGGCTAGTTTTGCCATTGGAAAGGAAGAAGCTTTTTCTAGCAGTCTGTAGAAGGATTAAATGTTGAACATGGGGAAGAGGCAAAAAGTGAATACACGCCCAAAGGTTATCCTTGCATCGTGGATGGGTTTAAAGTACTCTGTAACCCAGGGCCCACCTGAACAGCAGGACTAAAAGTATACCGGGGAAATATTTCAATTAGAACCCCCTTAACAAGCATTTAATCCTTCTTTCAGGCATTAAGGAAATAGAATAAAATTGTTACTGTACAAATCTGCTGGGAGCAGATTTTAACCCATTTGTAGACGCTTCCCTCTGATGCATCACAGTAACATAGCTACTTGTGAGACAAGGCAGAGAAGATTTTTATCCTGTGTTCTTTGTTTTTTCTTTTCAAAAGTTAAGGACCGTACTCTCAGAAAAGTCTGTTCGGTCAGCTGATACATTGTTCGAATGTATGTATGCGTCTTGCCTGCTTATTTGATCTTTTCTGCCCCCTACTTGAAACTGTGGTTTGTTTATTTGGGGGGAAGGATGTGGTGTTGATTTGGTGGGGGGACGGGACATTGGTTTTAGGGTTTCTTTTGGGTTTGGGGTTTTTTTTCTATTTAACAATAGCAGTGAAAGTTTTGGTGACAGCGATTATGACTACTAAACAATTCAGTTTATTGGAAGACGAATTCTTCTGGATCATATCGGACTTTTCCTAGTCCCTGAGACCCTAACTTGTGAGGTTTTTTAGCAACAATCACAAGTCAGGCTCTTGGGACCTAGGCGGAGGGGAACCAGCAGCTTTGGACTGTGTTTGTTTCTCTGCAGAATTTAGAGAACCAAAGGAGCTTTCCTTGCCTGGAAGGGTAAAAAGGAAAATATAACTATTTCAAATGTTAAGCATCAGAACTGTTCCTAAAAAAGAAAAAAAAAAAAGAAAAAAAATCCGAACAACTGTAACTCATTGTGCAGCATTGGGATGTTACATTTTTATATGTTTAGAAAACTGGACTGGATGTCATGTAACATTTAGAATTATAATTTAACCTGGATGTTAGTTCGCACGAAAAAACTCCCCCCAAACAATAAAAACAACAAAACTCCCACTCAAAACAGGTACTAAAATATATAAAATATTTCCAACTATAATATTAATACTATTACTATTATTATTATTATTGTGGACAATTCTGATAAATAATTACCAAAAAGAATATATTCATCCTTACTGTTCAAGCATCAATTGACTTTTAAAACATAAAACATAAACACTGATGTTTGAGGCCTAGAAAACATTCATTCTATTGTTTGAATAATGAGTCTACAGGAAAACTGTTGCTTAGCTTTTCCTGTAACATGGAACAAAGAGTATTTTGTACTTAGTTGCCATCCTTTTTCTTTGACCAAGTGAGAACACAATATGTCATTTAAAATATTCTCTCATTTAATTTACATTTTAATCTGAAAGAGAATATTGGTTTAAAAATCATGCTACAGCATTAACAGCCCTCTGCACTCAGAAACATATTTCTTGTACCTGTTCAATTTAAAGCAAACCCACACTACTCTAATCACCGGACTCAACTTGTAACTTCTCCATCACTTCTTATATTTTTTTTATCCCTCTGAAAATAACCAGTGTGAGCTGTAGCTTGTCCCTCATGTGTTAAGTTCTTCACTGACTTTGCATAAGGAGATTCACAAGCACATGAGTTGTTCTGCACTGCTTATTTGTCTCGAACATCTGATCTAAAACACGTCATCTGATTTGTATTTCTTAATATTTTATAGGTGAGTTAGTTCTGAGTCATTTTTCTCTGTTTCCTGTGTCTAACCAAGATGCTGAAGGATTTTGTTGATACATCAGACTTCACTGAAACAAAGGCTTCACACAGATCAGGCATCTAAACTATTTGTTCATTTCAAAAGTGGTATTTTGGCTACAGTATATTTTTTCCACTTGTGTGGGAGGAATTGTGTTTTATTGTAAGCATCAACACTATTGTTAAAATAAATTGTTCTTATCTGTTAGTAGAATACTTTTTCCTCTTGTCTTGTTTTCTTAAGAGACAGAAACTATGCTCAGTACATAGTTTTCAAGTTGCTCAAGATATAATTAGTCTTTAAATAGTTATAAAAAATATTGCCTTAGCAATTACAATGATGATACTGTTCCTGTAAATATGTAATTCTTTTCTTCGTAAACTGTCAGTCCCACATGCTAAGAACACCCAAAAGAGCTATTTGCAAAAATTCCGATGCAGAGGTAACCTTTTTAACACAAATGTTATATTCAACGTCGATTTCTGTTTAGGAAATATTGGAAAAGTAGATTGGAATGTGTATAGGAAAGACAAATGCACCCAGGTATGTGCTACACTCGTGAAACACATTGTTAGGAATTTACACATATTCTGTAGCAGTTTTCAATACTGAAAACAGATTATTTAAGATACTGATCAGGTGAACACATATTCTGTTCATTCGAGCTGTATAATGAGATAAAACTATACTGTGTGTTGTTATATACATGTCAATATATAATTTAAATTACACGTAGAGTTTGTCGAAATAAAAGTCCTTATAGATTTAATCAGCTGTAAGATGCACCCATCTATGCATATCAAAGATTGTCATTGCATTTATTTTTCGATCAGCAAAATTTTCTTGAATGAAGATAATTCAAATTCAGCACTCTGAATTAATTTTGCATTTAACGCTGTAAATACAATGAAGGTGAAACTGTGGTGTGAAACGTTTTGTCTCTGTCAGTCTGAAGATTTCAGTTGTGCTCTGCCCTGCACTGAGAGTGAGAAGAAAATGAATCATTATACACCCCTGCCTGGCGTATTTGGTGCTCCAGCAAAAGTCGTGAATACGCAGTCCTGCCTCTGCATTCCTGCTTGAACTGGGATGACTCCAGTGGCTCCACTCTGCCCATCATACTCAGTGCTGCCCCTTGCCATAGTGTTGGGAATGCTGGTGCACTGCCTGCCTCTTTGCCTGCTCCCTCTTCTTCCCCCATGTCAGCACAGCCAGCCCAGCCTCAGGTGCACAGGTAGGGCAGAGGTGGATGAAGGGAGGAAGAAGCAGGGTCTTCAGTCATGCAGAATTTCCACCAGGATCAACAACGTGTTTCTGTGTCCTGGAGCTGCGTGACAACGCCTACAGAGACCATGCAGGAAGCAGTCCCATTTACCCAGTGACAGAATATCAAAGCTGTCTCTATTAGCACAAATAAATAGAACGCATAATATTCAGTATGCTATGCTTAGATATATGTGCAGAATTTTGATACATTTCTATATATAGGAATCATATATTTCTATACAACTTGATGCTGTTTCAGTGCAAAAGCCATTTAAATGCTCTTTAATAAGTGATTTCGGAGTAATCAGCTTGTGCTACAACAAAAACAAAAAAACAAAAACACAAGCTCTTGCAAAGGGGGAGGAAGAGAGAGAGAGTGAAAAAGATGTGTGGTGCATACAAAAAAGGACTGATATTAACAATTCGATTGGTTCCTAGTTGGTGGAGCAGACTGAGCCAGACGCATATATTAGCGGCTGTCTGCTGCTGATGGGAGCCTGCTCAATGCGGTGGAAATGAAGGATCACCTAGGCTCTGACACCAGCTTATTTGTACGTTTTAATTTCAAAAAGGAAAATCACTGTTTTACATAAACATCTTAACCCCCACGTGATTTTTTTTTTCTTTTTTCCCCGCTCATATTGTTTGCTAATTTACTGTCAACCTAAAGTGCTGTTTAGCTATAGCCCAACAAAACATCAGTCAAAAAAATAGAGGGAAGTATTAGCTTCTCTTTTGTCTGCCATGTACAATTGAGTTATTATTATGATAATTGTCTACTTTAATTTTTAGTCTTCATGGGAGATGCAACAATTTTCTGGAGCTTCACTTTTGAGGCATTTTAAGTTTCAGCAATATACCATTTCATATTTCACCCAAACAATGCAAAAAAAAAGAAAGGAAAAAAGAGCTCATAGCTCAAGCTGGGGTGATTTGATCAATTTTTTTTATTAACCTGAAAGTCTTTAGCACCTTTGTATATATGGGACAGGATTTCTTTTCCAACCATATAAACTCTAAGATCCATTAATACAGTGCTGAAGACTGCTACACGAGTCAAGGGAATTCCAATCCAAGTTAATTACTGTTGGAATTAGAGGGAAGAATATTTTACTTGAAGTTGTATAACAAGAATCTACAATTATCACATTTCAGGGCATTGCTCTATTCACTTGATGAAAAATGTCAATGAGGTTTAACAGGAGATGTTCTGCATTTCCGTGGGTAATGAAAATCGGCACATCCACGATAAGCTAACACAACATTTTCAGTGTGTTAATATGCAGTGCAGCAGAAATTTCTGTAGGCAGTAAATGTAGCCATCATTTCGATTCGCCCGTGTGATGATTATGCTCAATTCCTGACTAGGTACATAATTTCACACTGAAAAGCAGTCATCTCCTCCTAGGGGCCAACTGTAGCCTACAAAAAAAATTTAAAAAAAGAAAGAAAGACTGCCTGCCATCTGAGTCTGAAGTCTATAACTAGCTAGGTAGTCACACAATAGAAAAAATATATCTGGATTACTATAAAAATGCCAGCTGAAACTGTATCACTCAATTAAAAGTAGATTTGTTTTATTATGTTCATTTAAAGTGGTTTTGTCCAAACAATGTATCTGAGGCATTCATCACCCTGTTAAGATTTTCATTGTTTGATGATTACAATAGGCATCTTCCAAGTTTGTTGGATGCTGTGTTGTTGCACTCCTTGGCAACACTAGAGTGATTCTAATGGGGAGTTATATTCTACCCAGAATCCAGCTCAATTGATTGATGAGCTTCCCTTGCAGTGCCTGAGTAGCAACAAGTGGATGGGAGCCAATTATTCAATTGAAAGATTAATAAAATCACCACAATAAAATTATGTCATCTTTTAAAACATCTTTAACCTATTAAGTAGGATTTAAAACTAATCACAGAATCTTCCAGTTGACTACAGACTAAAGTTTATCTGGTAGGCTTTCAGAAGTGCAATCTTTACGCCTGGTTCTACTTATTTAGAAGTTAAAGATTAGTTGTAATTGTGGGATAAACTAGATATGGTAATGATAGTTTGAGCAATATGAGTTTTCTATAGGGAAAAAGAGAGACAATATTCTGTACTTTTCTTTTACTCGTTAGCTGTTGCGCTGGGGCCGTGATTCTCTACAAGAAGCATGTTCATTTATTTAAATGGCCAAGCAAATCAACAAGGTTGTGCTGAGTAGTTTAGGGCTGGTAATTTTGGTTTTGGTTTTGGGTGGTTTTCTTCCACCACCACCACCCCCAACTTCTTTTCTTGGATGTGTACGTGTCATGCATGGGAAGGTATGAAGGAAAAACAGCTATTCAGCAGAGACACGTCCCACCCCTTTAATTAAGCTTTTCCTGGACTATGTAAAAACACTGGCAATGTGTAAATCCCATTTGTGTGTTTGTTATTATTATTTTAACAGATTCCTAAGTATTATATTAAGATATGTCAGTGATGAAATACACATGAAAATAGTTGCATTAGTAAGTCACTTGATACCAAAAGGGTTGGATGGCATCGGCACAGAGCCAACTGGAAGATTTTATTTTTCATTTAATTCCTTTCACCTAGTGGGCTCCCTAAGCATTAGGCAGAACCCAGTATGTGGCTAAGTTATTGCACTAGTGTTCATCACACAAAAAGCACAGTCTTAGCATTTGTAAATTTTCTTCGGGGAGGTTTCTAATCTAGACAGCATTTGCTTTTGGGGATTACACCACAGTCTGTTCCCCACCACCTCCCCCTCTAACATGTAGCCCTTTCAACTTCTTCAAAGAAGTGCGGAAAAGTAGGTTCTTTTATTAATAGCAGAAAACAAACCGACTGCTGGACTTCCGTGGCAGAGCTCACATAATGCGGCAGGGTGGGAACTGTAACAAAGAATGCTTGAATGCACTAAACGTATAGTGAAACCCCATTTACATTCACTGATGGGGCTTAAAGTACAATAAATGAGAAGTTTAAAGTAGAAATAAGCAGGGCTATGAAAAGACTTCAGTGAAGGTAGGTACTTCTTGAAAAGTTTAGCACAGGATTTAATTTCAAACTCAAGCCTTTCCTAGTAGAATGCATTTCTTCATAGTGCATCCCTTTGCTTAAAGCATTTCCATCGGATGACAATAAATCAGATGAAGTGAGTACCTCCAATGCATACAGAAGCAGATTCTGTTTATCCAGTTTATATACTGATTTTCATAGAAGTGAGACAGTTAGCAGTGGAAAAGTCTTCGTGGTTCACTGTCTGATCCTCTATCTCTCTCCTCTGCAAACTGCCTTTGAAGTGCAGGGGGAAAACTTTGTGTCTAGAAAAAGTTTGATTGTGGCATGCTCACTCGCTCTCTAGTACTAAAATGTTTCTGCCCATGTGGGTGTTGGTATGCCAGAGAATTGGACAAGGTTGCTTTTCTTCTGCCAAAGTTATTCTGTGAAATAGAATCTTACTAGTGAGTAACAATCACCTCTCCCCTTCTTCTCTTCATTTCTTTGTTTCAGCCCCTTCCATAGCCTCGCTGTAAGGCCCTACAAGAAGCTGGCTTTGTTCTCGTAGGAGTTTAAATCTGCCTTTCTCCCACTGATTGCATTTTTCTCCACAGTGGTTCTTCATCCTGAACATGAAGGATGTATAAATTGCCCCTACATGTAAATTTTTGCAGACTCTGCATTTCTCCCTTGGCCCCATTCAGAAACAACCAGACATAAGGTTGTTGGTTGCAGTTTTCAAAATAAAGATCTTCTTTCTCCTTTTCTTTTGAAGAATGGCATGATAGTCCTGATCTCTGCACAATCAGAAAGGAGGTTCATTTATGGAACATCAGATTTAATAACTGTGATTTGGGAAGAGCAGGCTAGGGATAATTTTCTGCTGCTCTGTTCAGCAGAGGTAGTTCCTACTGGTGATGTGCAGGAAAGTTTTCTACCAACATTTAGCCAGATTCATAATTCCAGAAGGTTTGACAGTTGGGCCAACCTCGACAGAGGTTTCCAATGCTGCACTCAGGGAGCCTAGTTCTGCTTTGGGCCTACAGGAGGCAGCTCCACAGACTCTTACACTGCTGCCATCCTGCAGCAGCTGGATGAGCCTAACCCAGACTCCATCCCTATGGCATGGTGTTCCAAAAGCACAGGAATCAGTGTTCAGCAAACCCGGCACATGAAATGGCCGGCACAGCCATTTTGTGATGGGATTTATAGCTCTCCACTGGAAGCACAGGGTTCACCCCTCTGTTGGGAAGATTTGTCACAAGTCTGAGGATACACAGTGCTTATAGCTCTTGCTGATGTTATTTATATATGTGCACTGGGGTATTCAGGGAGCTAGATTTACTGTGACATTTTAAATAAACATAGTAGACTGTGCTTTTCAGTTGTTTATTATGTTGGCATATTACTTTAGATCTTAATTCTCAGACTTATGTCTCCTACTGAAATAGAGAGGTATGGTCAAAATATTGATGTTTTAGGAGCCATTGAGGCACCTGGTTTTTAAACAGTGGCTGGATGTTTAGAACTGAAGCAGGTTACCAGTGCAGCATTGGAAACCTCTCCTGGCTGATTCAGAAGGTTAGATTTCTTCCCAGTATCTGAGTGTTGAGTTTGGTAAGCTTTTATGAGTTAATAAATTCCAAGGACTGCAGCTTGGCTTTCTGAAATTTGGTAATCATTCCCTAAATGCTAGTGGGAAATCAAAATTACTACATGCAATAACTAACACTTTTAAACTCCTTTGAAATGTTTCCAAACTGCTGCCTACGTGCTTTTTTTTTGCTGCATTGATGGCTAAAGATTTAGGGTCACTTCCTGGCACCCATCATGAATGCAGACAAGTTCCCTTGAGCTTTACTTTCCTTCCCTGCCATTTTCCCATGCTGTCCAGGCCCTGTGTGGGCTCTTTCATGTGGAGAACACCACTCACTAATGGGAGCAAAGTGACTGTCACAGGGGGACCTTGGATTTTATTAGAGCTCTGAGACCACAGTATAAAGCAAATATTAGCAAAGCGGGAGGTCATGATTTAGTGTGGTAGTGTGAAGGAACGTTTTATACATTTCTTTTACCATCTTATTTCTGCTGTTTGTCCTTCAGTTACTGACAGTAACTTAGTGCAGTGTTTGGAAAGAGAGGGTGGCATCTGAACAAGCTCTAGGATCTCAGATCTCAATAGTCAACCAGTTTCCATTGCAACTCTTCAGACTACACATTTACTTTTTTCAGATTGATATTTTTAATGGTCCCAAAGATTCTTCTGCAAAAGCAAGTAAGAAAATGAATGCAAAGGAGAAGCTCCACAGAGAGTCCCTGGCTCATCTTTTTTGTATAAATTGGTCTAATGTGTGTGTCTCAATTCTGTGTGATTTTAGCATGGTAAAAAAATTCCTTCAGCTTGGATTATGAAATGGCTGCAGAACTTAATACCTGCAGTACTCTTCTGAGAGGAGTTGAAGGCACTTCTACCTGTGGTAAAACCTGTGGATGAATGCAATCCATGAACACCATGGATGCCTTCCTATATTCTCTCTGCTTCCAGATACCATGTGCCATTCACTAGACCAGGAAACTTGGTACCACGTAGGACTTGCACTTTACATGGGCTAGGCTAGAAATACAGCCAGGCATCTCCTTCCTTCTTTCTTTCCCTCCTTTTCCCTCCCCCTTGCTCTCCTCCCTTGTGTCTCCCACACACAGCAGAAATATCCTGTCCGCTGCCAAGGCAAACTCAATCATCCAGTCTGACTTCCTCCATAAAACATGCCAAAGCATTCACCAAGCAACTCCCACGTCAACACCAACAATTTCTGTTTGGTTAGCATGTATATTTAGGATTTGGGATGGCAGAGAATCCATAATAACCTCCTGGAACAGTCTCCCAGTAGTCTATTACATCAATATCAAAAACATAGGCTTTATTTCCAATTAGAATTTGTTTATCATTAGTTTCCAGCTACCTTTTTAATTTTCCTGACAATCTAAATGGTCGTTTGCTTCCTTCCCCCTCTTAGGATTTTCAGTGATAAAATAATAAGATTGTCTTCATTGTCTTACTCTAAAATTTTGGGGAAGATCAGACCACGTTGCTTGTTCTTGTTTGAGTCTTTTCCATTTTGTCAATATCTTCTGCAAATACTAATAGCAGAATGAGAAAGCTGATGTCAGGAATGGTATTATTAGCTTGCTAGTAATTCTTCTTTTGTTTGACTTACTTACTCATTTATTTTGTTTATTCTCTTCTTTGCTTCACTATACTGAGATCACAAGTATAGCTAAAGGCATAAAGAGAGAAAATAATTTGGAAAAGTCTTTTTTTAGGTATTTAAAAGTTCCCAATTCCAGTTAAAATTAGTAGGAGTTTATCACCTAAACTGTTAAGTACTTCTGTTGCCTTTATTTAAGCAAAACCTTATGTCAATGAGAGAAATAACAGAATTAGCTTATCAGTGTTTGAGTAATTATTAACCAGGTAGTTTTTGACCTCCATTAATCTATTTATTGAATAAATTGAGTTTAATTTCAGAAGGAAATGACAGCAGCTGTATTATTCTTACTATTTGAAAGCTTGCTTGGTTTCAGCATTTCCTATGTTTCTTGTATGCTGGAGTTACAGAAATAGATCCTACAGATGGATTAAAACATACCCATGTGTTGAAGACAGGCAGTCTCACATTTTACAGGTATCCATCCAAACAGCTAGGATATAGCTAGCTAAAGGATTATTTTTAATATGTTTCTCCAAAATTCTCAAACCTAGTCCCTTCACAAGGCTTATTTGCCTCATCTCAGTAAATCTGCAAACCTATACATTTTATCATTTTCCTATCTTGTGTTTGGGGAGGAGGGATGGGGGAAGACTGATCTTAGATAAGCAATGCAAGTTGGTTAAGAAAGGAGGAAGCTGTCATCTGTAGCCTTTCCAGACACAGCAGCACAGTTCCAGACAGTCACCTGAGTATTATTGCTCTGCCTCAACTATAAATCACAGTCTGGTAATGGCCAAGGCTGACACCCTGACATTTTCAAGAAGAGTAAAAGACCTGATTTGAATGGAAATCAATTTCATTTCACAAATCTTGGGATACTCCAGATATGGTCTTGTTCTGTTTTTTTCTTTTTCTTTTTTTTTTTTCTTTTTTGCATCTTATTCAGAATTTCCATGGTTTTTTTTTGAGGATTAGTTGCTCTATGCAATGACTCTGGTTTCCCACATAAAGTGTAAAATTACAGAAATATGTATGTGTGCAGTGCATCACAGGACCTGATACCATTGTCTTTTCTGACAGCCTGCTGAAGGTGATGGGCACAGCTCCTGAACCTACATTACCTTTTTCCCACCTCCAAAGGCAGTAGCTTCCCTGCACAGGAAAGATGAAAAAGCAGGTACAGGGCATGTGATGCCACAGATCTGCTCTCTACACTTGAATTCCCATGGGGTTCTCCACAGTGGTGGCAGTGTTGGCACCCCAGGACTCCCCATTGTGCAATAAATTGTCCTGCTTGTGACAGCCTTTCTGTAGCAAAAATGGCCCAGAAGTTCTAAAAATTTCAGCTGCACTTTTATTTATTTGAAGAGCCAAAAATAAACCCCAAGCAAATGGAATTAAAGTGGCTTTTTCTTTTTTTTTTTTTTTTTTTTTTTTCTTGGGTGGTAAGAATGTACTGTAAAGACAAGATATTTCTCATCCAAGGAGGGAGGGGAATGAGCTTAGTGACTGTAGCACCCATAGAAGTGCTGCAGTAACAAGTGTAAGTAAATATGATTCCAAATGTCCTTCACTCTGACGGCTCTCATCCATACCACAAATCCCCTTTTGGAGCAAGGCCACTGCCCAAGGTGAAGGCTTTGAGGTGGTATCAGACCTCCAGTGACTGAAGGTCCAAAACTGACCCCGAAATGCTCTCTCCAATAGTTTCACAAGGAGCCACCATGCTCTGCAAAATTTCAGTTTTCTTACTTGGCAAAACAAAACCATCTAGAGGACGCTGGTTAAAAAAAGGAAGGTGGTGTGAGGTAATGCATGTATGAGAATCTAAGCCAGTGAGTAAGCTGTGCCTAAATTTGCCAACAGATGCATTCCTGTGTGAAACTGAGAAAGGAAAAGCATCCTTAGCATACAGAGGATTAAAAATATCTGATGGCCATTCCACGTTTAAGCCCCTTAAACAGGATAGAGTGGAACACATTGTGGTGTCTATAGCAACAGGTGTGAAATCAAAGGTAAGGATTTTTCTCTCTTTGTGTGTATCTTGCCTGCTGCTGTACTCCTGGAAAACCTGTAAGGAGCTCATTAAAATCATGCATATATAACACAGACGCAGTGCATCAAATGATTTCCCAAGGCCTTAGCTCTGTGCTGTGTCTAGACAGTGTCCATGGGCTTTATCACAGCACATCTTAAAGAGCAGTGAAACACATCTGGTGTGGAGAGAAATGCTAACAATCCAGCAAATTGCTAGCATCTAGCCCAGAATACTTTTCCTCTGACAATAGCCACTAGGACATGCCCAATGAAAAGGATAAGATCAGGACAAGTAAAGTGATACTTCTCTGTTGTGGTTTGGTTCTTTTTTTTCTGTCTCTTGTGGAATTCAGTGCAGTGACTAATAGCTGGTACCAACCTATTTAAGCAACCTTGGCAGAATTTTTCTTTTCTTTTGTGCATGGGTTTAATTACTTGTGCTTTAATTTTCTGAACCCTTTTGGTGTGATAACAATGGTATCTTTCCTTGATTACAAATATCTCCATGTTCTGCAGATTCATTTGCATCCACGGAAGACTGAGAAAATCCTGGAGCCGTGTGTAAGTGGTTTGCATGGATTTCCAAGGTGCAATGCCTCTGTGTAACCTACATCATTACGCTCACTTCATTTGTCACTAAGTGTTTTCTTGTCAGGGACATTTTTTAATGTTCAGTCACATGAGAGATTTTACCTGGGGCCAATGATTTTTTCTGATACATGTAGCTTATTGGCAAACTTCTCCAGCCACACACTGTTCTGTACAATGGAGAGACTTAAAGGTGGATTAAATCAGAACTGTGACATTTGGCACTGTGATGTTCTCACGACTGTTTTTATCAGTATAAAGCATGTCCTGGAAGACAGAAGCATCTCTCAGCATTGCAGTTCCCATAAAGGAATGTTTTGGCCTTGTTAAAGTCAAGGGGAGCCTTTGGCTTCAGTTGCTAAGGTGTCATCATCAAATTTAAACATTTTGAAGAGTGGCCACCATCCTTACAAGACACTTAAATTATTTCCACTCTCAAAAAAGCTCCATACTATGAGCTGGAGCCTTCTGTGCTTAACATATGCCCAAATTACGTGGGGGACAATGTAATGAACCCTGGAAGGCATTTCCCTTGTCAGGACATCACATCTACCTAGTCATGGATTTCAAGGACAAGATGAGAAGTTTACTTTGAAGCCTGAACCAAAGTAGAATGCTAGCCCTGGAAAAAAGAGTCTAAACTGTCTATATTCCAAGATTGAAAGGTTCTGTTTAGATTCCATCAAAGAAGTATAATATTTAACTGCTTTGCTCAGGATCTAAAAACTGCAACAAAAATAGAATCAAATCAAGTGGCCTCATTGTGTATCATTTAACATGATGCCAAACTATCCTGGCATATTTTTAATGGAACATGAGTTTAAATATTAACTGCTTAGTTTAAACAGAGATTTTTGCTTTTAATACAGCAAGTTTATTGGATGATTCATGTCAACTATACATAATTTTTTAAAATAACTATAGCATCACAATTTATAAATTGTATTATATTACCAAATACTCTATCTGAAGTAATTCACAGTCCTCACTTTTTAATACAGTGATTGAGTTCTCATTTCCAGAACAAAATTTAGCATCTAATACTAAGTGCTGATTTTAGGGGAATTACATCAAGTACAGCCACTCTGCAGCATAATGCCAGAATATTAGGGCATATTACAACCCAGCTGACGAGACAAATCAAAATGGATTCATGAGGTTATTTGGTATTTCTTTCAGGCCTGACTAAAATTTAGTGCTTGGGACTTTGGAGGAGCCATAAGTCATTAGAAATGTTTAGAAAGTGTAAAGTTACACTTGCCATTTGTCTTAGGGCATTTGTCTTAGGGCATCCTACTGGTGCTACTCCCAAAAATGGCAAGTCCACTGGAAGTGTGTGACATACCTGCCAGCCTCACATTGATGTCTCAGATGCTTCAAGACATCACAAAAGGCAACAGACACTTAATACATATGAAATCAAGTCCTATGTTACCTGTCCCATTCCACTGTACTCTCGAGAACTTCACTCAATTGTGACTATTATAACCAGCTTCAATTTTCTGAGTTTATATTTTCAGGAGGTTGGATAAAAGCACAAATTAATAAAATCTGTCAGTGGATACTTGGTGTAGCTCAGATTTATGAAAGCTGCAGTTTCATATGGGGACACAAGACAGCATTTGACCACAGTTACTGCCGTAATGGTCAGGTCATGATTTCTCTTTCTTTATTTTCTTCTTTATTTATTTTTTAATGTTGATGGTAAAAGGTAGACTTTTTAACCAATAGCTGTCTATAATGCTTCTGCCATTACAAAATTATGCTCTCATTTTTCATTAATTGGTCTCTTTTTGGTCAGTTTTCAACAAATGTCAGAACACCAACTGAGGCACACGCTTGGATTTCAGCTGTGTAAATATATCAGTACTCCAGCTAACCCCTTTCATGGCTGCAGTGAGCAGCTTAAAGTGTGCAGCCCTGGGATTTGTTAGTGATAAATGTGCTGCCAGCATCACAGGTGAGGGTGGGTGCATCTTTCCCAAAAAAGCTCCAGCCCTAAAAGTGGCCCTGTCAGGCTCACAGAGAGCAGAGGCAGCTCTGCTGCTCAGAGGTTCTGCAGACCCACGCTGGGGCTCCCCTTTGCTCCATCCCAGGATGAGCCTGTGTCTCCTCAGCAGATCCATGTCAGAGACAGGAAAAGGGCAGCCCCCTCGTTTTGGAAGAGCTGTCTCAGAATGTCTGCAGGCTCAGGTGAGAAACGAAACACATTTCATTACAAAATCAAGACTTTTTTCCTTTTACCATGTGTGATGACCAGGGTCTTTTTCAGTTCAGTTTTTTTAAAGAGAAGCAAAATTTCTGCTCCCTGTGCTGAAATTTTTAGCCTTTTCCCAGTAACTTTTCTCTTCTTTTGCATTACTTGCATACCTCTGAATTTCCTGTGAGAGTGATCCTTGTAGAAAAGACTCAGAGGCCTTTTTGATAAATTTCTCTCAAAAACGAATTATCAGTTTACATAGATCCCTTGAAGACTGAAAACCAGTGTATTAAAGCAAATTTCCAGAAGATATTTTCCTAAAAATCCTTTACATAATTTGAAAAGACTAAGCACAATTCTCAGATTGGTAGAGAAAGAGGTTGCTAACATTTCAGAAACACAGAGATCAATGAAAGAAAAGCACAAGGTCATTCATATTTTCCATGATGAAAATCAGGCCAAATTAATGACCACCATAATCAGGTTTAGACCCACAGACCTTAGGAGTCCTCACGCACGCCAAGCGCCAGGCTGGCTGATTTAAAATATTGCTATGGGCATCTTTTGATCTGCAAAACTGCTGACAAAATCTGTGCAGGTGTAGAAAGGTCATGCTCCACTTCTCTGTAGATACCAGACACCTCTACTACCTCAACAGAACTACTCATTGGAGTGGGTACTAATGGTAAGTATTTACCATCCTGAGATCAGGATGCTGGTGTCAAACTATACAGAGACATGAAGATCTACATGATGTGTTGCCTGTGGATTTTTATGGAGTTTGGGTTGTTTTTTGGGTGTTTTTTGCATATTTTATTTAAAAAGCTAGAATGCCGATAACATGCTGTTGAATTAATTTTCCTTTTATTTTCTTTACATATACACAGCACTGTGAATTGGTCATTGATACATAACCTTCTCCAGAAGGTGCCACACTTAAATGACTAATTTTTATCTAGACAGTATTATTACTAGATTAAGAGCTTTTTATCCTGGAAAATAATTGCCAAATCTGGTCTTCAGTTGCCCAGTCAGAAGAAAGAAAGCCTGTGCAGAGTAAAAATATGAGGACAATAACATTTCCTGATCACATTCTCAGGTTGGAAATTTTTTTGTTACCTTAACCATCTGAAACACTGCAATTTTTCCAGAAGTCTCTTATGCAATTAGTAATGGCAAGAACATTTTGAGTCTGAATAGCATGCCTGTGTGAGAGTCTGAAACCATGCAGTTTCCAGCATCTGGGAGTGAAGTCTCACTGTTCAGCAAGCTGCTCTGAGAAGCACAGATAGCTCTTCCAGCAAGCTGGAAACACTGATACAGGAGTGTCAAATAAATAGCTTATTTGCTTTAATTGTACTGTTCTAACCATGGTGTTTCACTTACAATCTGTCTTTAATACACATGAACAGATATATGTTCTTTCACAGAACCACTGCTGATCTTTCCGACATCAAATCTGCATCTCTGACCAAAATGAACAGAGATGGGTTTGTGGTCCTCACAGCAGTAAACAATATGTGCACATATATAAATATGTATAGATATATTTTTTTTAATATATATTTCAAAGCACAATTCAATTTTGTGTTTGGTGTGTATTTGTGTCTGAGATATATATATTTTTGAATACATATTTCAAAGCACAATTCGATTTTGTGTTTGGTGTGTACTGGTGTCTGATTTGTCGTAAACTTTTTTTCAGCTGTGCCAAGGGGCCTGGCAGAGTGGGGATGGTCCAGCAGCCAAGGTGCTGCTCTGTGCCCTTGTGCCTGGCCAGCTGGGTGAGCAATCGAAGGATGATAACCTTTGTTAGAATCGTGTCCTTTGTTTTGTTACCTGGGAGGATTCAGCTGGAAAAACCCCATGCCCATCACCAGCTCTGCTTGAGGATGTTGTGCTCAACTCCCCATAGGAGCATTCTGGGGGAACAGGATCCTTTGCCCCCTGTCTCCCAGGAGCATGGCTCCATCAGGGACTGCTCTGCCTTTTTGTGTGTCTCATGCAAGGGGCCGTGCTCAGGATGTTTTTCTGTGAGCTGTGTAAACTCGTGTCACCCTTAACTTCACGTAGTTCAGACATTGCAGTCCACAAAGCGAGATCTTTAGTGCTTTGCTCCACTGAACTTTTCCCTTGTCTGTAATGGATTGTGGATGGGAGAGGGAGGAGGGGAAGGTGATAGGGAAAAGCAAGGGTTTGATTGGCATGCAGTGATTTTGGACTAGCAGGAAGCAGGCAGCTCTGCTCTCCAGCCCCCACATACTTCTCAGTCCATGTGTGTTGAGAGGGGAAAGAAACCGATATTGTTCCCTCTAAAATTAATTCCCAGTTAGCCAGTTATTCCTGGTTTTTAGCTCAGAGCACACTGTAATTGCATTTTTCATTTCAGTAATTATAGAGGATATTAAAGTGGATAGACAGTTGTAGCAATCTGGCTCTTTAGACATATCTACTTGTCCAAGATCAAATGGCTACAGCATATTCAGGGTTACAGTCTCCTTCTTTTCCTTCTTGTTCTCTACTGCAGTGGATTTTTTTTTCGGCGTTACCATGACAACACTATATCTGGCTGCCAGCTCTGTCGTAAGTTATTGAACTGAGACTGGCTTTTGGTTTAGCAGATAATTAGGTTCTGTCTCACAGGTTCATTTTCCTGTGACTGGGACATGAATATGACCTACAGCTGGCCTCAATTTCAGTGTCACAGACAAAACTTTAACCCTTCCCAGTCCCGCCACTACTGTACCCGCTGTGGCGGATGGCGACAATTCCAAACCCTTTCCCGGGGGTGCTGGACACAGCACACCCTCCCAGGTCCTCAGGGCTCGTTGCCCAGGCTGTGTTAATCCCCAGGGAGGAGGAGGAGGAGGAGAGCCTGGCTTGCACCCCCATGCAGGGCGGGCGGGGAAAGGGTATCGCTAGCAGCAGATGAATATTGATTGTCTGGTATGGAGATTTGTCGGAAAGGTAAGTTCACTGCTTGATTAGTGACCCTTTAAATAATAGAAATGCACAGGGTGGTGACAGGCCTTTTTTGCTTGTCTCATGAATATGAAATATTTACAAGAGGTCTGTTTTAGCGCACAGTGCCCCATCTTAGGCTGGTACCTGCAGTGAGGGAGCAAAGCCACAAAGAACTGACATATTGTTTCTGTAGGTACCTCCCTGATTTTCCTTTTCTCCCTGGGAAAAAGGGGGGTCCAGCCTGGAGGCTCAGGGTGTCTGCCACTGGAATGCATCAGGGCCCAGCACCGAGGCCCTGGGGTGGATGCAGGCAGAGCAGCACCACACCAGATGGACATTTGAGTTCACAAAATCGGGCTGGAGAAGGAGGGAGAGCCACCATTTTCTTCAGCACAGTTTTCAAATGTGCTCTTTCCCAACATTTACATGCTGTGTAATATGGTCTTGCAGTTTTAGTGATTTCCAGCCAGGATTTAAACCCCTCTCCTGTCTCTGAAAAACTTGCAATTAAAACTACTGGTGGAAGGGATAGTCCATGAGATTTCACTAACAGATATTTGCTTAATTTGTCCATGGGGTAAGGCAGGTTCTTCATACCCTTAAAAGAACATGCAGGTTTCTCTCCCAAGGCTGGTAGATCCCAGAGGGTGTTCCAGAGCAGCACAGGACCACTGGGGTAGGAGTAGTGCATCTACTTCTCAGAGGCTGCAGATTCTTGGCATCTGGCAGTGCACATCATAGTGCTGCTGGGACTGCTCTTTCTGGGGAATCTCACAATTAAAAAGGAAAAAAAAAATAAAAGAGGCTGGCTGTAAATATTGATGGACTTGCAAGCACTATACTCTTGTGTTCAGGATATCCTCTGTGCATGCTATGGCAGGGTGGACACTTCTTCACAGCTTCCCTCCCCTTTCCCCACAAAATTATTTGTGTTGAGGTCTCTTGATTAGAAGGTCAAAGCATAGAAGGAGCATCCATCCTGCCTCTAGGAACATGTCCTTCTGAGCTAATCTCCCAGCCTCTGTCTGTTGATAATGTTTGAAACCTGTCTGTTATACAGGACAAGGAAAATGGCATTTCATGAACCAGAGATGGTGACTTCTTACGCAAGATAACGCCAAAAGCTGCAGATTTAGCATATATGCAGAACCAAAACCATCACAGAGGCCCTTGAGGTATTTCTTGATTAGCATACTTAGTGTGGATTAGACATCCTTGCAAAGGTAACCTAAAAGTTTTGCCATGGGGTTAAACTCAGAGTGGGAGTGGGCTGGAGGGGAAGGTCCCCCTTGAACTGCAGAAGAGGGGTGTGAAACTCCATGTGCTGGTTGGCTGATGAATTATCCAGCTGCTGGGTGTTAATGAACATTGCCCCATCTGGGACCCCACAGCTCTGGCTGATACCACATCAGCAGCATGTTACAATATAGCAGTGGTATATTGCTATGTTTATAGCAGCGGTATATTGCTATATATAATACATTTCTTTATTTATATAAGCAACTTTTATGGGGGCTTTAGGGTTATTCTCCCCCTCTTTTGTTTTTTTTTCAGATTTCATAGCAAAAATACAGACTACATAGTTTCAGTTTTTGTTTAAAGTTGGTTTCGGTGCCTGGCCCTCACAGTCTGGCATAACCCTGTAATGTTTCATCTGTGATCACAGTTTTAAAGCCAAATGAAACACTGTTTTCATTGTACCCATTAGAGAAATCAAGCCAACATTGCCAGTGGGATTAAATTTTATAAAAATAGATAAGAAATCTCATTGTTTGGCCTAAAGCAACGTGACATTGTCCCAAAAATATTTGCAAATGAGGGCATGTAAACCAGATCACAGGGAAAGCAGGGAGGGGCACGGGGAACATGATGACTAAGAGAAAATAATTTCATGATTACCAGTTTGAATACTTAAACTGAGAAATTTTATTGTAGGTTATTATGCCCACAGCTCACCCCAGTATATATTGCTTACAACTGGCAGCAAATTAGTCTCTTCCTGAGGATGCAAAGCTGTCAAGTCCTTCTGAGCCCCAAAGTCCTTCCATGGCTGATCCTTTCTAATGTGAAAGACAAACACTTGCAGGATCTCTCCTGCTCTCAGGTGCTGAGACCAACACACTCACTTCTCTTTATTCCCAGAATAATTTTCCAAAAGTGGAACACCAGCAGAAGTTCAAGCAAGACAGAGGAAATTACAGCATTTAATGCATTGTAGCAACCAGTAAATGCCCTGCAAACTTAGCTTGAATGTAAGACTTTGTTGTTTAGAACTAAATAATCTTCTTTACTACCCTCTGACAGGATCTGCCTCTACACATTATTGCCTCTGTTCTGGATGTTGGCTGCTAAACTTAGTTACATGGGATCACGTCTGTGTTATGTGCCTTGAGTAGGCTGAGAGAATACTCCCTCAAGTGTGCCTCATCCTTTTGATTTCTTATTACATTTTGCCTGTACGTGGTACTTGACCAGGGGAGCAAAAATAAGTCCCTTAATTTAAATATTTCATTTTGACAGCAATGTCAAAAGTGCTTCTGATACTCTGATCAGTTCCTCAGAGCCATAACAAACAGGAGTAAGAAATATTCTGGTTTAAAATCTGGAATGCCTTTTCTTTTCCTCTGGCTTTAAATTTGAAACTTTTTTGCCCCCTTTATGTTATCAGGCAAATAAGATATCCCCTAGTATCATGCCATTAAAGAAACATAAAATGACATAAATAAGAAAGAAAATGTTTTGCAGTATCTAGTATGGTCAAATTACAACATATACCAAAGAATGAGAGTAGGAGTGTGATCTTTAAAGAGAAAACTTTAGATTAATGATATAACTTTAAAAATTAGCTACAGCTCAATTCTTTTCAAAAGAAAAATTAAACATTTTTTTCCAAAACCAAAGTGTTGTTTCCATTCAATACTTGATAATTTGCCTAGTAGAACCCATGAGATGATGCCTCAGCAAACAGAACTGTAGCTTGTTATCTGTGTAATGAAGGATGATTTTTTTAATTTCTCATTTTACAGGTTTTCTGAAACCTCTTTTTTTATTAAAAATGAAATCTGCATTAAGAAGACACAATATTTTTCTACCCTAAAGAATAGAAGTGATTTTTTCTATGCAAAAAAAACAAAATGGTGACAAAAGCTCCAACAAAACTAAGAATAAAATTTGAGATACCTGCTCCACACCCAAACAGATACTAGACCCAGAGAGCACTGATGTCTCTTGCCCATACAGTGGTGCAAAACATTTGTTTACTTCTTTGGCATTTCTAAGCCAAAGAAGACAGTGGCAGAGGGATCACTCAGAGGAAGAGGAAATGGACACTTCCCAATGGTGATGCTTGCTTTGGGTTTGGACAAATATCACCATGAAATTGTCTTCATGTAGATAGAGTGGCCCAAACACTTTTTTTCCCAAGTCCTGTAGACTTGTCCAGGGTGGAAGTTCACCTAAGCAAGGAGGTCCTTTTTAATTTTTAAAATGTCCACTTTATTTTTAAGGGCATGATGAGAGAAATTATTTATTAAAAAGCGAATTATGAGCTGTATGGTTGGCACCTTAATCACTCAAATCTAATCATTCTTTTTGACCTTTTCTAAAATAATTCCCATGAAATAATTTCAAAAAGATACTTTAGGCAGTGCATTTCATTTCACTTCTCAGGTGACTGAAGTCACTTATTCTTCATCCTCATGCTTCAAAACACATCTGAGGCATGAAATTATTCCCTTCCAGTGTGATGCCTTCTCCTACTCTTATTGCTTAAATGATTCTTAAGGATTACTGTGTTAAAAGCATTGGGAGAAATTCAGGGCAGGGTGGGGGAAGGAGAAGATAATATTTTACATTAGAGTTATCAACCTGATCCACATTTTGGTGATTTTTATTCCTATCAGAAGAGTCTGGATCTAATACACACCCATGGTATGGGCTAGCAAAAATATGGAGGACACAGTGACTTCCTTGACAGTGTGGTGTGAATAAAACCAGTCACATATAGCAGAAACTAACAGAATTAAGATGGTTTTGTATTTGCAAGAATAAAGAGAATTGCATTCTCTGTCCACTGAAGGGTATTGCCAGCTGTCTCATGTGTGCAGGTACCATTCTTTGTTCCCAGGATTTTATGCATTCAGCTGTGATTTCTCTCTAAATCCTTTTACCATATCTTGATTGGTTTGCAGACAGAATACAAATTCTCTGGAGACAAATGTACCATTACCATTTTAAATTGTAATCTTTTTCAGAAAATATTGTTGGGTTTTTTTCATTAACATTTGAGAACAAAAGACTCGAGTTTCAACATTTGTTGCCACCCATGGGGCTTTTCCTCATATAAGGTTCCAGTTGCAATATGAGGAAACAACATTAGTTTCATGTCCTTTGGAAAACAATGTGCAGACAATCACAGAAACTTACCTTCTGTGCATTTATTTTACTGTGAGCAAGGACTGTAAAACACCAGCATGCATTTTAGCTGGAGGACTACAGAAGTAATCTCTGAAGCCAATGTTGGGGAAATAGTGTATTTACTAAGTCATTACTTAGTAAAGTCCTTATTTACAAAGCCCTGGTGAGCACTAATCTCAAGCTTAAAATTATAAACATAGCTGCATGCTCTGATGAATCAAAATTTTAGCTGTTTCCATTTCTGCCTCAGCGAAAAACTTCATGTATTGCAACAAAATGCTAGAGCTACTAATAAAAGTAAAAGATCTGTTTGATATCCAAGGCTGCATCACCAAGTTGACTGTCCCCCAGTTTGAAATCCTGTATAAATGCAATCAAATACTTATCAGTAAAATCTTACAGAATTAAATGCAGCAAAAATGATTTTGTGCTCTCATACAGTCCATTATTCACATATAAAGAGCAAATGTCATGTGATAGATAATATACAGTATATAATGTACATAGGATGTATTTAAAAAAACTTTTATTTCCTAAAAATATCTTCTTCCTGCTGTACCCACTCTGAAAACACTTTCATATACCAGTAAAGTGGCAAAAAGCAGTGAGAAAACATGATTGCTTTCCTGTTTCACTGAGTCAAGGCCTTAGTTAAAATTATTTTTCTCGCCTCTTTACTTGATGAAATGTATAAATCTTTATAATTTATATTTTATATATCTTGTATGTGTAGAGCGTGTTTATGGCGCTTTTCCTCACAAGAGAGATGGAAATGTCATTCTCAATGTCAGCAAAAACTGTTCTCTTCTTTTTTACAGGTGAGAGGCAGCACCCCAGGAAAGGCAGGCTAACCCCAGTTAGGTGTGCTGTAAACATTATGCATGTGCCATCTCTTATGTAGATGATGTGATGACTTGTAGAATAAAATCTTTAGTTACAGACAGAAGGATTGTCAAAGCTCTTTCAAGCTTGTTCTCCAAGTCATTGCATTGAATTCCTTTCTGGAAGCCTCACTGAAA
This sequence comes from Melospiza georgiana, assembly GCF_028018845.1. Classification (NCBI taxonomy): domain Eukaryota; kingdom Metazoa; phylum Chordata; class Aves; order Passeriformes; family Passerellidae; genus Melospiza; species Melospiza georgiana. The sequence goes on from NC_080431.1 coordinate 11,348,629, forward strand.
AGTTTGTGATGGTTTGTTTGAGACAGTGACTGTGGCAGTTTTGGTCCCAGTGGGCACATACATTGCCTTTTACAAATACTGAAGGGACTGGGAAATAAAAATGTTCTCAAGAAGCAGGAAAGAGTTCTGGGATAGATCCAGGAAAAGCCACTGTGGTATTTGCAACATCATTTTCACATTTTCTGATTAATTTTTTAAGTAATACATAAGTTATGGGCGTATAAGGCAGTCTGTCAGTGAATAGCAGACTCACTGGATTTCAAGCAAATTTTTATGCTGTGTCTTTCAGAAACTTTCATCCTTTTTAACACTGTGGTTTTGAAAAGTAATTCATCCTGCTTATGGTTCAGAAAGGGAAAGGAGTTCTTAGCAGAAAATATTCATCTGATGTGCTCAGCCTGAATACTGGAAATAGTAGTGAGAAACTTCATAAGCTTCATAAGCTGTCTTGTCCCACTTTGCTGGCCTTAACAGTTTAGACAACTTGGAAAGGACTTTCATCTTCTATGTCCAAGCTGACTGGCAATTCCAAACACCATGAATCCAAATTTTTTGCCTCTCACTGCTCTGGATGACCGTAGTATTCAACATGCTGTGGGGTGCATAGTTATGAAATGAATGCAATCCCATATAACTCAGTGGCTCGATCCTGTGCACACCTGGGAGAGGTTTAGGAGAGATATTACATGTGTTTCACATCTGTTGGTTTCTGGAATTTTGATGCAGTGGTCTTTGGCTTGTTCTTTGCCCATTCATATTGTACCGATTTAAACTCCAGATGTGAACAAGAAAAATTAATTTCTTCCTAGCCCATCTTTTAATACTGTCAGATGAATATGAATCTCGGGTCTCTGGAATATACAACACATAATTTCCATTTTGTTTAACAATTATTAATACTTCTACAGCTGTGAATCCAAGCATATTTCTTTTTTAAGCTTTACACAGCATATTAATTCTTCTGGGATGTGAGTTTTCTGCATGTCATTTTATAATCGATAGCAGTTTTTATTTACATTTTTTTTCTGACCATTTTTGCACAATCTGCTTATCCTTTTTATTATTCCTAGCTAGAAAATGCCAGCATAATTTTATTTTCAACCACTGACATTTTGATAGGAAAAAAGTACTTAGTTAAGTATTTTTAAATTATTCTTGGTTTGTTTTCCTTTTTCTTCGCAGTACCAGATATCACCTTTGATTAATAACAATCATATATGGGCTTTGTTCCTCTTATCTGGGTGTCAGCAGTAATTGGAATCCATATCCATATCCTACCTTGCAATCATGCTGCAAAAGGCCAATAAATTCCCGCTGAGTGTGTTACTTGTTAAATTTAGTGCATTACATTCAGGGTAATGAATAAAAGCACTGGGCCGTTACTGTCTGCTTGGCAGAGGAGGAGTGAGAGCAGCCAGACTCCCCTGAGGCCCCAGGCAGGCTTGAAACGGTGACAGGCAGAATCAAGGGACTCCCTAAGCATCACAGCTCAGTTTGTCTCCCTTAATTTCCTCTTCCACCAGGATTTTTTAGGGGAAATGGAGGTGAGATAATCTTGCACCGAAGCACAAAATGCACTCTGCTGGTGTACAGTGCTCCCTGGTGCAGATTGTCTTCCAGGCAAGTAATGCATCTGCATTAAACATCCAGCTGATGACAGCTTTGACTTTGCTTTAAGAGATGCATGTATCATATATATATATATATATATAATAGATAGAGAGATATCTAGATAAAATATACAGAAAAATGTAGGATTCTAACCAACCCATGTAAAGCCTCTGTTGGACTGCTGACTGATAAAAATAAACTCCCAGACTTGGATGTCTGAGCGCTGCTTTGGCTGACACAGGAGCAGCTGTGTGTCTCTAACTGAGGGAAGAAACAATATGTACTCCAGCTCTGAACCTGGGCCTGGGAAGTTCATGGATTTCAGTTCCTCCTGGTTGGCACGCAAATTTACTGTGCTAAAACGATGAAAATCTGGTAAATAAGGCTATGGAAGAACTGAAGTAACAGGACAGAATCTCAGTGAGAGGATACACAAGTCTATTTTGGGGAGGCTGGGAAGGAGGTTTGCACTTTGTCTGCAATCTCCCTTTTTGGTTTCTCTGTGCCTTTGAACAGTGGGATCCTCTGAGTGAGCTCCCTGCCTTGCAAGAGGGACTCAGGCTCCTCTGGTGCCTCTGCAGGCTCCAAAGCTGGGAGTGTGGAGAGCTGTGTGCCCACCCATGGCCCTGCAGGAGGGAAATGGCAATGGGAAACACGCCCTGGAGCCTTTCCCTCTCATTCCCATGCCTGTTCCCTATTCCTCTGGGAGACCATGGAAGGGAGATTAGGATGATCACATTCAGACCCAGTATTTTCTGCAGCTATGAAACTACGAATTTTGGGAAGATTTGGACATTTATGGTAGTTTCACTCCTTTCAGGGGCACCTGTCATGGCCAAAAATCTCCTGAACTGGAAATACTGGTGCTATGTCAACATGTATCATGTAGATCCCAACTGCATGTTAAATTTTCAAGTGAATTAAAATCCACCAAACAGAACCAAGTTACAGTGGAGATCTGATCTCTGCTGGATTCAGATGCAAAGGTTTTACTTTAGGTTATTATCAGTTTGGAGTTGCTTTATTGAATCCTTCTGAAGTAGTGCTGGGTTTTTTTGTATTTTATCACTTCAGCAAAAATCTTCCTCTTATCCTTCAAGAGCAGATTTTCAACATTTTTGAGGAAGCATAGGTTCTTTGGGCTACACTCACCACAGCATTCAGGTTATCCAGCTTTTATTCTAACTGTCCCTGGTGGCTTAATTTTTTTTTTCCATTTTTGTGGTTTTGGTATTATTCTAGTTTAATATTGGCTGAAATTATTTGCTTGATGGTAAGAAAATCATTTTATAAGTACTGGAAGGAAGAAGACAAGCCATGCAGCCTCCATATCTGCATGTAAGATTTTCCAGGTATTTCTTTCTTTTAGGGTTTTGAAGAGTCTAGGTTTAAAGTGAGATTAATTTTTTGTATAAAATTACATATATGGAATATTTTTACTTCAAGATTTGCTTATATATTCAATTCCAGAAGTAACTGTGCCTGGCAGTTCAAAACTAAGGAAGGCCTCTGTCACCAAAGGGAATAAACAAGATCCTTGCAGTAAAGGTGCTGCATCAACTGCATCAAATAACTGCTCCAGGTTGTTAGAGTTTAACATAAACCATCCCCAACGTGAAAAGTGATATTTTGCTTTAGAAAAGGGTAGTCTTTTGATATGGTGATCTAGACAAAATGAAATATTTGGTGTTGCCCTGTTTTAAATAATGTGGCTCATGATGCTGCTAGGAAAAGCTCTTTCCTAAAATTGCCGTGTTCAATATCTTAACCTTACAATATATCATGGTTCTGTTTGGCAATTGCATTAAAACTTAAAATGACAAATCAACATTTCCACAACACAAACACACATGCCTATGGAGCATACCCATGGACAGAGGTTTTAAGATCATTTCATTGGGAGGACAGTTCTGGCTTCTGATGTGGTCCTGTGGGAAGCCTCCTAAGTAGCTTACATTTCATTAGGGAATGCAAACAGGTCCTTGATTTTCTCATTGTTGAACTGGAAAATACTGCAGATGACCCCAGATCCTCCAAAGAAATCCTTCTGAATCATCACAGAAGGGAGGCTGGGATTATTTGCTACATTCTGAAAAGCTCCACATGTCTGAGAGCTCCAGTCCCCGGTCTCAGGTCAGGCAGTGGTTTTGCTCTGTGCCAGCCATTGACATTTGTTGTTGATGGATTTTTATATCATATTCTCATATTCAACATTCCTTTCATCTGGAACATTTAGTTTAAGGCTATCTGGGTGCCATGAATAGAATCATCTTTAATCTTCTTACCATCAGAAATTGTGCAGAAGCAGATCCAGGTGCAATAGCTGTTGACTGGCTAGATTTTTTAATATCAACCCATTAACTTTTGCAGATGGTTTGCGGATTTTGTTTTCTTTTAATATATTCTAGTTCATGCTCTTCTCCTCTCTATATTTTTTTCTCCCATTTCTCTGAGGGCAAAATAAATGATGGCAGCGATGTTAAATATAACAGCTCTGTGAAAACTTTGATTATTTTAAAAGTCCATTATCTGACATGAGAACTTCATGTTTTTCAAGTATTTACTTACTTTCTGGACAATGTGTGCCATTTAGGTCTCTATAAGCAGAGCCAAACCAATATATCTGGAGAAGTAATAAACCACAGTACTGTATTTGTGTCCTTTCCAAAAAAACTAGTCTGTTGCCTCTACTGCCAAGATCTGGCAGGTAGCTTTGAGGAGATTAATGGCCCTGGTGATTGTTACTATTTGTGCCTTTTTTTCCCTTCCTACACTTAAATTATTACATTCCAAATGCTTATTTACTGGATAGAATAAATGTGCTGTAAAAAAAGGAAAACAAAACAGTCTAGCATACAGCATGTTGTGATCCGACCTTGTATTTGTTTATAAATTTGTGGTTTTGAAGGTGATGGACTAACACAGCCCTCTGAAGTGCTTGAGGGATCAAAATCAGCTGTCTTTTCAGAGGCAATCTATCAGTCACATAAAGGTTATTCCAGTCCTGCCAGTATGGAAATGGATTTGCTGGACATGGACTCACTCGCCACTGACAAAGGTGGAGTCGAAATTACTGGCAAATCTCATGTGTTAGTTTTTCATGTCTAACTTTCTTTGATCAGACAACATTGCTGCCAAGATGAGGTCAGATTGTTACTTATTGTCATCATTGCTTCTTAGTTTGGTGGTTGGTTACCATTTCTATTTTCAATAGGCTGGAGTGTTTTCTCCTCTGAAAACTTTTGTGTCCTAAGTTCATCATGAGGGAAAAGAATTAGATAAAGTCATATTATTTGGATCATAGCTGAAAAAATATCCAGTGACCTGTGTCCTGTTTCTTGTCAAAAGCTACCATGAACAAATATGCGCTGAACCAGTAAAGTCTGTAAAAGTACTAGGAGTTTCACCTCTATTTCAGCACACTTTTTTGCATGGCTTTTTGATGTAGTAGAAAAGGACTTTGGTCTTCTGGAAGACTGTGCAAGCATATTTCCTAGCCCTCATGAAGATGTGTTTGTGGCTACTGGCTGAATAATTTAAAGAACGGCGTACCAAAACAGGAGGAGATACATGGCCTGTGTCGTTGGGAGTTTATTTTATAATGACTTATTTTATAATGAGTTTATATTTTATACAAGCTTTAGATATTAAAATCATTAGAGAACAGCCTTCAGAACTTTACTTAAGAGTTCCCAAAGCGTGGCATCTTACTGAGGAATCATCTTCAAGCAGTTCTCTCGAAATTCATGCAAAGTGACTAATATTGGGGGGTTTTGTTTGTTTTTATTACTATTATAGCTACATTCTCAATTTTATGACTCTTTCCTCTATCATAGGGTCTTGAGTAGGCCTTAGTGGCTCTGGCCAGCCCTACTTGGAGCCCTCACCCACCTCCCCCATCTTGGACCCACCAGCTCTATTTGAGCTCATGCTGCTTCTCTGGAGGACTCTCTTGCATGCTGGAAAGATTTTGGTGCTGAGTTTTGGCCCATCAAAGGATGTTAAGGGAAGCATTATCTTCCTCAGGGAATAGTGGGCACAGCTGCATGTGGGAGCTCTTTATCAAGAGGCACTCGCCAACAACCTGCTCAGAGGCCTTGTCTGAAGAGCACTTTTGTCTCTAAAAGATTCTCTGCAGAATGCAGTTGTTTTCACTGTACCTGTTTTGGTTGAGATCTGTAGAAGCGCCATGTGTTCTGTTGCATGGTATATTAATCTTTGAACCTTCTATTGGGGAAAAAATCAGAAGGAAAATATGCTCTTATTTTATTTAGATTTTTTTCCTAATTCTTCCTTTAATTGAGAGTTAGGGCAGCATAGGAAATTGATACTGGCACGCCCTGTTTTAAATAGCCTGTTCTTCTGTTGAAGATTTATTTATTCCACTAAATAAAGACGTTGAGATATTTCAGAAAACTAGTAAAATAATAAGGAACTTTGTTTATGAGACTATCTAATGGAAGGACAACGTAAGGAATCAAAAAGGAAACAAATTATGAGAGAAATCTTAACTGAGTGAACTGTTTTTAGCTTAGGATAAGTTGAATTCTCACTTGATAAATTTAGATACAGTCTAATGTTGTTATGGGCTTGTTGGCCCTTAGTAAGAAGTCTGAGTTTTGCAGATGAAAATAATAGGGGAAAGAGTTAGGAAATGGCTCTCAATAATAGACATTCTGATGGGCTTAGTCTATGATGTCAGACAACATGGAAACCTTCCCCTAAAGAAGTAATTGGAAGAACTAAAGCATCCTGCATGAGTACACAGATTAAGAAAAATTATATTTTTGTGAAAATTTATACCTGGAAGAGCACTGAAATATATCTCTGCACATTGATTCAATCTATAGCTGTAGAGGCTGGGCTGGGCAGTTCTGACACAGGTTTTGTTGGACTCGATAACTTCAGGTGCTGAATGATCTCTGGCCTAGCTGAGAAATCACAAATATAGTCATTGGTTATGTTTAAGTAATTATTTAATGATTCCTCTTTGAGTTTGTGAGGAAGAACAAGAACACAACACAGAAAGAGTTTAGGGTTAGGGGCTTTTTTATCCTATCTCAAAAAGGAAGCAGAATGCTTTGGTAAAAGAAGGAAAATAACTGAATCAGTTTTTCTGAAAAAGTATTAGTATAGAATAACAAAAAAGAATGACTATGGAAATACTTTGTGTGACAGAGTCTTTTTAAAAGATGGATTTATCTAAGCTCAGATCTCATGCTAGGCTTCTTTTCAAAATACAGATGCGAGTCCAAAACGAGGAGCAAGAGTGACAGAGACCCTTCACTTCCCTTGAGTGTGGCAGGCATCATCTTTCTATGCAGGGGAGTGTTGTTTTAATTAGTTGTTAAATTTCATGAGTAATACCCCTAACACAATGCTACAAGCAAAAGGACATCAGTACAAGCCGAGATGAAATGTGTGCTTACAGCTTATTTATATTATCAATCACTGCAATGATGGTTTGTGTATATATATAAAGGAAACTACCCCTCAAAGACAATTGTATAAAGTGAGTTTGGAGGATAAGAACAAGGTTAAATTGGGGAAAGAAAGAACAATATAGATACCAAGTTTTGATTTGTGATTCCAAAGGTTTGTTTATAATAGGAAATTCCATTATAGAGTTGGCTTGACCTCGGACAGTTTATTGGCTTCTTTTTTTATGTGTTTTTGGCCGTAGACTTTGCTCAAAGAGGGAAACAGAATGGAACTGAAAAACTGTCTTGGAACAGTAAGCTTAGAGTTTTTGCAAGAGCTCTACAAACTTGCTTCATAACAGATGAGGAGCTGAGTTGTTTGATTACTTGGTTGTTAGTGTGGTTGATTTATATTTGCTTCTTAAGCTATGATTGGCCTTGTTATGGAAATCCTTGAGTGAGGCTACCTACCAACTTGAAATGTGGAGATTATGCCTTCAGAAATATCAGACACATATCAAAAACACCTGGCAGAAACAATCTGCCAAAAATGATTTTATTATCCTGACACTTTATCACAGAATTGTTTAGTTTGGGAAAGTTCTTTGAGGTCATTGAGTCCGACCATTAAGCCAGCACAGCCAAGCCCACCGCTAAACCCTGTCCCCAAGAGCTACATCTACATGACTTGTAAATCCCTGCAGGGATGGTGACTCCCTGGGCAGCCTATTCCAAAGCTTGACAACCATTTCCACTGAGAATTTCTTTTAACATCCAATCTAAATTTCTCCTGGTGCAAATTGAGACTGTTTTTTTATTTTCCTATCAATTACTACTTAGGAAGAGAACTGGCTACAACCTCCTTTCAGGAGTTGTACAGAATGATATAAAGCCTCCCCAAGCCTCCTTGTCTCCTGGCTGAGCCCCCTCAGCTGCTCCTCATCAGTCTTGTCCTCCAGACCCTTCCCCAGCTCTGTTGCCTTTCTCTGAACTCGCTCCAACCCCTCAATGTCCAAATGGACCCAAAACTAAACGCCGAATTTGAGGCACACCAAATTCTGTGCCAAGTACAGGGGAATGATCACAAAATATGCTCAGCTGCAGATCTGCATGCATCAAATGGCAAGTTCAAATATCTTCCAACATTTTTTCATGAGGAAAATATCTAAAGCTGTGAGTGAGGGTAGTGGTGAAGCCTTGATGACATCCCAGACTGTCAGTGTTTGAAGATCCTTTCCCACTGGAACCAGTGGACAATTATGAAGACTACACATATTCAAATGAAAGACTGTTCTTCAAGTAACATTTGATGAAAGGCAGGAAGGACATGTCTAAAACTCTTAGAATCCACACTGAAATGAGAAACAACATTTCAACAGAGATCTATTCAGCTGGCAATGAATTTATAAGGTAGTTTGGCTGATATAGTCCAGACTCCACAACAATATTGTAAGAAATATCATGAGAATGATCCTGAACCCAAAGTTTACTGCCAATATTTTGCACTGTCAGCAAAAAAAAACCAGTCACAAAGTTAAACAAGAAATGTAGAAGGGTGTAATAGCCATCACAGTGTACTATTTTCAAAATTAGTGGATAGGTTGAGGAAAACACCAGATGTGGGTGTGGTGAGTGAAAGGGAGAGCAAAAGTGAGCATGTTATAAAGGAGATATAATCAGGTAGTCACACTGAAGGGGAGTAATGGAGAGTTTAAGAAAATAAAAGAAGAGGAAACAATAAAAGAACAAAACATAAGGAAGAGACTTCCATTTGCTGACTGTTGCAGAAAAGCTAAAAGGAGATCTGTAATGTGTAATTCACAGCATACAAAATTCACAATAAAGAGAATTAAGGAAGAAAAAGTAAATGCTAAAACTTTGACGAGGATACAATTCTATTTTTTTTGCATTTGCAGATGGAAACCACCTCTCCTCTACAGAGCTGCTTCCCATCCCACAAGTTAACACTCCAGAATTCTAAATGCCTTCTACAGGCCATATGTGAGCAGGAGACTCCTGATACTCCTTTTGAAGTACTTTGGAAATGCAAGCATATGGAAATGTGTGTGAAGACCACTTCCACTGCTGGTTTGAACTCGGCAGCACTCTAGCAAATGGGATTTACAAATGTTACCACATAATTATACAGCTTTGACAAGTTCTGTAGGGGAACACCACCCTCCAGCATGTGTTGGGTACTTCTGAAGTTCACCAGGGAAAACCTCCACTTCTGATTTCAAACTTTACTTTCCCGTTTCAGCAACTACTTCACATTTTCAAGAAGTATGACAGAATGTGGTAGGACAAAATGTTCTGATGCTGTTTAAGCCAAGGGAGTGATGCAGGTGTAAATAGAATTTAATCAAATATTTCAAGTTAAATTGGATGACAGATCTGGTCAAGGCCCCTCAGTAACCATTTTCCTGTTTCTTCTCTTTTTCTCTTCTTTTTTTTTTTTTTTTTTTTGTACATTCCTTCACAAGGAGTCATAAAATAGATATTACTGACTTTATATTATAGATAATAATATTTATTTATTTATTCATATGATTCCTTGAGAGAAGTTTAATTATTGGCACTCAAATTTCTTAACCTGTTCTGCTGTCATCCACAGAATCTCTGTAGCTCTTTGCACTGATAGCTTTTTTATTTGAAAAGGCAGCTCACCTTGTGCCATCATTGATACTTGACTCAAGTTTATGGAAAAAAAATATAATCTCACAAAAAAGTGGCATGAACTCCATAAATCCTCATTTCATATTAATGTTTGTGGAGTGAGTATGGTAGAGCAAAATTTGACAGGGTATTTTTTTTCCAACCAATAATGCACTTTTTATGTGCTTATTTCTACTTTTAGGAGTTAAAGGTTGCATGGACAGCTGGTGAAATGAAGGAGGAATTAAAATCATATGTTACATCTTCATTTACTTCTAAGAGCAGAACAATGAAACTTCTGATGGTTTTGTATACATATTATCTTTATTATGCTGGATGCTACCTACTTGGGGTTTTTAACCACACCATTTTCTAAATTTCACTTTTCTCTGCCCAGCGAAAATGATTCATAAATAACACCTTAGCACTTCTGAGAATTTTTTTATTTTGTCTTTAATGTTGTTAAAGCACATTTTTTAAAGGATAGCGAGCATCATTATGCCCATCATATAGGCAGAAAATCTGCAGCAGAAAGAGGTTAAAGGACTTGCCAGAAGGCACAGAGGAAAGCAGAAGTAGCAGACAACCACCCACAAGTCCAAGGATAATTCTGTTCCTCAGTATTATCGTTCTGGAAGGTAGGAATGAGAAGCATTGCACAGCCTCTTCTCTGCAAGATGTCTTCTCACAACATGGCTAAGTTTGGCTCTCACTGCTCTTTCCTGCTTAGCTGATAAAGTTTCAGCTTTTACAACCATATGTGATAAGAGCTAACCTTAACATCTATAGAAATTGGTACTTAAAGGACCTTGTGCTGATGTTATTAATAGCAGAAGAATTTGGAAGATCCCACTGCTGAGTGTCATCTTTGCTAGATAAAGTTTCTTACTAAACTTAACTGCTGTGGAAGTGAATAAAAAGACTGGAAAAACTATTTTACCTAACACATAACAGTTTAAATTAATGTTTTGCAGGCACCTAGAAGACAGCAGCAAAACAAGACAGTAAATGGTTCTTAATTCTAAATAAATTTAACAAATTTCTGTAGTAGAGTAACAGCAGATGTTAAGTTTGCTGACTTTCAAGAAGGTTTTAGTAGCATTTTATTGTAACACATAACAAATCAAAGAAAGAGGGACCTAGATGAAAAAATTTAAAGGCAAACAAACCACCTGGGAAGCCACAGTTCATGACAATATCAAGATGGAAAGATCTTTCAAAGTTTCTGCAGTGGTCTGTTCAGCTCCAGGTAGGGAGGAATAGAGTGGTGAAAGACAGCTTTGGTGCTTAAAATTATTCCAAAAATGGGAGAAATGATCTTTAGGCTGAGTGGGGATGGGATGAATGTCAGTAGAAACAACTGCAGTATGCAAAGTTTGGGTAGGAATAATCAACCATACAAAGGCAGGTAGGGGAGCAACCAGGTAAATTGTGTATGGACAGGGACCTGCAAATTGTTGAGACTAAAACCAGAAGTAAATATAATTATACTGCTGAAAACCAGCAAAATATATACCAGGGTATACCAACAGGTTTGGTTTTTAAGATACACTCATCTTACTGAACAGGTAGAAGCACAACTGAACCATTGTGTTCAGTCCTGGCCACTGCTCTTCCAGATTCATTGAAGAGAATCTGGAGGGAAATAAGGAAATTAAGAAGTCCATATACCTTCATTTGCAGGGTAAAATTATTTAGTTTCAATGCTAGAAGTCTGATGAGAAACACAACATTAATCTTTAAGAATGCACAGAGGAAAGGAATGATCTGTTCTCTATCTTCATGACAGATATGCCAAGAAGGAAGTAATAGACTTCATTTTCAGTAAGGAACCTAGAAGTTAAACATTAGATAATCTTTTTATCAGGAAGGAAAGTAAAGCACTGCAGCAGCTGGTTTAAGGATGTTCCATTGCTGAATATATCTTTGGAAATGTGGACTGTGACCCTTTCTGAGGCTGAGGGAGACTTGGGTAAATCCTAAGAGTCTGCTCTGTGCCTAGCCACTGGTTTTGGCATGAGACATTCCAAACACAAGCCTTACAGCCCAAACAGTGCAATCCCCCACAGAGCATAAGATCTGGTGTTTTGAGATTTCTATAATCTCATTAAAGTACAAAATATTTATAGCTGTCACAAACCGAACAAAAAGTACAAACTTTCCAGATGTTTTTATTAGTGTTTAGCTGGGTCTGCAGGCATCATGAAACAGCAATGCAGAGATGTGACCAGCACATCCCATCCTGAGGATGGAATCTGTGGTAACTCAGGGTAAAAGCCATGGGAGAATCACCAGAGACATGATTGGGCCTTGCCTTTGCAGAAAACACGAGTGGGTGAACAGGTTCTTTCTGCACCTCTTTATGGTCAGCTTTGCTACACTGCTGATTTTGTACCTCTTCTGTGTAATTAAATTTTAGCAAGTGTATATTGGAATGAAGAGCCGGTAAATTAAAGAACTGCAGGTCAAAAACTACTGAAGCAAGTACATATTTCCTATTCTGTGCTGCCAGGTGCATATATGGGTACACACTGAAGCAGGTACATGGGTAACTTTTGGAAATTTATGTGAACTGGATTTTATACTCTGGGTTATTCCCTGCTCTCTTCAGGCTTCAGTGTAATCAGGCTGATTTATGTCAGCTGAAAATCTGATGCTTTATTTTTAGCATTTAAACACACAGAAAGAATTCATGTTCTTGGTTTAATCCACTGGAACACTGGGATTTAGTGAAAAGCTTCTGTAGAGATGACAGGACTGCTGGCTGCATCAGCAGAGGAAGCTGAGGGGGAGGAACGTGCAAAGAATGCTTTTGAGAAGTAGATTAACTTTGGAATTTTAACTTGCAGTCATTATTGAACAAATAAACGAGGAGGTGCTTTCTCTTCAGAAGGGAATATTTTGTTCATTTTACACATTTTGTTCACAGATAATCAGTCTGTTTCTGTAAAGTTAATAGGATGCTGTCAGGACTTTCTTGCATGGTTTGTTGGTATGCTTTCATTTCTTCAGTGAAACAGGGGAATTATCTAAGGGAGGATGGAAAGGGAACTGGTTCTGAGTAAAATTTCTCAAATGAGTTTAGTGAGCTAAGCTTCAGTGCCAAAATACAATCTATATTATATATAGACACCTGACAAGATATTGTTTGTTCCATACTTCTGTTTCAAAGTGTAGTAAATTAGGCAGCATGGAGTTAATAATAAGCAAAAATTGGCCTATTCTACATAGTATTTTTGTATCTGTATGCTGTTACTTCCCACTGGTCTGTCTCCCCACTAAGACAGTCCATCTCTTTCTTCTTCCTTATCTATCTTTGTGTTTAAGTTCAATCAGGACCAGTCTATTTCTAGCTAGTCTTGGATGCAAGGGCAGCAAAATCAAGTTGTTGGAAGCCTTGAATTTCCTTAGGATGGCCTCTTTCCAGTGGGATAGGTGCTCAGGAACATCTACAGCAGAAACATTTGCTACATGAATGTCTATACATGTTTGTGGCCTCCTCACTGGCCATTGCACCAGATTGGCCTCAGAAAAACAGCAAGAACCTGAGAATTCAGTTTGGAAGGATTGCCAAGAAGCAGCCCTCCCCTGTATATTTATGGAGAAGCCATTTCAGGAGAACAGAGTGGTTTGTGTTTGTTTCCAGTGGTAGGGGCAGTTTCCTTTTCTATATATTTATATTTATATTTATATTTATATTTTTGGTCCTGTGACACCAGTCCTGGACTGCAGCTCATGGAAGGGCAGTGAGTTGGCTGCAGATGGCCTGGGTTATCTCTCAGAGCAGGAGAAACAATTCTTGCAACAAAAGCCTAATCTGAGGCAGTAGGAGTCTGAGAGGGCTAGAAAGAAACAGGTTTGTAAAAGCCCTTTTTTAGTTCCACAAATATCATAGCATGTTATGAAGTGCATTTCAGAGCACCAGAGAATCAGCATGCAAGGTATTCCCTGCAGCATTTAGTGACATGTAGATTAGATCATTACAGCTGTACAAAGGCATTTCAGTTTTTACCCTTAAACAAAACCTAGTGCTGCTCTTAGGCAATGAACTATAAGGAAGGAAAAATATTTTGTGGAATAATTCCATGAAAACATATATCAGTATGAAGACATTGTCAGCAATCATTTCAAAACTCCATTTATTTCACAGTGAACTTTGTGCATGACTTCAGGGGGTATGAAATGGAAAGATAGGGAAAGCAATTTACTAAATCCAAACTGTGCCAAGCTCAGATGCCTTGTCACCCATCCCTCAGTGGGGAGCTTTGCCCTTCCACTTATGCCAAATGTCACAGCGCTGGTGAATGACAAAATATACACAGTGCTGAGATCACTCTAGTCTGCCTGAAGAAACTTTCTCTGCTCCCTGTTCTCATTCCTACTGCTAAAAGGGATGCTTGTACCAGTGCAGATATAACTGATAATTGGTCCTGCTTCTCCCACAGCCCAAAGCAAAGCCACCCCATTACTTGTTAGAGTAATTTGTTATTCTCTCAGGCCTGCAAGAGTGCCTACAGACAGCCAGGGGCAGTGGATCCTCAGGAATGCTGGAATGAGACAGCACAGGTGGGATCCATCTCACCTAGTTTAGTTTAGATCATACTATTTTCATAGAGGGATTTCTGTCCAGTAGTTGCTAATCCTGTATGTTAACTCATACTTAATTTTCCTCCTTTTTCAGTAGAAAAAATGCTTTAAAAAAGGAGTAGTAAGAAAATTTTCATGCTCAAATAGAAAAGAACTTTCCCTAGAATTCTGGGGGAAAAAAAAAGGCCTTGAAATATTCATGTTGTGTTGCGTAGACTGCCCATGAAATATGCATGAAAAATTATACAAGGTACTAGGAAAAAAATAACATACCACTGGAAATTGGATTCTTTAATTTAAAAGACAAGTCTTTATCTAGCAAGAAGAGCAAGAATACAGTAAGAGCTAGACGTGCCCCTTGTAAGTGTCATTTTAGAGGAGGCTGACTGCTGGCTCTGCAAAGCTGGCTGAACCTGTGCCTCCCAGCCCCCAGAGAGCTGCTTTCTCAGGCTTCCACTGGTGTTATGTAACACACAACCTGCTCTGAAAATGCCAGGTGGAGACACTGCTTAGCAAGCACTAGCCTAGTTGTGAAAGAGCATCCTTCCTTCAGTCAAATGTAATTGCTCTGATGGTGGTTAAATAATTTTGGCAAATATCTAGCTGTCCAATAAAAGTCATTACCAGTCAGGAGAGCATCAGGTGACTTCCCCCAGAATAATGAGTATAATATCTGTACTTTTGCCATGCTTTTAAAACAAACCTCATAGGAAAAATTGGCCTGTGCATTCAGGGTAGGTTCCTCTCAGAACGGCAGGAACAGATAGAGAGTATGATTAGAAATCCTGTAGGTGCTTTTACCCCAAAATTCCACCCAGGTTATCAGTCATTAGCCTAAATATGATGGTGGCAGATCCATTGATAAGAGAGTGTGTTTTCATGAAGAAAGTCATAGCAGCCAGATGACAAAACCTACCAGTCTCTGGGACACTACTGGGCTGTTTACACTGAGGCAACAAATGGTATCTACAACCGTATTCTTTGTACAATTGCCCTCCATGCTCAGAGCTCACACATTTTCCAGCACACTGGTTGTTCTGGAAATGCCCACATTGACAGGGTGGTTTCAACACTCTTTTGCTTCATTAAGAAAACCCCAATTTCCTCACCTGTCTACTACCATCGACAATAGCGATGATCTCATTACAGATGTTCCACGCTGACACGTCCCGATCTTTCCTCACTTACTACCCACAGGCTGATAGATGAGCCTGTGTGTTTTGTTAAATGTTGCCAAGGCAGAGCAGCTTAGCTGACCATCTGCATCTGTCCCTGAATTTTGGGCAGTGTCTCGGGGAGGCGTTATCCCAAGGAGCTTCCTTCCAGCTATGCCGGTGCCGTGTCCCCTCGCGGTGGCCGCAGATGGGCTGATGGCCGCTCTGTGACCAGGCTCTGCCTTGGCTTTGGCAGGCTGGCATCCTGCAGCTGCCCCGGGCCCTGGCAGAGCCCCAAATGTGCCTCCAGATGCCTGGTAAGCACAAATGCTGTACCAGTTCCACTTGGGTGGCTGGTCTGGGTGCGGGCACTGCCAGAATGGGAGGAGGAGACGGATTATTGCCTGGCAGGAGAGGGATCAGGGGGCTGCTAAATGCGCTTTGTCTGCTTGTTGCTGGGGTCTGGAACATACAGCAGGTGAAATTCTGCCATGCTGATGGGCTGGGGGGGGGGGGGGAAAGGAGCACGGAGCATGGTCATGCAATGCTTAATATGAAGAAAATCCCCCCAGATATGGAAGCAGTTATTTGCAGTGTGGATGTGAGCCAGCTGGCTGCGTGTCCGTGGCTGCAGTGTGACATTAAATATGCAGCAGCCACTGAACTGCAGCTTGCTGGGAATGATACACCTCCCCATTATCCCTCCTTGTGCAGACAAGCCCAGAAAGAGGGGGAAAAAAAAGGATAAAAAAAGCTGAGCTGAGTGTTCAGTCTGCCTAAATGCTTTAAAAAGAGTGTATGCCAGTCTGTTTTGGGCCTCAAAAATTTTCAACTTTAAGGTTAGATTTTTTTTTTCCCCCTCTCATGTTTCAATCAAGAAAAATTATATTAGGGTAGGTCAGATGCAGGCAATTGCAGGCTCCCTTCTAGATGTCTTGATATACATACATACAACAGAATACAAAAGTTTACCATGTTTTGGTGTAAGTTTCAATGCTTTGTACATAATAAAAGTATTTTCCTTATGATAAAGAGAATTGAGCACTGAGTGTGCATCTCTCATTCTACTTAATTTCTTTCTTCACAGACCAAGGCATCACTTGGATTAAGAAAATGGTGCATGAAATTTAACTTACAATCTGTTTAGGGGACAAAATAATTTTTAAAAAGATTTTACAGTGCAATGACATGGTTTTATATGGCGCTATTGTACTCTGAATATTGAGTTGTAGTCATGGGAGAACAAAGACAAAGAGAGGAGAAGATTATCTAGTTTGCTGGAAATTTTGTGCTTCTCATGGGGTTTTTTTCCTTATTTGTAAAAAGTTTAAGTGTTACAATGCATCATGGAGATGGTAGTTAATGAAAATTCTAAAATTTTAGTAAATTTTAAGCTCACAACAGACTTCATATCACATGTGTGTTTGAAATGCTGTAGTTCTCTGTTGATAAAGGTAATGGTTAAATTTAAGAAGGGGAGGAATTCTATTTTTCTTTTTTTTTTCCTAATATTTTCTATATAACCAATTTTAATGGGTTCCTTCTGTGTTTTGTGCTGAAGTTTTTTAGTTTCCATTGGTGACGATTTGTTTGTTTGTTTGTTTTGTTTTGGGATTTTTTTTACTTTAAATTACTACTACTATCACTTTTTTGCCTCTAATAGGGAATATATATACCTATACCAGCCTCTTTATTTACAAACAATTCACACAACTCAAAAGCATATGTCATCATTAAAACTACACAGAAAGTTCCGTTTGAAATGAGTAAATTTGTGGAGCAAACTTTGTCCCTCCAAAATTTGTGGAGGGACTTCAGTATCAGCTGGTAGCTCTTTTCCTCTTACACTGAAATGTATTTAAGTACATTTTAATTGCACAAGGGCAGGGATATAAATAACCTGTTTAACCCATGCTGATCCAGGGAAGGGCCTTTCCTATGCCCAAAGTGGGTGACTTCTTTTGGGGCAGAAAATGAGTCAAGTTTAAACACTACTTAAGAGATTAAACACTTCTTAATTAAAGTTTCTAAAAGGCAAATTGTGCCCTCACAGTATATGCTGCTCTTAAATTTGACAGTGAATTTACTCAGTGTTTGGTAGCTTCTTGCCAATCTTGCTCTGTAATATCTGAGTTATGGCAGGGCAAGTGCTGGCAACAAAATTTTGTTTCCACTTGCACAACTGTAAGAGTCATAAATTGGTGGAAAGACCTCTCTTTTTTTTTTTCTCTCTCTCAAGGGAGGTTCTTTCCTAATGTCCCTTCTAAAAAATCTATGGCAAGAATCTTAATGATTTCAGAGCAAACTAGATGGAGTCCTTATGAGCCTTTTGAAAAATTCCCTTAAAATGTTTTTAATGTGATCCCATTTCAGTAATGCCTCCTCTGTTACCTTTGTCTTGACTAGAAATAAATATTTTAAATTACTCTGCATGAGCTTAAGGTTAGACAAACAGAAATTGGATCATCTTTCTTTTGTCAGTAGGTATGTCCTTTTCATAGTGTGCAATTTTTTTATCTATCTCTCTGTCCCTCCCAGATCCTTCCTTTTGTTTTGTTTTTTTTCCCTTCTGTTGCATTGAACACTTATTGGCTCACAATTTTTTAATGCCTGTGCTCTATGAAAACTCACTACTTTCTGAAATTTCAAGCAAGAAAAAAACCTGAAACTGTGACTTTCATGTTGGGCTAATAGACAGAGATCTATAATCTGGAGGCTGGAATTCTGCCTCTGTTCTGCAGTTTAACACTGAGGCAATAATTTGGTCAGGATTCCATGTACCTGAAGCATTTAAAGCCTTAATGGAGCCCCTAATTACCCTCCCATCTCTCACGGCACACTAAAGGCAGCAGTTTCAAAAGGCTGCAGCTATGACTGTGAGAAAGGAAAGTCTGCAAATAAATAACAATGTAGGCAAGCAAGGAGAGCAGGCTAATTCCAGGCAGTTTAACACAGGTCTTGTGGCCTGCTGAAAAAAAATGGGCCTTGTTCTCTTATCTTTCCTTGTATGAGGTAGTTACAATAAGAGCTGAAAATGTCATTTCTTCCAGCCAGGGATTCACAAAATCATCTATCTATCTATCTATCTATCTATCTATCTATCTATCTATCTATCTATCTATCTATAATTTTCTGGGCTTTGAGTATGGGTAAAAAACTTTTTTGTTAACCTGAGACAGCTAAACCCACTAACTACACAGTTTTCTCCTTTCTAACTACATAGAAAGGAGAAAATCATTGGCAGTTGAAGATGAAATGCGAAAACGTGACTTGTAGGTGGGACTAAAAGACAGCTGGATGCTCTTTGGAATACATCTACCTGGTGCTATGTTTAAGGCATTAAACTGATGCTGTAACTGGACAAACTGATCACTTTCTATATGTTAAAATCAGTCAGAAGAGGGCATTTGCTCTGTTGCAGGCTTGGGTCACTTGCCAGGTGAGTGTCTCGTGCTGATTGTGTGTGACCATGGAAGCCTTTACTAAGCTCAAGGCAGCAAGGGCTTCATCTGATGGAGCCTGTGCTGTGAGCAAGGGACACCTGGAGAATGTTGGATTGTTGAATTTTTGGAGCTACTTCCATCAAAGAGGTTTGAAGGAACCTAGCCAGGCTTGGTGTTCCATAACTAGGACACTGAGGGTCAAGCCCTGGTTTTGATTACAATAAAACAAATTCAGTCCAAAACCACTGCAATGTAAACACTAATTGTATTCTTGTTTTCTGATACTTCCTGTAAATTATTTAGGCCTTTATCTTCTTCTTTTGTTGCTTTCTGACTGAATTTTATTGTCTTTGCTTTACTTGGAGGAGTAATACACTAGGACAGGGAAATTATTTATAGAATTAAGTACTGAATCTGCACAAATCTTCTAATTTGTTAGTTTGGTTTTTCAGTACTGAAGTCTCCAGGCATGAATTCAGTGTCCTGCACACCAAGTGAGGAACTCCAAACACATTTCCACATTTCAAGTCAAAAGAATGTTTCTCTTGCATGACTATTAAAACGAATTATAAGTGTGATATTTAATGCTTGTAGATCTGCTGATGTCAAAGTCTTTATTGTATGCCTCCACAGGAAAACTCTATTCGAGTTTTGTAACTCGAATTTTGTTTTAATACATTGAAAATAAAAATTGGAGCAGCAATATCTCAATTCATGGTTTCCCACTGTATTTCACAGTTCCATGGAGTTCCTCTAAGACCAGCTTAGAGGAAAAATGAAATTTGTGAATGGTGGGACTAAAAACCTGGTTATAAATTAAAAAAAAAAAAAAAAAAAAAAAAAAAAAAAAAAAAAAAAGACAAAAGAGAGTGCCAAATTCTGTACTGAGGTGATGAACAGACGCCCTTGTGCTGCTCAGAAGGTTTGAGGGAGGGTGATTGACCCGCAGACTCCAACAGGACTCACGCAAGTACAACTGTGCCCCCACGTGGAGATAACAACCGAGCTCAGGGCTAAAGCCGCCCCTCCCGGAGGTGCCCACACCCCAAAAGTCACTCTGGTTTCAGTGAGGATGCAACAAAGCCTAGTAATTTTTGCTTTGAGGAGCCCTTTAGACATGGACTTTGCTGCGTGCTCTGGTAGCAGCTGAGACACAAGACTGTTATACAATGAGAAATAGGGATTTACTGCTTGTTTTTGGTTTTTTTTGTTTTTTTTTTTTTTGTTTTTTTTATTTTTAAAGGCTGTTCTTGCTTTCCAGTATAGATGCAGATGCTGGTGCTCTTTTTATTTAACCAAATTGCTTTTTTCCTCAAGCTTGCACCCTATATTTTCAACTACTTCTGCTTCATTTCTTAATAATAGCCCAGCTGCCTCTTGTTTTTCCATGTCTTTGTTGATGCATTACCTAGTTATGCCTCCTGAGAGTTTGCTTGCTGAGCCTTTATAATACTCAATGGAAACAGTTTTAGGGAATATATCATTTTACAGAGCAACACCTATTTAGCTTCTATTCCATATCATTGAAAGTGCCTTTTGAACAACCTCAGCTTAAGAATAAATTTAGAAGCAGAGGGTGTGACATTAAGTTAAAGAGTGAAACAAGATCGTGGCCTGGAATTTAAAAATATGCACAAAGAGAAATTCAGTGGGTGCTGTGATAGTCTCTGTTAACAACAGAGTGAGGATGAGATGACCCCTCTTACATCCTTGATGATGTGCCTGACTCCAGTATCAGGCACCAAAGCATGCTCTGCTTATCTTGACATCTCTGGCTGGATGAAAATAGCAGCTGAGGTTTTGACCAAAAACCCCTCCAAACTGGAGCAGTGTAGGAATGCTAGAAAAATCTCAAATCGATGGCAAACCATCCTACACTGTTTTCTTTCTAAGGCCCTTTATATAAGTAAAGAGCAAAGTTGTGGGCATTTGGAAAAACCTGCCTGGAGAGCAATTCCTACTCATACTGCAAAGAAGGGGAGGGAGCAAACCCCTTCCCGTCAGACTTCTGAGCCTAAATGGAGCTTATTTAAAGTAAATCAAAAGGAGAAATATGAAAATATGGTAAGAGAAATTAAATATTTCTCTACTCCTAAGAGAACAAGTGTCTTCATTTCTGGTATGCAAGGTTTCCCCCTGAATAGAATTCTGTTGATATAAAACTATTGAATTTCCAAATATAAATAGATAACTATTGGCAGGGTACTTGTATGCTCCTTTTTTTTAACCTAGGCTAAGCAACTGAGTGACACTGAATATGTGAGGTTTTCTCAGTGAGCCCAGAGGGACTCCTTTGCCAAGGTTTCAAACTCAGCAGCTTTGTTGACATTCCTCCAAAGAGGGCCATCTAAAGTACAAAAGCATCCATGGATTCAGCTTAGGATAGCATTGATAATATCTTCTATTTCCACCTTCCATATTCTAACAGAGTATTTCTGAGATACTGAACACTAAAGCCACTGATATTTAAAATTCAAAGACAGAAGCCTCCTTACCCTGTGAAGACCAGGAACAATGTGCTAGGTGAAATGATATAAAATAACACTTCTTGTGCTCTGGCTTGAAGGGAGAGTGATTTTTGTTTTCAGCCAAAAATATCAGTACAAGTAGAATTGTGAATATGCCAGCCAGTTGACTACATTGAAGTGTGAGGTTTATTTCTACTTAGATCTCCCTTGGTGGTCAAAGAGTTACACAACTATTTTTTCTGGTCTAGAGCAGCACAGAGGACTCTACCAGTCCTTCTCAAAACAGTAGGAAACTGTGACCAAAATGGTTAGAAATCAATGTGTACGTCTCATCTATTTTTTCCATTTCCTTCAGTTGTTGCCAACCACACCAGAAGACAATTTGAGCTTCTGATGATCTGGAGTAGCATGTGGAATGCACAGAGAATTTCTTTGATGCTAAAGTTTTGGTAACATTTGTGCAAGGACTGGTTGAAATTATTTAGACTGTAAGGGTAAATGACTTCTGCAGTGGGGCTGCTTAACTTAAGTAAGCCTGAGATAAGGAGTGAGCCCTGAGGAGTCATGATGATGACACAGTTCTCTTACAATTCTTTTACTTCAATTTCTTATGCCGTAGACTCTGAAACATAAAGATTTTAGCTTGAGTTTTGAGTTTATTTTAGACTAGAAAATGGAAGCATCCACTTCTGATTGTTGCATGATCCCATCATGAAAATTAACAATTTCTTCCCAGTACTTTTAACATAATGGAGAATTTTAATGGGAATTCTCATCCTCAAAGGTAATTCTGGAGTCTGGTTGTTGCTCAGCAGATATGTAAACTGCACCAGATTTTTGAGCCTTTGGTAGCTTCAGTCGGGGTATCCTCAGTTTGGGATTCACCTGTTTCATTGCCATACTTAGATCTTCTCCTAGAGACACGTAATTTGCCACCTCCTCCCTTCTTTCTGTAAAAGTATCAGTTTATTCACTGACAACTTCTGCTTGTCCAAGGAGAGTTTCGCATTGTGACAATGTGTTTGCTTTTATGGTATCTCTGTGGTTTTTTTTTCATGTTGCAGATGTAAGCTTCATTTAGGAGCAATAAATTAAATCCTAAGACATTGAATCATTCAATATCTTCTTGTTTTCCACAAAAAGAAAATGTCAGCAAAATCTTCACTGGTGCCACTCCGGATTTCAACAGAGTACAGCGAAATCTATATGCTTTATTATTTTAAAAAACATTTTCTGATAGTCTTATGGGTTAAAGATGAAGAGGTTTAGCTGTGACACATCTGATCTTTATTTTATTGTTAAGTGCCCAATAAAAAGCTCATCAAATGAGAGTCACTGTGAGATGCATTTTCAGGAGATGCATTCAGTGAAAGAAGGCTCTAAGTGCAGTAATGCCCATTAAGGATACCTTGCTGGCAGCAATTATTGATGAAGCTTCAGGGGCAGCATCTCTGACCTCTGGTAGGGCACAGAGACCTTCAGTGCATTTTTGAAAATCCACTGCCTCCTTGGGGTCTGCTGCAGTGGTTTGATGTGGTCCTGTCAGACACACACAATCCAAGATTTAAGGCAAAGGTAGAAAAGTGAGTGGGGAATAGGAAGAAATGAGGTGTACCTGGGGCATTTCTCACTCCCCTGGCAAATCTTGTCCACCTTTCAATTTTTCTTGTCTTTGCTGACATATTGATTTTGAATGTAGGGGAAGAAAATGGAGAATAGGGCCAAATAAGCCTTAGTAATTATTTAGGGCCACCCTTGCTCTGCACACAATTATGATGGTAGTTGCAAACTGTAAAAGTGGTTTGCCTAATTATTTTTTCTTTATTTTGAGGTGGATTAGAATTATTATTCCAATAACCAAATTGCTGCTTCTTTTTGTAGCATGCTTTTTTGCCTTTTTTTTTTGTTTTGTTTTAAGTATCCAGTCTTTGCCCTTGACTTGAAGATTTAGTCAAAGGACAAAACTCTTCTGTTTGGGAGAATCTTTAGTTCAGCTTTGAGAGTTTGGGTTTGGAGGATCAGATTCATGACTTATCAGCATCTTGTATAGAAGTGCAGTTCTGTGGCAATGGCTATTACAAAAGGACTTCCACTTTGTTAAAAAAGACAATTTCTCACACATTATATTATCTGTGTTTTTTTTTTCGTTTTCTTATTTGTTTCTCTATCCCAAAGGATGTTTTACTGGTTTCGTATGCAACAAAGATTTCTCTCATGTTGACCTTGTTTATGTCTATATTTCATTTGTTTCAGCCTACATTTTTTCTGCTGCTTCATTGGGAACTGTAGCCATTTCAGTGCTGTAATTATGCAATGTTTTTTCTACTGTTGCTAACAGCCACAGAACCGAGGTGGTAAAGTGGGAGAAAATGGGAGAGAAAGGAAACAGACCAAAAAATTGTGATCCATATGGTTTACCAGAATCCCAATTGCTCTCCAGAGTGTTTTCCTTGTGCTAAGAGGAGCTTTATCTAGTTTTAGCTTAATTTTCATCTTGTATGTTTGTTTACAGCTTTGATCCCATTTTCAGTCTTGCATAACAAATAGATGGAACCTTCATTGGTGGTACCTAATCATACGAGGGATCCATAAATCAAAAAGTTTCCAGTGGAGAAACAGCTTTCCTCCAGTAATTTAAATTTTGCTGAATATAGGCTTTCTCTCTTCATTCTTGCAGGCAATCTGCTGGCTTCTGGGAGCTCATAGCTGGGAGCTAAGAACTACTTGTCATTCACCATCTGATGCTGTGGAGTAGTAAACAGTAAATTTGTGCACATCTTCAATTTCAGGTGCCTATATTTATAGGTAATCTAGGCATGTTTTGCCCATATTTTCATACATCCAGCATTTGGAGTGCACTATGTGCTCATCTTCTCCTTGAGAGGTTCTGCTGCTCCTGTGGAAATCAATACCGAGGCAGTAAATAGCACCAGGTCTGCTATTTTCAACATCACTATGCTGGTGAATTGTGTGTCTGAAGTGCTCATTAGCTATGTGGTCAGAGCTACAAAATCTTCAAGTACTGTAGTCTGAAAACACTGAATTTTATCTCTGTCCTCTGATAGCAGAGGCATTTGGAGAGACATGTTATAATTTCTCTTGTTTCTTAGAAGCCTTTCTATTGTTTTGTACAGTGAATGAAAAATACCCAGGTAGGTGCTTCATGACTTTGGCCTGTGAATTACCCTTTGATGTTAAGGAAATCAGTCTGAAAATTTGATTGATTTTTTGCTTTCTTGAACGAAACCTGGAGTAAAGAGAGATTTTTCTTGGTAAAAGAGATAATTCTTGTCCTGTTATTATGTTCCATGAGATACATTAAAGGGGTAACCCAATCTGGGCTCAGAAACACAACATTTTAAAAATTATCTGACAGCTGGTTTTTCAACATATAATTACTGTGGGAATGAATGTGTATATTCTACTTTTTCATGAAACAAAATCCATCTGAAGTCTAGTTTTCATCAACACACTGAGAAATCTAAATTTGCTGTTTCCTTTGTTCTGTGGGTTCTCTAACAAAAAAAATAGCATAGGGATCTGGCCAGTCTTGGTCTGTGGGGCAAACACAGTCTACGTATGCCTCTTATTTAGATGTTTATCTACCTTGTGCTTTCATTTTACTTCCAGCCAGGAGAGAGCATGTGGAAGATGGTGGGTGTGGAGATCCCTTAGGGTGTCAGGGATCCCACCAGACCTGTGCAGGGTGAGGTGGGAGGATGGCTGCCTTGCACTCCGTTGTTGAAACAGCCTTGCTCTTGGCGTCAGTAAATAAATACCATCAGTTTTCACTCCTACTTTGTAGTAGCCAGTTTATTTGGATAACAATTTATCTGTGCAGTCACTTTTTACAGAACAGTTTGGGCAGGAAGATTGTTCAGTTTATGATGCTAGGACACCTGCTTAGGCTTGGCACATGTTATTAACCTTTAGCTCGTAAACTAAGAAAAATATTGAATTTGAGATTGCCTGGTTTTTACCAAATCCAAATTTGTTTCTCTGACTTCACCTGTTAAACACAGCAGATATGAGAATGCAGCTTCAGTGGACATAAGGTTCTTCAGACCACAGAACACCTCAGGTTCTTTTCAGAGCCTAGTACTGTGTACAGATTCAGTAACAGGGGTTTTGTCTTTAACAGGTGCAGTGTGCAGGTGGTGAACAGAGGTTTTTCTGAGCTGTTGTTTGAGAAGTGTTAAAAAACTGGCTTGCATTTTTCCATCTTTTTTTCTTTTTCTGGGAGTAGGTTATACAGGTTTTTATACCTGTGGAACAGTCTCTTCCTTTTTTTGAATTACTTGATACCTGGAACATTAATACAATTCCTCTTTTTCATATATTTTGTGAATATAAGAAATTCTAGTATTGAAAAATACTTTTTTTTTTTTTAAAGACGACATTTGTGTATTTTGTCCTGGACATTTTCTTGAATTTTTTATTAAGCAAAACTTGCTGGTGCTGAGTTGTTCATTCCCCAAGCTTGTGAATCAGGTCTATGAATCTTTAACTTTATTTGCGATCAAGAATATAATTCAAAGGTAGATAATATTATTTATCAAAGTACCACTTAGAAACTTATCTTTAAAATAGAAAGAATGGTACATAAACCCCATGTAACAGTGTAATAAACTTTCTTGCATACCAACTATATATTGAATTAACTTGAGATGATCATCAAGATCTATTGAACCAAGTGGTAAATATTGATTGAGTCAAGGCTGAGATTAATATTTACCTCAAGGGTCAAAATTTTTGATGTTGACTGAAATGTGAAGTCAATATATGTATATTGGTAATACATTCTGAGTGCATTCAACAGAAATCTCTCAAAATTTGTTCTATAACCCTGGGAATCCCCAGGGACATCTTCTTTCCAGCTAGTACGACAAAAGAAGAATAAGAAATGGAAAAAAATGACCCTGTTTTAATTAGTGAGTCAAATACATACGTGCACACACACCCCCTCCATAGCTAGTGATCAGTGAGGAGGAACAAGAGCTTTCTAGAGGATAGGTGCAAACAAATTCAGCATCTCTGCAAACCCCTAGGGAATTACCAAACCCCCCACCACCACTTTGGTTTAATGAATAAAATATGTTTATTTAGCTGTGCTATATGTATCATAAATATAAATGAATAAAATTTACAAAATCCAGAGATCCCCTGCCCTTCCTCCTGAATACTGTGGTATATACTGGTGTCTCTGGAGAGAGAGGAATGGGACAGGTTTATATCAGGAAGATTTGCTTTGAGAAAGGCCAGAAGAGAGCCACAAAGATTCTCAAAGTGCTGGAGCTGCTCTTCTGCAAAGACAGGTTGAGAGAACAGGGGTCATTCAGAGGAGGAGAAAAGAGGCAAAGCTCTGGGGAGACCTCACTGTGGCCTTCCAGAACCTAGGAGGGACTTCCAAAAGGTAGGGAGAGTAACTTTTTGCACAGGCAGATAATGATAGGAGAAGAGGTGGAATGGTATTAAACTAAAAGAGGAGAGATTTAGATTAGATATTAGAAAAGCGTTTTTTGCTCAGCAGGTAATGAGACACTGGAACAGGTCACCCAGAGAATTCTGGATGCCTCATCCTTGAAGATGTTAAAGGCTGGATTGGGTGGGACCCTGAGCACCCTGGTTTAGTAGAAGATGTGTGCTGCAACTCAATGAGCTTTGAGGTCCCTTCCAACTCAAGCCATTCCTATGATTTTTATATTGCTCAGTGTATTATTGGCAGTTGAACAAGCAAAACTACTATGGATGTTATTCTTGCCAAACTCTGATTCAGCCATTCAAGACAGTTTTAGCCCTTTGTTTCACATAAAAAACTAGAGAAAGGCCTTCATGAGGCTGATTTGAATGACACTGAGACATATTCATGTGGAAAGAGAAAAGAGCTACACCTTCCCTCCCCATCTGTAAAATGAGTTGTCAAGTCTGAGTTTTCCTGAGTCTATTTGTGTATGAGATTCTTTGTGTGCCATTTTTTCCTCCATACATCTGTTTAGTTGTTACTAAACTAGAAAAAATAAATCACCTTTCATAAAACATGTGCAGTCTTCTGTTGGAAATGGGCATCTGTCTTATGCATGACTTTGGAAATGTCCCAGTCTGTTACACAGAGTGGCTGGACTTTTTTCCTGAGCTCATGGTTTTTATCAAGTTCTGGTACTGAGAAAATTTTAAAAATTATATAGAACAACACTTTTTATTGAGGTTTAAGAAAGTGATGGAAAGAAATTGAGGTTAAGTCTTTGCTGACCCATCTGTCTAGTTCTTGCAAATCATTTGCTCTGTTTATCAATGGGGTGTGACAGTTGCAGTGTGCAGGCACAAATGAAAGAAAAAACTCAGCTTTGGCTTTGAATTGCCCTCTTTCTAAGGTTAAGTCTCACACAAATGGTATTTTAATGAACAGTTTGTATCTAATACAGTTTCATTTGAATGAGCAATGTAGCTATGTTATTGCAGCATTGCTGAACATTCCTGCTATTTCCCTCTCTTATTAAAATAATAAAATGCATTAATGAACTGTTGCTAAGGATAAAAGTTGGCTCAGAATGAGATACTCATTCAGCACCTCGTGAGTTATACTGCACCAGAATGGCATCACATTCCTTGCAAAACCAGAATAGGCAAAGCAAACCTTTGAATCTTGCTTGTGTAGTGAGGAAGGAGTCACATGAGAAACAAGTGCAGTTCAAAGGCTCAATGGGAGACAAAGCCCAGCCTGATTTAGCACAGTGAAGAGCTAGAAAAATTTCAATGACAGTGACAGTAGTCTTATTCATTTTTTACTTTGTGTCTGTAAACCTTCTTGAAATAGATTTAAAGGAGCTGGAGCTCCCAATTTTTATTTTGTTCTTTTTAAGGTCTTTTTGTTTCATTTTCATTTTCTGTCATTTGTTGTCCTTTTAATGCACACACTCATGTTAACTCTTAAAAGACATTTCAGGCTTTTTGAAGACTGAGCTATGCAGCCAAACCTTCTTCTTATAAAACATCCAAGGACTTCTTTATAGACTTAGCTGAAGACAGCAGAATTTAAAAAGTTGTTTCTTCCACTGTTTTGTGCTTATTCAGCTACTTTACTGGAGCCTCAAATGTAGGACCAACCTTTTTCAAAGGGTTTGACCTGTAGGAGAAAAGTCAAACCCATTTGAGTTATATATGTTAATAGTTTCCTCCTATGGTGAAGTTGGTTAAGAGGTGTCATTCCTAAGATAGTAAGTTTCCTAATCCAAGAACTTCATAGCACAAAGATGAATAAGTGACCTTGTCAACACATTTGTAGGACTGTTGGGTTTTCCTCCTACTTTGTCATCTTGCTGTGTCATGTTCCTTCACCAAAGTATTCCTTTGTTTTATGGAAGAGATGGTATTATACCCACTTCCTACATCTAGAAAGTCAATTTTTTTTCTGCTATCCCTCCTTAATTTTTAGTTTGTTTTTTTTTAAGTTAATGGGAGGAGCATTGTAGCTCAGCATTAACTTGTCATTTCATAAATCCTTTTTAAAGGAAGCTTGTTAAGATTCCACTGCTCCAAGTCAGAAATATTTTTGGTTGTGGTCAAAAATAACTGGTAACTGGAGAGACTGAATTTCACCTGCTATGCAGAAAGCATTCAGTTGTTTGAACCCTAGTTCTGTGTTGCTGAGCAATCTGTTTAAGGTTGTTCTGGTTATGAGAAGTTGTTAGATATAGATCACACTGTCAGGTTGTCGTGGTTTACTTGAGTCAGAGCTCATAGAGATGTAAGATAAAGCAATCTATGAACAGAAAGAGCAGTGTTTTTTCCCTGGTTCTTGCTGGATAAAATCTTGCAAGCTTTACTTTCAGAGTTCATTTTTGGAAGGGGAGTGTGGACCTGCTCTGTTCACATACCATTTGTTCAAATATGTGACTCCTAGGACTGGTAACCCCTTTCTTTTCATGCAGTTTTAAAGTACTTCTGTCTTTTAATTCCTGCTATTTGCCTGTTATTTGACTGATGGCAGCATAACTCAGTCAGCAGCCTCTGGACACACATTGCCAACCTGTGAGGTTTAGATGACTTTGAAGAGTTCTATGTCAATGCAAATTTGGTTTCAACAAATTCTGATCTTTTGTTACATCAGAGTCTGCTTTTATTATCCCCTTTCATTCTATTTCTTAAGAAGCCAGATTGACAAATCCCAAAGATTATGGTAGTATGGTTTTAGCTCAGATATAAAGGGAAGATGAAAAGTTTGAAGCTTGAAAGCAATTTTCTTCCTAATTCCCAGGGGGTAAATCTATTGATATAACTAGTCCAGCAGCTAACTTTTCCAGCCATGCTGCTAGACCTATGGGAGAATTATCCCACCTGACAGACTTTTCCAAGGGAGAAATCAGGGGTGGAGGGAATACTAAGACATTCTTATGATGGTTAGAAGTCTTCTAAAGGCTTACCAATGTAGTACAGATACCATTTTCTATAGGTGAAATTCACTGGGTATTCTCTGCTTTTAGTTGGTCCTCTGTTTTAAATCTAAACAATGACTTTGTGAAGAATTTAATCTGCAGAGAAACACCCAGACCATCTGTCAGACATCGTTTATAATGCACTTTTCTTACTGTAAGTGACAAAGTTCAGGCAGAAATTCTAGATGAAAAAAACAAAAGCTTTTATTGAAGACCTTGAGGTGCCATCCCTGGCATCAGTTTGAAGGGAAGAATAATTTCAGGTCCTATAATAAAATAATAGAGGTAACATTCCATTTTCAAGACTAAGTTTTAGCAATTTGAGTGCAACTTTTTTCTTTATCTTTGCCCTCAAATAATGACGAATTACACTGAATTTCTGTCACTTGTTTTAAACTGGCTGGGCTAGTTTCAGCCTTCTACAGAAATGTGGTTGCTGTGAAGCAGGTCTGTATGTGACCTAATGTATTTTTATTGATTGAGGAGAAGGAGGAGAGAATGGCTTGTTTTTATGCATACAAAAATCTCCTGCATTTGCATCTGATGGTGTGGATATGATCTGCTGGTGCTCAGCTGTTCATAAGCTAATTTTTCTTTCTAGTGAAACAAAAATTTTTTCACTGAGAAATTGTTTGTGCAGAACTTCCCAAGGTGAGCAGGAATCCCAACTCTGTTTCCTAGACTGCTGCTAGTTTCCAAAGACTCCAAAGGCATTATCAATATTGTTGGGTCCAGAAGCGCCAGACAGCATTAAATGCCTTTGGGATCCATAGGGAATTTACAGAACATCAGCAGTGTTTACATAACAGAAGTAACTGTATTAACTACTAATGCAATGTATACCCTCAGGCAATATAGTCAGACTTTGAATGACTTGTAGAAGCAGCTTTTCATACCATTCAGAGGATGGGGGCAGCCAAAAATAATCTCAGTGACAGTGTGAGTCTGTCGCTGGTCTTCAGATGTATCAAGTTGTCTCTGCTGTTCAAGCCTGTCTCTAAAATAAGGTCACTGAAGACTTTTGAATGTGTCACTCTGGTTATTGCTTTCCAAGATATGCAGAATCTGCAGTGATGAGAAATGCTGTGGGTAGTGCAATATGTCTGTAGGTAGCTAGAGCTTGGTCTCCAGCAGGAAGAAGGAAAGGGAGCAGGAAACAGCTACAGAAACAAGGACAATTTGAAAACTGAATTATTTTATTGATGCTGAAATGCAAAATAAGGTGACCAATGAAACCACTGTGTTTTCTGAGTGTGAGAAAGCTCCTGGGCTCTGCCTCAGCTGAGATGAGACAGAAAATACAGCTTGGAGCATGAGGCCCCTTGTGCGAATCTTTAGGACTGCTTCTTTATTGCAACTGCCTCAATTTTATATTTTCAAATGTGGTGATTCAGGAGATGGATAAACATTTTTTTCAACCCAAGCTTAAGTGTAAAAACTGAAGCATTTTATGAACTACATCTCTGATAATAAATCATGTATAGGTGTTTCTCTTTCTAACTGCTTGTTCTGATATGGGGAATTATATATGGTTAGCATGAAATGAACATGCAGAGAGATACATGTATAGCACTGTGTTCTATTGTACCATTAAGATTTTCTTTAATATTCTTTTCTCTGACCCAGGACTATGAAAGGGAAGAACTGGTGTAGAACCATGGAGTTATTTCTTCTTCTTAAAAACTTAGCCTTTAAAATGCAGGTATTAAGATTAATTAAACAGTCCTAAAATCTCTTGTGTTACTCCAACCTTTTCAGTTGTATTGAAGTCACCAGAACTCTGTACTCTTCCAGATGGTATTTTAAACCCCAAACTCCATCTGGGTTTAAGGATGGGTGAAAAATGTTCCCAAAGCATAATTGTAGACACCTCTAAGAAAAAAATCACATTGCATCTTTTAAAAACTGCTGCTGAAATAAGTTAATTGAGATTTTACAAAGGAGAAAATAAGGTAAAACAAACTTACCTGCAAGGATTTTAGCTGGATGTTTCCATTCTGAAACCAGTCCAATGCTCAACACTGTGAGCAGTAGGAGATATCCAACTGCAGGTGGATGTTATCAGATTTAATTAAGTTTTTCCATTCATCTTCATTCCCTTCTTTACTCAAGGTAACAATATTATTATAGTCAGGTATATAGGTAACAATAATATTATATTTTTTATATTTCCAAAAGATAAATATTAGGTCATAATTTAAAAGGGCCAAATTAACCTCAAATGACCAAAGTTGTTTCCCATACAGCTGCCTAAAAGAATTGCAATGTCTGAACCTCACATGTTTAGTATTTTTCTGGTTTTACCCAGATCTCAATTTATAACAGTGAAGATCCAAGTTTAGCAATTGTTCATAGAAAATTTGTTTCATGGAAAAAATAGTGTGCCGCTCCCATTGGTGTGATTTTTTTTTCTGCTTCATCCTGGTATTGGAGACTGAAATTTTTCAGGCATTTTATTGTTTCTTTTAGTACATTCCATATATAAATTTCAGCTAAGATGTCAGCTGCAGCACCAGTGTTTTTAACGAGACAGAAGGAGATGAGATTAATCAATTTATTTCATTACGAGTTGTTTCAGCATTGGTACTCACATCTCAGTTAGTAGAATTGAGTGTACTAATCTATTTATTTCTGGGTTCTGTGTGATCCTCCTAAAGACCCTGAAAAGGAATTTTTAATTTATTTTTTAATTCCCAACACCTAAAGCAAACCACGGCAAAAATTACTATTGCACTGTTATTGCAGTATTTTGAGCTTTATAGCTCAAAATAAAGAGTAAACATGTTCCTTGCCAAATGTGTAAAAAGGTTAAAAATGGTTTTCTTTAATTTTGTTATCTCACACTTCTAAATGTTTGCAATGTGCCATAATAAGGGCACATAAAATATATATATATATTTGCTGTTCTAATTCAATGACACAAAATTCGAGATCCCTGAGGTAAGGTTAAGCAGGAGCTCGTGTAGTCAGGGTTGAAATTCAGACACTGCAGATATAATCCATCTCCCTGACACATGCAGTGCCTCATTGTGAGACTGCCAGACACAGTCTGCTGAGATGGGAATGTCACAGAATACCAAAGCAGGGGGAGAGGCAGTTTTGTTCATCATTGCTTTTATCTGCAAATATCCATCTAGCAGCCTACACGCACGGCTACTGCCAGACAGAGAAATATGAATGCAGCACGGAGATGCAGCAGCTAACATTCACAGATGTATATGGAGCATATGCTGGGAGCTCAGAATTACCTGCAGATCATTTGGGCAGTTAATCAGGTTAATTGCTTATTGCTAAGGCAGGATTTTGGTACAGACGCTGAGTCACCACCTCAGTTGTCTAGCAGAGATCAATGAAAGGCCTGGTTGTCTGCATCTTCTAGTGAATTCTGAGCCTAAATGACAAAAGGGACCCTGAAGGCAAAGAAACTGCACTGTCATCACTGGGAATGCAGGCAGAAAGAACTGCAGTGGCAGAAAGAGAAAAAAAGTTTTGCAAAAATATCAAGCACTACTGGTTTTACAATTACTTCTTGGTTATTCCCACTCCATTATTATTATAGTTTATATATTTATATATAAATATATATTATAGTTATTCCCACTCCATATACTCCATTCTTGGGACAAAAAAAGGAAACATCTGAAGCAGTACAGAGAAATTAAGGTTCCAAAATGAGAGATAAAGGTGTATGTCTGTCATGCTTGTAAGTTGGTCTTATGCAAAAAAGGAAAGAAACTTGGTTGTGTTTTTCAGACAAACAGATTTCATTGGATTTTCAAATGCCCACGTCAGGCAGCAAAATACTAAAATTGTTTGAGTGCCTGGCCTGAAGTGATTTCTATCTGGCATGAGCATAGGCAGCTCTTCTGTAAACTGTTGGGATCCCTGAATAGCTGTGGCTCTAATCCGAAATGAGGAAAGCTTCCAGGGCTCTGACAAAACACACCCTTGCCACAGACTTGGCAGAAATCAGGTTGACCATATGACCAACAGGGCTGGAGGGACATGACTGTCTGGGTTTATGTCTGGACATATGGCAGGATTTGCATAGTGATTAAATACTGTTGACTCTAGCTTTAAAAGTGTGTTTTTATTTGAAATAGTGCATCCTGTTCTAGGTGGACTGAGCAACGTCTCTGTACAGGCATTTTTCTGCCGAGTTGTAAAAGGCAGCCTTTAGCTAAAAGCACCATCTGTGACATGAATCAGCAGTTCAGTGATGCAGCTGAGGAGCTTGGAGCAGTGGGATGGATGGAAGGAAAGGGCATTTTTCAGTGTTAGAATGTAGCTATTGTAGGGAGGCTAATAGTTCCCAGGCTTGCAGCAGAAGTTTCTTGGGCAACCTGCAAGCAATTAAAGGTTTTGGAGCAGGTAGGCTGTCTGTGGGGGAAGAGGGAGCTAAAAGTTAGGTTAGAAATTTTGGCCTTGGTTGAATGACACACACACACACATCCCCTGCAGCTCAGTTCCTGTAATCAGTCATTTAACTCAGTTTGCACAGTGATAGTTTTCAATGCCCCTTTGGAATTCCCTCCCTCGAGCCCAGTAGAAAGCCCTGGCCTTTGCAAAGTTCTCTAAGAGCAAACCCAGGGCAGGAAAACTACACATTTCAATTCTTTTGGTCATTTCTGCTTTTACTTGGGTATGACTTCTCTTTACACCATCTTCCTCTGAACCCCTTGTTTACCTACTATAACTGCAATTTTCAAGGCTGGAGGGAAACACCATCACCTCACTTCAGTTTTCTTTATTTCTATATTTCTTCTCACTCCTGAGAAGAATAGTGACAATCACACCAACAGTGTAAGGTTGGCAGTTGTTTGTCTTGATTTTTCCACCTACACTAATCTCACATGGGTATGGGATTGCCAGTGATAAGAAGTTCCCAGGAGCCTCATTTTGTGTCTCTTCAATTTCCTCCTGCTGCACATTTTCCCCAAAAGATAGTGGGACATTGAATTACTGAGCATAAAATCAGAGGCTATCCTGCTACTGTCACTTAGAAATGGATTAGACTTATCTATAGTCTTATAAAACAAAGTTGACTATGTAATTTTGTTATCACCTCACATCTGTATATTTTGGGCAAGTCTGATTTTTTTTTTTTAGGTGTGGAAAAAATGATATATTTCTGTGTATCTTCATTTAGTAATTCCACATCTAGTAAAAATTTCAGAAAAATTCTGCATGACATTTCTGAGAAGCTGACAGTTAGAAATAAGAGTATCGTAAGAGTTTTTTGTTTTTTCTTTTTTAAAAATCTATTCCAGGGAATCAGAGAAAAATGTTTTAATCCAAAATCTATAGATGCAAGCATTATTATCAGTTCATCATTAGTAACATTATTATCAGTTTTTACTTATTTGATCTATCAAAGGTTCTTTTTGTAGTTTTGTCTCTTGGAAGAGAGAGAATGTGGCAAAGATAATATGTACTTTTTACATATTACATAGAAAAAAAAATTCTCCATTTTGAAAACTTTAAGTAAAAAGTGGGATACATTTTTTCACAAATAAATGGGTAAGAAGTCCTGTTCTACCTGTTCTGTTAAGTGATTGCTTTTAATCCCTAAAACTCAAATAAGATCCTGCTGAAGTTTTTCAAACTTAACCCCAAATTCAGCTTTTTTTTTAAATTTTATTCTAAAACTAGACTACAAACCCCAGAAGTTTTAAAATAAATAATAATTAAATTTATATTAAAGTTGCCCTCTAGGGATATATCTTTTTATACTTCAGCTTCTTCATTAATAAAGGATATGATGCATAGGATATCCTGAACTTTCATTCTTTGACTGTCCTGTCTACCTGTGACACTTCTGACAGTAAGTAAATACTTACTGTCTTGTTTTGCTTCAACATCTTTAAAGAATAGTCTTACTGTATTAACAATGCCTTTTCCCATGTTGCTTGATTGTCTGATAGAAGGGAAACCAGCATTACCTTCATATTTACACACATAAAATCATACATATGAACCCATTAAGAAGTTCAGTTAACACAGATTTCAGTGTGATTTCTTCATGTATTTGAACATGCATTCCAGAAACCCAAAGAAATTAGAAATTCTTAAGGATCAATCAGACAGCAAGGATATTGTCCAAGTGATACTTTACACAAGGACAGAATCAGCTGATCCAGTGTCCATTACATAATTTAGGCAACCACTCTGTCAAAGATCTATACTAATTCTTGGTTCACAGTGCCTGAAGTGTTTTGAAAGTTTAATTCTCAAAACTTTGTTGTTTCTTCTCCATGGTCCACATCTCCTAGAAATGACCTTTAGGAGGTACAGAGGTTTCAAGAGGCTTTGAACTTTGGGAGAGCTAAATGCCTTTGTGTCATTATACTTCACCTTGGTTGTTTTTGATTCACAATATTGCTGCTAAAACAAATGGGCACCAAAAATTTCAAAAGGCTCCATTTTGTTATCAAGTTCTCTGATGAGAATATGTATTAAGAAAATCCCTGATGTATCAAAAAGAGAGTGTGATGGTGGGTCATTGGTTCATTTGGAAAGTGTGGTGTATCAGGTTTGTCACCCTTCTGAAAAAAATATATTTGAAGCATCATCTTACTGCTTGTTTAAGTTTCCTGTTTAGTTGCCATAAATCTGTGGAAAAGCCAAGAAATTGAAACTGTCATGGAGTGTGTTTTGCTTTAATTATCACAGTTCATGAGATATTGGCTGTTTCTAATGTATCATTAAAGGTAATTTTTATCTATGCATTTTTGTCTTCTCTGTCATGTGCAGATTGTTTGTCGAAGGAGCTTTTACATAGAGACTGAAAATAGCACCAGCAAAACAACTGACAGTGCTCTAAAAGTGCTCTTTAAAGTAGTCATGTCCTCAAGTTATACCTGACAGACAGAATTGGGAAGGCACACTAGAAATAGATTCATATTTGTCTTGACTAGCAGTTGATGCTTTCATTTTTGGTTTGAATACTGACATGGTTTATTGGTAGGGTGTTGTCTAGATTTTGTCAGCTGCTGTGTTGCTGCCTTGCAGGTAACTTGAGTATGGACCTGTCCTTTGGGGTGACTCTGCATTTTTGGGGTTTTCACTCAGGCAAGAATTTGTATGTAAATAAAAATACTCACAGGTTTGACTTTTTTTTCTGCTGATTGCTTTTCTTCTGATTTCTTCTTGACAAGTAATAGCTCCATGAAACTACACTGGACAGCATATTTAAAATTAATCATAAAAAAAAATGAAAACTACCTGGGAACACTCCTTAATAGGAATGAAGTTTGGAAAACAGTGGAAAGTCAAAGAAAAAGCATCAGTGTGCTTGTTCTGAGGCAGCTGCTGTGTCATATGAGCCAGCAGCTACCAAGGCCTTCCCCTTGGAGGAATTCTGCCATAATTATCCTCAATCATTACAAACTTCATCTGGCTTTAATTCACCAATGTAACCTACTGAATATTTTTCCATTGAGATGTCCTGAGCATGTAAGCACAGCAGGGATTCATCTGGGGACATCTGACCTCCTTTTGCTCCTTTCCTACACTTTTCCCTCTTTTCTTACACTAAAGGGCAACAAAGTTCCTGCTGCATGTGAGCGTAACCATCACATGAATGCCAAAAGAACACAGTGAGTTGTTTTAAAAACAAAAGCTGAGTAAAGCAATAATGATTTGCTGCTCATTGTAAAGCTTTGCCAGTTTAGCTATTTGTTATGCTCTGAAGGTTTACATGGGCTCCTTACCAAGACTTCAGCAATGTGGCATGCTGATCCCTTCCTCTCTCTGATTTGTCCATGCATCCCTGACTGTTGCACATGGTTTCCATATGCAGTTGCCTAAAGTGCACCATTTGTGGGGATTTCAGCTGCTGAGAGCAACTGTAGCTAGATTCTAATGCTGGCTTTGGAACATGATTTAAAACTGTGAGGTGTTTTATGCTGCAACATCACTGTTCTATTAATTTTTAAAGAAGATGCTAACCATTTCTTAGTCAAACATCTTTGTTTCTTATTTCCCATTTCCACTACTTTTGGCAGCTTATTTTGATTTCCGACATGCATTTTGTGGATGCAAAGAGTTGTTTGGTTTTTCTTGAAATATATCTCAACATAAATTTTTATTTATTTCATAGTCCCAGTGTAAACAAAATTGAAGTTTGAATTGATGTCTTAGATTTAAATTCTCCTGCAGAGGACTTGGGGTATAGTTATTTGGCACAACAATTTATGAGAGAGATTTTAAGGGTAGTGTTACTTATATTAATGGATGTTGTTGTTGTTTTAAGAGGTCTGAAGGGTTTGAATTGTTGAATTTAGTGGGAGTTTTCTTGTTTGGTTTTGGGCCATGTTTTTTGTTGGTTTAGATGTTTTGGGGTTTTTGCTTGCTTGTTTGTTTTGTTTGTTTTTTTAAGCCAGCTGAAGATAAATGTATATGGGTACCTAAGGAAACAAGTAACAGCAACATAAAAAATATATTATCTACTACTGACAACTATCTCGAAACATGCTGTGCCTCTTAAATTAGAAATATCTGCATTGATCATTCCAGCTAACACTAAGAGACAATGGTAGCTCAGAGAATGGTAGTGCAGAGAGAGTAGCTGTCTTTATATTTGCACCTCTACTATTTTTATTTGTGCATCTTCATTGTGTGTATCAGAACAATTGCATTCTATTACAATCTATTACATTCTATTTTGCACAATAACATTAGGTTCTTTTAATTAGTTATTTAGTAGTTTTAAAAAATTAAGTGTTGGGTCTATTTCTTTCATGCTTTTGTGGACCTGATTCATAGAATCACAGAATTGCTTAGGTTGGAAAATAACTTTAAGATTATTGAGTGCAACCTTCGACCAAAGAGCCCTTGGTCAACCAGAGCATGGCACATCCAGGTGTTCTTGGAGTCACCATCCCTGGAGATGTTCACCATCTCCCTGGGCAGTCCTTTCCAAAGTTTAAATTCCATTAAGCTCCTGCTGATGTCCAACTCGACCCTCCCCTGGTGCAGGTTGAGGCAATTTCCTCTTGTCCTATCAGTGGTTTTCTGGGAGATGAGGCCAACCCCTAAAGCTCACTGAAGTCAGAGGAAAGACTTCCCAGATCTTGCTTTCCTCTGTTGTTTCGGTCTTTGATTTTCATTTTTCCCCCCACTGAATGGATTGTGAAGGCACCAAAGTTTTGCTGACAAGCAATGGGATGATTCATGCAAAATTGACAGAAATAGGAAAGACAGATCCTTGTGCTTTGTACCTGACATTTGAGGCTGTAAAAGCACACAAGTGTTGAGGCATAAGCAGAAATGTGCAAGCAAAATCTGAGTGCAAGCTGCAGAACAGGTCTGCGGAGATGTACAGGTGCTGCAGATCCTCTGCAGCCAGGTCCCAAAGATGATGGGCATCCTTTTGTTGGACTGGCACACTTGGCTGCTTAGCAAGGGTTTGTTCATTTGCTGAGTGCCGAACCAAGAGTGCCCAAATGAGAGAATGCCAAGGGTGATCAGCTCACCAAAAGGTTTTGATTTCAGACATCTCTCTCTAGAATGGTGTGGACTTTATGGGGAGGTTTGTACAGCTGAAACACCAGCACCAGGTCTGTATTTGTTTCTTGTTCTTGCTCTCTGTTCCCTTTGTTTTATGTTTTATGTTTGGCAGTTGCTATTAAAATCTTTCCTGTTGCTTTCAACCTTGTGACATTAAAGCTGGAGAACACTGAAATACAATTAACTAGGCCAAAGAAAGAATAGTGAATATTTTCATAGTTGCTATTGCAAATGACTGCTGCAGATAGAAGCAATCTTTAAGTTGCAAAAATTATTAGGCCATATTCTGACCTCTTTCTACTCCCTGTCCTAATGTCAAAATTGCCATTTTTGTATTCACACTTTACATGGAGCAGTTTGGTTTAAACATAGTTATATTTATCTGATAAATACATGTTTAAATATATTCATAAAATGTTCACAGTTATGTCAGTTATCCTCTAATAGGACTCTGGGATTACCTGAAAAATTATAAACACTGTTATTTTGAGTGCTTTTCTTAAAATGTTTTTTTTTTAATAATAATCTGCTAAGAGAGAAATTGAAGAAATTAAAAAAATATATATAAAAGGATTTTAGCTCCGATTTTTTTCTGAATTCCTATTTTGAAAGCCAGATAATATTTTATATAGACAGTTCTGATGGTGATCTCTTGTTAGGAGGGTAGCTGTGGGGCAAGATGGATTTGCATATAGGTTGACACTTATATAAATTCATTTTATACTGAAATGAATTTTGAAAGGTATTTCTATGTATATTTTGGTGCCTAATTCCTAAAATGTTCTAGATGCTAACATGTCATATATATTCCTGTTATTTTCCAAATTAAAGTAAGCATTAATTTTAAATAACATGTTGTCTTTGTTTCTATGACTGGCTGTACTTAAGAAAATAGTATTTCTTTGTTTATCATGATGCAGCACAAGTTCCTCAGAGGTGATGTTCTCTTTCTAGTAGAGAACAGGTGAAGGCAAATGCTGCTCTTATCTCCAAATTTAGCAGACCTTTGGT
Source organism: Melospiza georgiana (assembly GCF_028018845.1). Taxonomy (NCBI): domain Eukaryota; kingdom Metazoa; phylum Chordata; class Aves; order Passeriformes; family Passerellidae; genus Melospiza; species Melospiza georgiana. The sequence goes on from NC_080431.1 coordinate 11,388,920, forward strand.
TGGTTCCTTCTATTCTGTGGGACAGAGACACCTTGGAAAGATTGAAGAGGCATCTTGGGGGTGAGAAAGGTGAATTAATAAATATTTTCTGGTTCCTCTTCATTCAGAGTTCTTTCTTAGAAGCAGGAGCATGAAAGACTGTTCAGGGCTGTTTGCATGAGATGCTGAAAATTAAGTAGAGCCTGACACTGCAGAAAATGTAGGAAAGGTGGGAAGAGAATAATGTGAAAAGACAACCTGCTAAAGTAGGCATGTGACTTGAATACATTTCATTCCATGTCCTAGCTATTGCTGGATTGTCTTGGAAAACCATCAGGTCACAGAAATAAGTCAGCAGTGAGTTAGAATTTACTCTAAGCTCCATCAGCAAGAATGAATAAATTAAAAAAAATTAATATTTTTTAAGAAAGTTCAGCCATTTCTAGGCATTTAATTTGCTTTCCTTAGGGAAATAAGGCAACCAGGAACAAAGGCACTGTAGGTTAGTGGCATAAGCTTATTATTTTGGAAGTGTAAAGCCATTAAAGTGACAATTGGGAAAGCCACTTGAAGAGGGAGAGAAGCTTAGGAAATAAATATATCTACAGCAGGTAAAAACTGTGCTTGTGACATCCCAGCTGTTAGTTATATCCAGGAGCAGAAATAAAAGCACATTTTATGGATTAATTAAAAGGTTTAGTAAACAGCACTGGTTCTTTATTTAATCTAATGTGCACCAGCTAGATCCAGTTCCCAAATAGTCTTAGGTGAATACAAACCATCTTGCAAATTCCCCTCTGATACTTGTGGATTTCAGGAGGCTTAAGCAGAGGACACAAACCCTGGGGTCTGTCAGGACTCTCTGAAAGTATTTTTGTGCTTCTTCCTGTGTGTGATGTCACATGCTCTCAGACTTTTCCTCTAATCCATGTTTCTTTCAGAATAGTGTTTGAATAAGGATAGAAGTAATAAATTTTCCTTTTTTCTTTAATTTCTAGATATTTTTTTCTTCTCATCAGTGATTCTTGTCTTTCTTTATTATTTATACCATTAGTAAGCAGACAGCACAATTAGACCAAAATCTCTTAAAAACATTAATTGAGAAAGTCACCACCAGCTTATATAGTTTCTGCTCATTCTGTTGACTATTTCTTATATTATGAATTACTTTTCCTTTTTTAGGACTAACAACATGGACAAATGCTTGCAATCATACAAGAAGATAACATTTTTTTTTTCTGCAAGGATTTTTCCCCCTTTTTCTGTCCCAATTCATACTTTCCCTGAAGTTAATGAAAGTTACACGCAGAGCATACCCCCAAAGGATTTACTGGAAAATTTTACAATGCTAAAATAAACAGAGGGTTGTGGCAACATGCTCTGGTGAAAATAATGCTGTCTCTGTTAGCTCAGCTGCTCAGGTGCAGGAAAGCAGTTTTCTTCCAGAGGCTCCTGTCAGATGCCTGCAGGACTTTGCCTCATTTACCATTTAACCTTTCCACTACGCTTGGCAGAAAATCCACACAAGTGCCAAAATATGATCAGATATTGAGGAAGTCCAGGTCCCCTCCAGTCTCCTGCCTTTGCTTGAGGAGTCTGAATGAGGACAACCCCAATGTGGATTTAAGGCACATGCAGAGAACAGAGGTGTGAGTAGGAGCTGTGGTTATGTATAGAATACACATTTTTCTTATTTTTTTCTGATAATTTACAGTGACTTTGCTTTCCTCCAGAGACCAGCAATTGTAAATAGTAGTCTATAAGATCTTGGGAAGAGGAGGAGAGATTGAACCTTCCTGATTTTAACTCAAACACACTTGGGTTGCTCAGTGCTCCCAAGCAGTAGCTGGATCATGGAGTGGAACTGGGCATTTGATCTGAGTGTGCTGTGGCTTTCTGTACAGATGGCATGTACATGCTATCTCTTTATCCTAGTCCAGTCATTCCAGACTGAAAGTCTGGGAATTTTTTATTTTATATATTGTTTTATTTTATATATTTCTGTTATATAAAAAAGTTGGGTGTTGGCATCTGAAACTGTGAAAAGTGAAGAAAGAAAGATAAAATAATGAAGAAAAGTATTGTTATGTCATTTTCAAGATATTATTCCTCTTCTTTATTTCCTTTCTACCTGCTACACTAATGTGTAATGAATATACTATTTAGGCAAAGTAGATTTTCTGTACCTGCTCAAATATCCTGAATAAGTCAGAGTTGTAGTTGATAAAGTTGACATAGTCAGGCTGGGGTGTTTTCTCAGGTTGTTTTGGGTTTTTTTTAATCTGAGGTACACAGCAACACTGTCCTTGGAATCTTCTTGGCAAATTCTTACAATTTACAGAAAGAATGGATCCTTTTCTGGATCTGGGGCTTTGCTGTAGCACTGCTGCTCCAGTTCTGTGTGCTGATATCTAGCTCAGCAGACAGCAGAAGGAAAGCCAGTGTGCTCATGGAAACAGTGCCTCCTCAGACCAGTGATAATCAGCCTAATGTCGGTGTCATGCTGCAATCAGACTCTGACAAGGTTTGCAAATATCTTGAAGGGAGCTGCTCATCTTCAAATGCCGTAGCTCAAAGCCCAAGTGGAGCAAACCCCAGGCTTGCTGCACGTCAGCTGCAGAATTTTGTTGATGAGCACAGCATGAATAAACAGAGGCCACTGCTATCATCACCAGCAGGAGCAGCCAGATGCACTGGGCTGGTCGACTGCTTAAAATCTTGCTGCATAACCACAGAAACTAAAAATGGAGCTTAAAAACCCATTACATGTCTCCAGAGCCATGGACTGCCTTTTTGAAGCTTCAAGGCCATTTTTAATCAGTGCCAAAGTCTTTTTTTAGGCATGTCTGCTCTCAGGAACTTCTGTCTGGCTTTCACCATTCATGAGAACAGAATGAGTCCTGGGGAGGGATAGGGTGTAGGATGGTGGCTCAAGCAGAGGGACAGACCCTGAACCATCCCAGCTCTGCCACAAGTATGCATGCTCTGCAACTGGGAAAGTAATTTGCTCTCTTTGTGCACTTATTTTTCCAGCTGGGAAATGGGGGCAGCATCTCATCTAAAAGAGTAACACAAGGGCTTGGTCATTCATGGGCTCCCAGTGAATTTTAAGCTCTCTGAGATGAATAGTGAGAACCCTGCAGGAAAAAAAAAACAAGCAGAAAGAGATAATATCATTTGTTATGCACTGAGCTATCTCTCTGTGGTTTTGAGGCAAAGCAATTTGCTTTTTCCTGCTGTAGTGTCTTCAGTCTGTGAGGATTAAGGGTTTGGGGAAGGCTGAGGCAGGATTCTCCATGTGTTGGCAGCTCTGCCACCATAGTGGCATGGTGAAGCCAGCCTGCAGTGGAAAAGCCATGTCATGTGCATTGCACCTGCTTTCTGTGGGTCTAAATTACTTTCATGATGGGCCATACTGGAATTGCTAAACATGATGTACCAGACAAGACCTAATCTGGTGCTGGCTTCACCTAGGGCTACAGAATCTCTCCGTGGTGCTGTGCAAAGCTCCAAAAGCCTGTGTTTGATGTACATCTGCTTCCCTGGTGTGGGAGGAGGCAGTAAAAGCCTGGCTGGCATGTAGGGCAGGGAAGTCTTTTTCTTCATCTATAAAACCCAATCAGTATTGCAGTTTGAGATGACAGACTCTAATGCTATAACAGACTATTGGACAATTTTAGGCAATTTATTTATTCAAGTCAAATGTAAAAGACAAAGAAAGAGCCCAGCAACTAAAATTTTACATGAGGTTTGATGGTCTGCTTTTTTTTTTTTTTTTAAGACAGTGGTTTTGGTCTATACTTTGGTCTATGGTCTATACTTCCCTCGCAGTGTTAAATGCGGAAGTTATGCAGTGAGAACATTTCTTTCTCAGAAAAACATAAATCCCCTAAGAATCACATAGAGACAAGCCTCTAAACCAGTGGGGTTTTTGTTCTGCAAACTAATTTGTAGATTTTTTTGTCTTATAATGAGCCTTGCGGGGCTGCAGCTGGGGGTATTTCCATTTGGGCACATTCACTGTGGAAGACCTTCATGGACCTTGCCAGTTCCCAACTGAATCCCCTCGATCCTTGTTCTTGTAGAGCAGTATGGTGAGAGAGTGGGAGCATTTACTACCTCAGTTATAGCTGTGCTCTCACACTCCATCACTCCTCAGGGTCTGAAAGGACTCTGAAAGATTCCATGAAAGCCTCAAGCCACACAGAGAAGGGACTCACCCGCCAAGAGCAGTAGGGATGTCCAAAGCCCCATGGTGACTCACTGAGATTGCAACAGGTGCAGAATCCATCCTCCTGGTCTGCTTTGCAAGTTAAAAAGACCTCCCTGTATTTAAAATGTTGCCTGGTATTTTCTGTTAGTGCAAGGAGATAGCACTCAGTGATGGGTGGCCTCACACAGAGGTTAATAGACCATATCCCAGGACTTCATTGCCAGATCCTGGGAAGTCTGAATTTCCATCCCCTTGAAAGACACACTAATTTTTTAGTAGTTGTGAGGATTTTAGCATTGTTATGAAAATTTTACCTATAGGAATAGAAAATTAAAAACCGACATATGGAGTCTGATTCAAATGAATTTGAAATTTGCTCCTGGAGACCTCTCTCTGAAATAATTGCATGACATAATATTCCACTTTACAATTTTTCAGCTTTTGTTTATATTTATGAATTATGGGGAGACTGCAGCTCCAGGTCTTTATGGTGAAACAGATCAAATTTGATTCTAAATAAGGAATGACATAAAGATCTGGAATAAAATTCATTTAAAGGAAAGAAGTAGTGCCCTACAAGAATTAAAGGGCCCAGTTAAGACTAAGTAAATTCAAACACACCTCACCAATGTTTTTCTGTGATTTCTGGTATATTTATCTTTTATATATTTATGCTGAAAATATATAGTCATTTGTATATCTATACTGAAAAATACAATCATTAGTCATATTGACCATGACTAAATTAAATCATTTTTCTGCTAATTTATCCCTGTTGGGACAGTACCATAACAGGAGACCTCAGTTTTTGTCCATGCTATGAATCTTGTTTGGCTCAGGAGAGCAGGTTAAATATCTTTGTTTTACCTGTGTTGTCTTCCTGAAGCCTGAAGGACTACTCAGTTATAAATATGCAGGGAAAATCTGTTCCAGTACATGTATACCTTCTCTGCATTATATCTCTAATAGAAAATGATTGGGAACTGACATACACTGACCTCCACCAGATAATTATCTGATAAAATTGATACTTCACTTCAAAATGCCTAAAAAATTATACTGTCAGATTGATGTTTATTCCTAAAAGCATTATGGAGAACTTCCTCTTGATCTTAGATCAGTCCATTGTCAAATTCCTTAAAGGCCACATCATTTATAAATGATAGGAACTGCAAATGTATAATTCATGTGGAGCATAAAATAAGGTTTAAAACATTTGTATTAAAAAGGTAAGGTGATCCTATATTAAATCATATTTATGGCCTAATTTTAAAGTATGGAATCCTTCTGACTGAAGTTTAGCACTTACTTTTTATTTTTTTGAATTTATTGGAAAAAGAGGCAACTGTGACAGTGATGTTGGCAGACAAGTGGTCTCTTTCTAAAGTCCTTGTGTTGATCTGTCATATTATTTTCCATTAGCTCCCCCTACGCTTTCTGCAGATTGCTTTCAGCCATATTTTTACTAAATGTTTTTGGAAGTGCAAACTGCAGATTTCACCATCATTGTTTTGACATTGCAAGCTCAAGGTTAATGGAATTTCTTAGTGGATAAAAAGAAAAATAACGACATTTTAAGTTAAATCATCTTGTGGGTATAGCCAAATTGTAGGAATCTTAGAAACCACTGCCATTAAAAAATATATTTAAAAAACCCTATTCTGGAAGCATTTTACTATTTTTTTCTTCCTTTTCATTAAGGTCTAAAAAACTCCTAAAACTTATATATCTTTTCCTACTGCAGAAACCAAATTTTTTGCTATTATTGCTTCTCAAACATCTTTTAATAAATTCTGAGAAGTATAATAACATTATTTGATATGATAATCTTATTTTTAAAACCTTAGCCTTGATGTAATTATTAACTTTTACCAAAAGCAGTAGAAAGCAAAAATTGACATGTAGAGTCTGGTCCAAATGAATTTGAAGTTTGCTCCTGGAAACCTCTCTCTAGCAAAACATACAGATTTGCCACTAAGTCCATCAATGACCTTAACTGTTTAAAGACAATGTCTTTACACCTTTGAAGATCTGCAAGCATATACTAATATGATAGCGAGCAGTGTTTTGGCAGTATTCTCTCTAAGATTTGTTTTCTTTGAAGTGTTAGCTAGATTTACACTTGCTTTCCGTTAATAGTGAAGAAAAATAGCAAGAGGAATTGTTTTCTTGTAATACATGACAGACTTCTCTTTCCACTTTGCATCAAAATGATGGGAATTCTCCTGAAGTTTGCTTTCATAGTCCATGGGTGCTAGAGGTTAACGTTCTTAAGTGAAAGCAGGCAAACTTTTGGGTGCTTCAGCAACATCTCACCTGATAAACAGTTCCAATAATAACAACACTAATTTTAAGGCTGAATGTTTAGTATTTTAAAAATCTCTCTTTTCCTAAGTGTCACTATTGCATTCCTAATTTGATTGTGCTACCCAGTAATAAATCTTGGGTTAGAAAAATGTGCAATATGTAGAAGAACCAACAACAGACTTGCCATGACCTAGCTTTTAAACATCTGGGGTTTCTACTATCCCTCTTCATAAAACTCTTATTTTGTCATCTATTCTCCCTTGTTTAGGATAAGAAGCCAAAAGATTTGATGCTACTCTTTGTTCAAGTTCATCCATCAAATTCTTAATCTGCCTCAGTCATTTCCATCAATATGATTATTTCTTGAAACAGTAACTGAAATATGATAGCAAATTAAAAAAGAGGATATAGCACTGCATGTGTTTATTAAAGTACGATCACATCAGACAACTTGATATTTTCATTAAATTAGGATTTTAAGTAACCGATTTCATAGGCAAGGAAAATATTAGATTTTAGTCTGTGGGGACTTATGCAATGAATTTGAAATCGTACTATGCAGAAAATTAGCTTTGTTTAAGAAGATGGAGATAATAAGCAGAAATTTGAGATCAATAACACATTTTCAAAGTTTTGGTTTTGGAACTGATGAAGTTTACAAATGAAGTTCCCTAAGGATCACTCCTGAGGCTTTTCTTTCACTATTTCATTAACATTTTTCACACAGGAACTATGACAGTGACAACTGTTCATGATGTTAGATGGTGTTAGCTGTATACAGGAAAGCAAAAGTTTCGTACTGGAAGAACTGGATAATCCCAAGGAATGGCAATACACAGGAAGAGTGGACTTTTTTATTGCATCCTGAAGGTTGTCTTTTTGGGGCCAATATAAAAAGAATTCCCATTTTCAAATAGAAGTGAACCATTTGGAAGTGATGAAAAGTATGTGTGCAATTTTAGGGACAATTATGTGCTTCCCTTGTAGTAGAACTACAAAAAAGAGAAATAGGACTTCAAAGGTTACAAAGTGAAAGGCGTGCTGTTGTTCCTGGAAAAATTTAACTCCATGTTCAAAGACCTATGAGAATTAATTTGAAGTAGCATTGAATAGTCTAAAATAGTTAGAATTTTAGCTGTGCAATTGACAAGGAGGACACAAGCAACAGCAGTCTTTTTATTTTATTTTTGTAAAACAGTGGCAATTTTTTTTTTTTTAAAGAATGTGATTTACAAGAAGAAAACTGGTGGTTTTCTGTAATGCTCACCTCTGTGGTGCTCTGCTACCATGCCCTGACCATTGCTGCTCTCAGAGAACAGGAATGCTCTGCTTCAGTCTGCTGAGCCCAGGTCTTGCCACAGGGCTTTATGAACCTCTCTCTAAACTGTTACCTCATGACTACAGAGCTAAGCTATCTTTTAATAAGGGGTTTAATTACAGAGATGTGATAATGCTATTTTTCCACGTAGAACAAGTAAATACAGACTTATGTTTTGGTGCTTCTACGAAGGTGATCTTTGTTTCTGCCTTTATACAGGTGACTACACAGACTGTAGGAATGCGAAAATAATTTAATTTTCAAGGCCATTCTTCTTCTGATGTCTACTGTAAGAATTGTGATCAGTGCTGCTAATTGTAGTAATTTTCTACTGGGAGAAACAAGCAGGTGACCCAGGAGATAGTTTTGTACCAGAGGCCGATTCAACACAACAAATTAATTTCTTTTTAGGCTGCCAATCACTATGATCTTATAACTTTCATTGGTTTGAAAATATTGCTCTCCACAGCCACAAATCTCTCATAAACACCTCCATGCCATCTAGTTTGTTTTAAGGAAAAAAAAAAAGTGCATATAGAGAGAATAAATACAGGAGTTTTCCCAGTTCAAATGAAGTCAAGATAAGTTGCATTATGTACTTAAAGCTATTGCAATTTGTACTTTCTTGAATAAGACTTTTTGCATTGTGGGAGGCATTGCATCACAAGGAACCTTGAGTTGTTGTAATGTGTTGTTAAGTTTTTTGTATTGCTCCCCCATTTTATGTATTGTTTCCCCCCTTTCCAATGTAAGATGGTTCTGTCCTCCCCAGTTTTCCCGCCATAGCCCTCCTGACAGTTTTGTTGCTATGGTTACCCCTGCCCCTGGGTTTGTCAGTCAGTTAAGTTATGTGATTTCTCCTCCCTTATTTCTCCTTATAAGTAAACTTTTTCTCCTCCCTGGGCCCAGTCAATCACCCCCCACTCCTCCTAGTTTTCGAGAACTTTCTTCTCTCTGGGGGTTGTGGTTGGCTGTGGTCCCGGGGTCCCTCTTTTACTTTGTATTTATTGGATATTTCTGTATGCCCATTATGTTAAGTTCCTCCCTGTACCCTTCCCTATTGGTCTGCTGTGAATCTCTCCCTTATCCACCCCCTATCTTTAAAACCCTGCTTCTCCCGCTCCTCGGGGCCATTTTGCTGGTTGGCTGTTCCTCGGTTGGTGCCCCTGTGTCATCAAATAAACCGACCTTCGCCCCCAGCAAGGTGTGCGGCTCCTTCTTCTCGTCCTTAAGCAGTGAGTCCAGTCCGCAATCCAGCCCAGCCTGAGGCCAGGACGCCAAAGGGGGTTGGCACTTTATGCAGTTGGGGTGTCAGCCACCTCAGCTAGCCGGACTTCGCCTTAGTGGCCACATACACACCGCTGCAGTGTGGCGCCCAATGTGGGGCCTGGACTACGCCCGGACGCTTAGCCGTTGGGACTGCCAGACCCCACGAATGGATTATAAATTCCTGATGTCATTGAGCAAAATGCAAACCATGAGAGGAAAATTAGCAGCTGGTGTTTGAGCATCTCTTGCAAACATCTTTATGAAACTATTTCAGAGGCAGTTCACAAGGGGGTCACTGGCTGTTCTACTCTTTTGAATGTGCAAGGGTGATGTAAAGGGGAAAATTGAGGAAAAATGAGATATTTTCTCCCCCTACCCCTGATTTCTTTCAAATGGTAAGAGAGGAATCATCAGTTTCTCTGGAACTAACTTTATTTCAGTATTAAATCAGACAGGAATTTTGACTGTTTACCCTGGAGTGGGCAGGGAGGCCTTCTGGCTCTGCCAAGAATAAATCATAGATGGTGATAATAAGATTAATATTAAAGTGTGCATGCTCAAGAGCAGCAGCATTTGGGTTGGCATCACCACCAAGAGGCAACATGTCAGGCTGGCTTCTATGGAATGTTCCTCCAAAAGAAACTATATCAGGAGATAGTCCATGGATGTGGGAGAGACCACACTGGATGAAGTGAAGTAAATAAAGATATTTTGCTGAAGCATTCATGACTAGAATAAGCATGTGTTTGGAAGAGACAAACAGATGGGCAGAGGAACAATTGTTTTCAATGCAGGTTTGAATCTGCTTATGGTTTACACTTCTTGGATTAACTTTAAATGAGCAAAGACTCTATTTTTATCTTCATAATTATTATCCTTTGTCATCATTCTGGACTTCCTCCTAGTATCTAACAAGTCTAAGTATACCTTAAGAGGGAAAGGGACCTTTTCCCTATCTACATGGAGAGGAAAATCTGCCAAATTCTCCTAAGTATAGCTTAAAGAAAAGGAATTTTGATGGAGAGGGAATGGGTAAGAACATTAACATAAAAATTACATTCTTTTCAACAACCCCTGTAATAATGAAAAAAGAAGATGTATAGATAAAATGCTTTGATAGTGCAGGACCTGCGTAACACAAACTGATGTTATCATCATCATCATCATCATCATCAAGAGGAGCTCATCCTGCTGTTGCTGTACCGTAAAAAGAAGGTTAGAAATTATAAACATGACCTATGTTTTCAAATAAATTGTTTAAATTAAATTCCTTTGTATCTCTTAACTTTTGTTCTCGCCTATTTTTATTCATCAAATTTTCTTCTATTTATGTGTTAGCAGAGGCATGTGTATATTTTTTGTTCCCCAATAAGGCTCGATTTCAGTGGAGAAGCTATCCCCTGGATGGATTCAGCATTCATAGGCTTAATATTCCCATAACTGATTAATTGGAGCTAAAGTGCTTTCTTCCTCATTCTCTCAAACACACACACAACAGGGCATTTTTCAAATTATTTTAAATATTGCTTTCGTAAGTTTAGGTCTGAGTTATCCTAACTTTGTGCTCAGAAAAAGCTTCTTCTGGGAAACTATGGATAAACCAACAGTGATACTTCCATGCTTGTCCCTCTTCTTTGCTTTCTTCTCCTTTTTCTATTTGGGGTAGAGGGGATTCTGGGATTCAGAGGCCAATCAAGGAAGAAGGGGAAGACGAGGAGAAGAGAGGCTTTGAGGAAAAGTTGGCCTGTATCAGGATATACCAGGACTGTTCCTTAATTTAATTGATTAACCGGGACCTGAATTCATTAGGACATTTAGCCTCCACCATATATGGAATAAAAATTCTTTTCCCCACTCTTTGTATGTCTGAGCTCTTAAAATTACAATCTCCTACTTCATTTACACATCCAGTGTGCACTCTTATAAGGATAGACTCCTTCTTTCTTTTTCTCTTTCTTTCTTTCTTTCTTTCTTTCTTTCTTTCTTTCTTTCTTTCTTTCTTTCTTTCTTTCTTTCTTTCTTTCTTTCTTTCTTTCTTTCTTTCTTTCTTTCTTTCTTTCTTTCTTTCTTTCTTTCTTTCTTTCTTTCTTTCTTTCTTTCTTTCTTTCTTTCTTTTTCTCTCTTTCTTTCTTTCTTTCTCTCTTTCTTTCTTTCTTTCTTCTCTCTCTCTCTTTCTTATTTTTCATCCTGTTAGATTGACTTTATATCTTCTCTGCTCAAACATCCCTTTGAAGCTTCTGCTATCAATATGATATTGCTTTCTATTAACTGAAAAAATATATATATGAAGTGAGTATAATCTGAGCAGAATACATTGTTCTAAGCAGCAGCAGCAGTGAAAAAGCAAAGTATTCTTTACTGTAGCACAGTAGAAGTGATTAGTGCCTGTGGTATCCATTCACCTTGTATTTACTCAAATACTGTTAAGACCATTTTAGCCAAAAACAAATTTGAAAGGCCAAACCGAAGAGTAAGAGCGAATAAAAGACAATGGGGAGGGACAGAGTGGAAAGGCTGACAAAAGCTAGGGAAATTAAATGGATAGACTTGTGAAAAGGGGAGGGAGGAAAAATAAGATGGCTGGCAAGGATAAGCAAGGTGAATGGGAAGAAAGAAGAAAGTTTTTATATGTATGTTTGAAATAACGTTCAAGCCATGTCTATTTCTGATAGTACTCTCTGTACATACACATAGACAGGCTTAAACTACACAGGACTGAAAATGATGCCATGAGTGCCTAAAAATATCAGTTAATGTAACTTGCTATAAGTTTACAGAATGCTAAATTCTTACATAGAGAAAATTATGTGACAGAGACCCTGGCAGGATTAATTGGAAGGAATTAATATGGAGTCTGTATCTCTAGAGAGATTTTTATTTCAAGATGGCAAATCATTCTCATAATGTTCTCATAAAATTGTCCTTCATAGCTTCACTCACCCAGCCCTAGCATTTTCCTACTGTTTCACTGCCTTCTCACAGGCTGCTGTTTCCTCTTTGCTTCTGACAGCTGGACCCAGTGGTGGGATCCCATGAACTCCCTTAGAATGCTGGAATGAGAGAATCCATGTCCTCTGCTTTCCTAGTTATGGAAGCTTGCTCTTAATGTGAAGATTTAAAGAGCCCTTTGCATATGCTACTCATTAATTCAATCCATCACAAAATAAACATGCATATGAACTCTATCCTATTACATTCTGTGGGGATTTTAGTCTGGTTCTTCCTTACCAAAAAATTTAATTAAGACAAACCGAGGGCAATTATGTTGGTAAAATCTATTTTTATCCTTGAAATTACAGTGAAATCCTCTCTCCTGCATAATCAGTAATACCAATTATCAATTATTTAAGGAAATAGGTACTTAAATCATAACAGCTAACTAATTTTGTGACTTTTGTGAGGTTACTTACGTCCTTTTTGAAGCTGGAAAGTAGTGCTTATACCAGCCCACAAGTTCTGGAAATTCATTTCATGAAACATCTCCCATAGATGCATTGTATTTTTTTTGAACATATTTCGAATCTGCCAGCATTTTAGAGTTAAATCATATTCTGGTCATCAATAAAACTTCCACTTATTATTGTACAAGGTATAATACTAACAAATAATGGCTGTAGCCATATGTAAGCCTTTAAAAAGACAAACCTGTCCATGTGAACTGGGGACTTCAGCCAAGATCTAACTAGGTGTTTTTTTGTTAGGTGGTGTGTCTTGCTATTTGTTGGGTGACTTGAGTAGTTTTTAACTATCCTGCAAAGTGATGATCCCATGGTGATGGGTCATGGGAATCTTGTTTGTGCAGGGCAGGGAGAAACCACTGTTTGATTTGTGAAACACTCACAGAGGTTCTTGATCAGTTGTTAAGACTACACAGAAAAAAAACTTGGTTTGGCCCTCCTGGAAAGCTTGACTTATATTTATTTTACTTAGTTTTTGTGGCCATGTAACCCATCAGGCAAAATAATGAAAGAAAAGGAGAGAGTATCTGAAATTTAGCCCTTGAAAAACAATTTAGTTGAAATAATTTTTAATCAATGCCAGAACTGAGGTTCAGAGAGCAGAGAAATTGGCCTCCATGGGCTCATGTAAAATCTGGGGGTTTGGAGATGTAATTTTCTTTCTTAATGGGTCCACATTCAGTAAAATGCCAGTTAAATGAAGGGAGAATTGTAAATAATTAATTAGAACTTCTCAAAGGTTTATTTTGGGTTGAGTCTGTGGGTCAGAACTAATTCTGATGACTAGGAACAGGTTAGATTTCTTTTTTTGCCTTGCCAGTGTTGCTTCTTGGGCTTACCTAAATATTCCCAGGCTGACTCTTACCCTGACCTTAACTGAACAAAAACTGCTTGTAAACCAAGTATGTCAAGTGCATCAGATTTTAACTCTCTTTCTGGATCTGTGCTTAATATTCAGGGAAAACGGAGGTATTGTTTCCTGAACAAGATTTCATTTATTTGTTAAAATTGTTGTTTGAAGTTGATCTGAATTTGTAGAATTTGGGAATCAGTTAGTGGCCAGAGTGAAGTTAAATGGAGCAATAAATTTAAAGTTATGATATTGGCATTAAGCATGCAGACTGAGGTTGTTCAGAGCAGCTTATGCAACACAAATATACAGCCTCTGTAAAATGGAATGGGAGCTGCATAGTTGCAATTCCAGCACAGTTTTAAAGGTTTATGGCACTATTTTAAATCAATTTTGCAATCCTTTTGTTTATTTTTGCTACAGCTGATCACAGGATTTTTTTTTTTTTTTTGCTTTGCAAGTTGTGATTGGCTTCAACCCTTCAAGAGCCCTCTAAATTCTGAATCAAATTTAAGATGCAAAAATACGTAATTTTTGAAATGCTGTGGCTTTAAGAACAGTAAAGGACAGAGGGTGGAATGAAAACAAGGTTGTGACTGGGATTAACTATGTTTTTGATAGATTAAGTTTATTTTAGCAATTTGGGCCTCTCTGGAATGGAAACTGGAATAGAGAAATGCATTGGTTTGTTTTTTTTTCAAAAGGCCCTATTTCCTGCAACTTCATTCTGGTCTGCTTTCTTCCTGTCATCATCTTGTTGGTCTCAGAAAAGACTACCTGACTTGTTTATGCAAACCTGATGACAGAATTTGGACAAACAGGAAAGTAAGAAAATCACTATGTTCTCAATTCTAGGAGCAAGGCAAATATATTCCATATTTCAAGCAACATTTGGCTTTAATAATAATACTACAAAGGGAAGAGATGTTGCCCAGACAGAAAGCAGCAGTCATGGAGAAAGAATCAGAAAAGTGGAGAAGGTATATTCAATCCTTTGAGATTTACTTTTGCAATGTTAGCTTAAATGGAAAACAGAAACTACATATTGCTGTATAATTTTTTAATAGTCATAGCTTAGCCAAATCCCTGAGGTTAAAATGTTTAAAGAAAATAAACAACAAAAGAAATAAAATTAAAACAAAATACTCTCAAGTGCTCTGTAAAACAATCTTGAAGACACTCCAGAAAGCACATCTGTTGTTGGATGATGGAAAAGTACATGATAAACAACCAAAGAGCAGTGCCACTGGCATGGAAGGATACATTTTCAAATTGTCAAGATAAAGTTGTGGAACATAGTAATACCTTCCTCTCATGTCTGTAGAATTTAGTGCTTCACAGAATAAAACCAAGGAAAAATAAAATCCGTTTCAAGGTGGAAAAAACCAATGCACAGACATAATTTACCTAAGATTGTGTGTTAGAGCCCTAAGACAGCTGAAAATTGAACCAGGGTCAGACTGGTGCCTCATTTGATAAGTCATATCTCATTTGGTAAGTCACATCTCTCCATGGCATAATGGGGCAAAGCTCTGTCAACTTTTTCGTAAGCACATTTACTTTTCTTGAGCATTAGAGAGCTCCTGGAGACAGAATGCAGAAGTGTTTTACTTTCTGCCATCATGTGCAAAGTTGTACTCAGCTGGCATTATCAGTTTAGTATTTTCTAGGTATTTACAAAGAGTCCCATACCCATTTCAGTTATTTTTGCATAGTGGCAGCAAGATTAGCCCAATGTGTGTGTAAGATATTTAAACCGGGGAATTCAGCTGGTGGAAGGAGATCATGGGAGGCAGAGTTGGCATGGCTAAGTACTGTGGGTCCCTGACCCAGACCATTGTCTCAGAGGATGGTGATGAGGTGGGTGGACACATGGAGGTGATATTAACAGCCTTGGAATGGGCTGTACCCTCAGGCTGATTCCAATCTGCCCAAGCAGCCAAACCCCTAGAGAGGCTCAGACAAAATAAGCCCACATCAGCTCTTGTACACCTTAGGACTTTCCCTTTTAAACCCCTCATGCAAACCCTTGAGTATTTTGAGTCTTCAGTCATGACTAGAGGTGTGGAACATGGATGAAGGATCAATCACCCTCTTCAAATTTATGATTATTTATGGATGCCAGGTGAAGTGCTAGCATAAATATCTGAAAAGCAGTCACCTAAATAAAGAGCGCACAGAGATCCAATTAATTTTTTTATTAATATTTATATACTATTTTTATTTCAAATGACAAGAGGGAGATATTTTTTAGCTGGAAATATGGGGTCTCCATGTGAATAAGTTACTGCAGTCCCAGGGCAGTACTGGGATGCTCAGTATTGCCCAGGGCAGTACAGATGCTCACCTGCACTGTGAGCATCCCAGTACCTCAATCAGCCCAAGAAGGTTCATGATCAGGATATGCTGACATTACTGCCACTGAAACAAATAGATTTTAAACAGGTTTACTCTGATTTAGTGCTGCCGTAGACCTGCATGTGAGATATAAGCCAATCTTAGACACCTTATTTTCACCACACTAAGTTGTTGCTTTCTTTTGATCAGGGGGTAGGAGTAAGTTACATTTCAGTAGCATGTAACTCTTTAATATTCAAACAGGCATAGTTAACTGACAAGGCCAGAATATTGCATGTCAAGGTTTAATTCTCTACTGTACAATAAAATTTCTAGACAGCTTGCCAAAAATCACAGAGGAATAGAGCCAAAAATCTCCTCTGGTCAACAGTTTAGATTTGGAGTGACAATGCCAGGAGTCTGCTAAGTGTTAAGGCTTCTTGTGAGATGCGGGGATTCAGCAACCATTGTCTTCAGTTCCTACTTCAGCCAGGCTTTTGTAACTGTGGGAAGAGAAGATGCAAGTAGGATATTCCTGATTAAAATTTGGATTCAACCTAGAGACTACCCAATAACTAGAGAAGGAAGGATCCAGATTTAAGCATTTTTTTCCCTGGATCCATTTTTATCCCCTGTGAGAGGGCAGCAGTGTCTGCCAGCAGTAACTATTTAATCTTACACTTCGAAGCTGTTCTTTTGCGTGCACTCACTAAAACAGGACTAGGGTCTCCTGGGGGAACACCTTTAGCAGTGGTCAGGCAGAGACTTCTTTTATCTTCTGCTTCTTTCTTGACATTTCTGTGTTTTAGACAGAGCTGAACTGGAAAGATTAGCAACAACTGAGAAAGTTGTCGAGGTATGTGCACTGAGCATCAGGAGCAAGGTACCTCTGTGTGCACTTACAAAGGAAATTTGCACACATCAGCCTTATTGATGGAGGCTTAACTCTGCAGGGACTTTATGTGCCTATGGGTAAGGAAATGTCTGAACCAGAATATAAGGGTTTGTGTACATAAATATGCAGACCTCAAATTGAGACTCTTGTTGGTTTTTTCCCCTCCACAGGTGAAATTGGTAAATAAATATATCTCTAAAAGTTGGATTATTTTACTTTGACAAGTCACAGTTATAGTGTAACTATCTTCTGCCTGTGATCTTACTTGTCTGTTCTTTTAGTACTACTTTTAATGTTTTGCACACTGGGTAGTACATCTTTCTAATTTAAAGGAGGGAGGTTATGACGCTGGGAATTTATGCAGCTGGTGCCTGCAGGGGCCTATGTTTCCAAAATTCCTTGGAAAGTATTTCCCTTCTGCCAGTAATGATGTGCTAATATTCAATGGTAATGTATCCTCACATATTAACTGATTCAATGCTGCAGAAAAAAGTGCTACAGAAAAAAAAAAGAAAGTGAATGTTAGGATTGGAGGCAGACAATGATCAGGTTGTATTGCTTTGAATAACGAAAGCTGTGTGACCTGGTTAACTGACAACCTGGTGGTCCAGAATTTTTGGCATACTGGTAGGAATTAGTGGCTTTTATTAATTCTCTGTATTTAAAAAGAGAAGAATAATACTTCCATATTCAGTAAGGTTACTCATTCAGGGGATTATGTCAGAGTAAATTGAGATAGCAAAGGAAATGGTCATAGCCAAATTCTGCTGCATCATTTGAGACTTGAGATCAATAAAACAGGTGAATGAGAATTAGTTAAGAGAAAATCTAAACAGAAACACATATCTTGGAATGACTTTTTGTTGTTGTTGCTTTTAAGATGTTTGTGAATACCTTGCTTCCTGTTACTCAGCTGAAATTTTGTTTTATGAAAGACCAATCCCTTCTTCAAGGGGATCAGGAAAGGACAAGGACCCTGTCATCTTGTGAACAATCAAGGCTATGACCCAGAAAACTGCATGTGTAGATTTACAGTTTCACTTAGAGATAGTAAATTTCGGGTATAAAAGGAATTTGTAAATTATTTGATAGAGGAAATTATTGCTTAGCACTTGGAGGCAAAAAAGGAACATATAAAGAAGTATTTAGCAGAAAGAGCAGGCAGTAAAGTAAATGTGATGCTCTTGAGGTTATGACCCTTTTTTCTGAAGGTTTGAGATGAATGGGTGATCTATCAAATACATTTAAACCTGAAAAAGGGAAAAGTTGGTGTGTCTTCAATTTTATTGTGGTCTTTAGGTACCATGATAGGTTCCCTGTTTTGTTAGCATGAAGACCACTTCAATTTGTTAGGATATGGCTGTTGCTGAGACATAAGTGCTGATGGATAATAGCAAAGCAAAAAGGAGCTATATTTGGAACAACTTTTCGTGGTTTCTAGAGCTCTTGCACTTCTCCCCCCCCCCCCCATTGTCCTGTGTCTCTCTGGAGCCTTCAACAACTAAAGGGAAAAGATGAAGAGCTGCTTATGAGCTGCTTCAAAAAGAGCAACAGTAGAAATCAACAAGCTTAAACTTCTACCAGGTAAATGAACTGTTTATAGGTTAAAAAAATTAGATTTTTTTTCCTTTGATATTTCCAAATACTGTCAGACACCCTGCCCCTTCCAAAAATGTCCAAAAAAAATGCATTAGGTTATTGCACACTGACATCACTTGCATTCATGTGTCTGTAATTAACTTACAAGAAGTTTTATACATAAACATGGAAATTGCCGTGATTTATTCTGAACTGACATTACTCCCTGCTTATACAGAGTTGCTGCAGCTATTCCAGAATAAGAATTTTGAGAAGGGTGAAAAAGGACTGTTTAGAACTATTTCTGATCTCTCTGGATAACAAAAGTGGAAGAATAAAAGGGAAACTAAAAAGGCAACAAAAAAGGCGATCAATATGGAATTCTTGGATTTATGTTTTACTGGCAGTGTAGGCTTTTCACTCTATGTATAAGTACAAAAGATGTGACAGTGTCAAAAGGAAGGAAATTCCAGTAGACACATCAGGGCAGCTGTGTTTTCAATAAAGCAGCAGTTTAAATTGTTTTATTTCATGTTACATTGCATAAGAAATAGGCTTCAAGACAAGGGAAATCCTTACCTAGAACTAGAGGCATTAAGAAACAGGTTTTGGAAAAACAATTGCTTGTCAGGAGAGATACTTAAGGTTAGGATTTGCAATAAATACCTAGGAAAAAGCAGAAATAGATTTGAAAAAAATATTGGAGTTTGGTTAGTCTGTGATATCACAGACCTGCTGAAGTTGAGGGGCCCTTGACAGCAGCTACCCCTTGAGGATAAACAAAACTGAATTTGACTTCAAGACATTAGGAAAATGAGTAAAATTGAGACAAATGAGAAGCTTGTATCTGTCCAAGGCAGCATCAGTTAGGAATCTTAAAATGAGGTAATAATAATTTAAGGCATCTTTTGAAAGTATAAAACAAATCAATCTTAAAGTAGAAAACCAAGTTTGTGCAGCTGAAAAAACAAATAGGAAAAAGGGGGGGAAATAGTAAAAGAAGCATCTTAAAAGGAGAAAAAAATGGAAAGAACGGTCAATAGAAGCACAGTGCAGAGTTATGGGTTTGTCTGCAGCAAAGTTAACATGACAGATACTGCCATGGTCGTGCCATGTACTACAGTGCCTTCTTCTGAGGAGGAAGGCTTTAATGCCAACTGTAAACTCGCCTGGCAAATATGAAAATTTCTATAAAAACAATATTTTAAAAGAAAATTGGGTTTCTTGGTTAATTTTCTTTTTGGTTGGGGTTTTTGGTTATTGTTAAGTTTTTATTCCTTTTATGTGTCTAGAACTGAAATACAGCATATCATTAAAAAGGTATAATTAAACTGTTCTGGATAATAAAAGTGAGAGTGGGGATAAATTTTTCAACTGAACCAGGTGAAACTGATGAACTGCTTGAACTGGTGAACAGTTGAACTGCTTGGACCAGTTTCTTTTCAAGTAAAAATGTGAATCAAAACAACTGAGCATTTTTGTCTAGAATTAACTCATTATCATTGCTTTAAATACCTTTATTTCTGCAAGGATTTTCTTTAAATTCTGAGTTGTTTCAATCCTGAGTGAACATCAAGATAACATTATATGCTTGTTCTCTGCTTGTACTCATCATTCTTTTACGTATCTTAGCTCCAGTGCATGAGAGAGAGAGATCTTATTTACATAAGGTACATAGACATTTGATTTTGCAGTCAATGTTGTATGTCAATATTAAGACAGGACTCTTAAATTCAGTTCTCAGCTATTCAGGTTATAATTCTAATGCCCTAGCTCTAAGTGCTATGAATGTTATTAAAGTAATTTTCTTGACATTTAGTTATGAACAAATTGTTGATATTTAAATAATCTATAACTGGAGAAATGCCAATTAGTCAATCAGGAATGGTGGTCAGTTATAGTTTTAATTATTCAACCATATTATTTTTATTTGGTAAAGGTTTAATTCTAACATGCATGTTAGGTATAGCTTGAGAAGCAAATCCACATGGCAGAGCTACACTCTAGTCTCAGTATTGTTTGTTCAACCACCATTAGTAATATTACAAGCATATTGTGCTTAAGAGTTTTATTTGTGGTAATTGAAATATATGATGTATAGCTGTATCTATGGAGCTCTAATTACAGAACAAGCAGAAATGAAAAAAAATGTATTTTTATTGCCCGTCACATGTAGATTCTCCTGAGGAAATTAATCAAAATCCTATTTCAAATTCCATAATCACCCACAAGATATTTTTCACTCCTACTCAATCCTCAGGTTTTTGTCTTTGTTTGCTCTGGGGAATGGTGAAGGAGAGAAGTAAGAAAAGATAAGAAGGGACACTCTTCTTAACTGAAGACAGTTCAGTGGGATTACCTGAGTAGAATGTAATATTCTGTGCATATAACCTGCAGAGGTGAAAACTGCTTAAGGAGTAATATGTTCTTGGTGCCATCATCAGCATCACATAAAGCATTTCTAGAGAGGGACTTACCTTGATGCAGAAATACATGAAGGAATTTTATCTGCCCTTTGCTGCTTATATCTTTATGTAACCTTGTAAATCTGTAGCTCCGGATGTGCTGCATTTGCTTTTTTGTCATGACATGAGATGCGAGTGATTTCAAATTAACTGGTCAATACAAGTGCATTAATGCATGAAAAATAACCACACACTTCCTGGGTTCTAAAGGCTGCAGATCAAGACTCCATGCTATGGGATAATCAGACCTGTAACTCTTCTTTAAGCTGCACTGGCTAAAAAACTGCCAATTGAAAATATTCTTGCCTTAGAGACAACCTCCAGTGACAAAAGCAAAATGAAATCCCCAAACTTCTCCTCTCAAAATGGAGCAAATATCGTGATGAATAATAACCAAAAACCAAACCAATAACCAAAAAACCAAAAACCAAACCAATAACCAAAAAACCCACAAAACTGAAATAAGATAATTAGAGCTAACCGAACATTAAAAATATTCACATGCAGTTTACAGTCTGAATAAGAGCTCAAAGTCATTATAGTGTAGTCTTTCATGCAAATCTTAAAGTTTTGAGCTTTCTTTGTTCTGGGAATTTTAATATTTGTTTAGAAATTGGAGATTTGTGTATCTTCCTGAAAGTACTACCTGATCAACAGATCTATTATACAGAATTACTGTGTCTGTATGTTTTCATGCAGCAGACATGACACAGACAGAAATGCACAGTCTAGACATTTTTGAGCTGCAGTAACAAATACAGAGGGTGGGATGGAAGCAGGTGGGTGCCACAGCAGAGTTTCTTGCCTGTAAATGTTTTCTGTGTGTCACCTCTGCTTTGCACAGAAGCTTCAGAGTTGCTGATTTAGGGTTACAGGGCCTGTGGGTTTCCAAATGGGGACAGGGTCAAGGGGCCAGCCTGGTGTGCTGAGGTGTTCAGTGAATCCCACTGTACCTGCCATGGCTAATCCCATGTCCTGGGCCACATTTCCTGCATAGGTCTGGCCTTCACAAGGTGTCTTCAGGAGTTCCCACAGCCTGTCTCACCCTCCCAACCCCTGCAGTGAAACTGTAGCAGTCCAGCCCTGAGAGCAACATAGAAAACTGCATCTAAACAGCAGCTTTTAGGCAACTAAATGACCACTCATTTAAATACCCTCTGCTATCCTGGAGACTGATTCCTTTTACAGACCAGCTCCCCTCAAGACAATAGCATGCATTACATGATTGTAAAATCGGTGTAAATGGGATCAAAACCAGATCCATTAACTCTAATTAGGGAATGTGGTGTGATCTTATTTCACTGCACTGCATACAGCCTCTGTGGCTGTTATTTCAAGTGACAGACGTTTGTTTACCAGCACTTAACTTGCGCATAGAATTAATGGTAATGCATCCAAGAGCTGATATTGCTAATATGCAGCATTAGCATAGCTCTCTCTGTCCCTAGCTTCTGCTGAGAAAAGGGTTCCAAAAAGAGAGAAAAACAGCTCAGACCCTGTGGAATAATGACATTTCTGTCTTCTATAGTGAAGCATTTCAGCCCGATGAGTGTTGAAAATATAGACTATTATTTACTTTCCATGGTAGTCGAAACCATTTTCAATGGATTGCACATTTCTATCAGAGCACATCATTTGCTCCTCCTAGAAGCAGGAAAATTTGGCAGACAGATTTTTGCCTGTCTTTAAACCCCTGACCAGCTGACTAACTCCCAAGGTTTAATAGCTGGTAGGCGTCTGTAGGCAAAAGTAAAAGAAATGAGTTCATCAAGGAACTACATCATGCTTCCAACATGTGGCAACATGAGTGCCTCTTCACCATCTGTTATTTGTGTGAGGATTTTATTATGTAAATGACAGTACACACGGTGCCCTAAACAAAGGAAGATCATTCCCCTTACAGTATGTTGTGACTGCCAGGCTTCTGTGTCAAATAATGAAACAAATAATGAAAGCAGCAGAGCCATGGCAGGCAGAATGTCTTGGGTTCTTCTACTTCTCCTCTCAAAAGGGAGCAAATATCTTGATGAATAATTTGGGTTTTGCATATATTATGACCTATAAAGACAGGAAGTCAATGAAACAGCAAAGAGTAGACAGATGAAACTAAATTGAGATGAGGTTTGCAGACTTAAAAGAGATTGAAGAGAGAATCCTAAAAAACTGTGGAGACTTCTAAATTCTCTGGTGTTGTTGAGAGCCAAAAATAGGATATTCGGCTCCTAAATCATCTGCAACAGACAAAAGGTTCTGTGGGATAGGGTTGGAAGTAAAATTCTGCCCTACACCCTGATTTAAAATTTTCCATTAAATTACCAATTTAAATTGAAATGTAATTATCTTAACTGGCATATTTTTGGCAGCTGTAATGAGAAAAAAAAAAAAAAAAAGAAAAGAAAAAATCCCTATGCTACACTGGATCAAGTAAAAGCCCATAGGAGTTCTAGCACTGGCCCTTAATCAAAGTCTGCAAAGACACAAAAGCTTTGAGCTAATCTATGCCAAGCCATGTTGGACAGTATGGCACTGCCAAGAGCATCCTTCTGGTGGCATTTAAAGCACCTGGTGCCCTAGTAAAAGAAATCATATCCAAAATTGTAAATTCTCCATTTTCCTTACACCCATCTACCGACCAACAGGGGTTGCTGTGATAGCAGCATAATACTGCATGGGAAAGAAAACACACTACTAATTTTATTACATTAATTTTGTTTTTATGTGTGGCACACAAGTAGTTATCTGTGCACACACTCTTCTTTATTGGGTGTTTCATGTGGTTTAATATAATTAAACCATTGCTGTATTTATTGGCTTAACTCAAATCTTAATTTGATAATTGGAAAAGATACACATTAAGGATTAATTTTTATTCCAGATTAATTTAGAAGTAACTGAAAGCAGTGTCAGAATTGGCCAGATTGATGATTTTAGGGTGCTTGGTTACTTCTATTGCATTGTTTTTGTGTGATTTCTTATGCTTGTATTTGTCAGCTTTTCCTGACTTAATTATGATTAAATGTTGAACTTTACAGATGGCCAACTGCTGGTACTGCTGTATTGATCGGTTGCTTTTATTAATGTGTTAAATTTTGTGGTTGCAGCAGGATCATATTTTGCGATAGAACAGCTAATAGCTGAAGAACTCTGCCATGAAAGTCCCAAGCAGCCCAGCCTTAGCAGGTATTAATTTTTTTTCAAGTTATTGTTATTTTTAATTGGTTTTGTTTATTTATTCATTAACATCTAACTTGGTTAAAGATATGTCTGGAATGTTTTCATGCTAAAGGACAAACCTGTATTACATTTTAACAGGTAGCAAGGAAAGAACAGAATGTGTACAGAAGGAATACAGCTACAACTGATGCCTGAAAGCACAACTGGCTTTTTTTTTTCTTGAGGTCTTCAAAATCAAAATCCGTACTTTCTGTGAGAACCTGTTGTCATGGGGGTTTTTCAGAATTATAAATCAATGGCTGTAATCTGTAACTGTAATCTGATTCTTCAAGTCAAACTATTTGGTTCAAGTTTGCAAATGTGAAATAAGCTTACTTTCATCATTTCAGGTGTCAGAAACAGTTCAAAATAATTTAGGATATTGATGAATATTTCTGTGTCCTAATCTTTTCCTCTCATAATACATGTCTACAATTCAGACATCATTTGAAGATAAATTTTTGCATCGATGGTATTCAAGACAGCCTAAAAGATCTTTGTGATGTGGAATGGTTCTGAAAATTAGGAAGAAATGTGGAATATATATAGATTTTTTCATCACACTTGTTATTGTACTACTTATTTCCTACACATTTCTGAGCCTTTTCTCCTCTTATTCTACAAAGCGTGATATTTTCATAAGTATTACAGATAAAATTATTATTTTTGTGTCCAATTCACTGCCATTTGAAGTTATGCTTTCTACAGTGTCCTGTGCAGACAGGCTCTTTCCTTATACCATAAAACTGAATTCAACTGTAACTGTAGAATTTCTGTCTTTTATCCAACAAATGTTGTTTTATACATCACATATATACGTAGATGAAATTGGCAATTATTTTATATTCTGAAACTTCAAGGTGATCTTTCAAACAGGAATGCCAATATTATTTTTCTTGACATGCAACATGCTGCACGTAACCATAATTATTCATTCCTATGTAAATGTTTTTTCTCTAGCAGTTTGTGTATATATAAACTAATGGGGAGCAGTTACATAATAAACACTCTGTAGGGCTGAAGTCTTTGTAACCTTAGAAGCCTGGAAATGACATTATTAATATCCCATACAATATTTTACCCAGTCATCTGTTTTCTGTTTCTCAGAGCTCTTTGGTGTGGGGAAAGGAGCCCAACGTGCTCACAACTCACTGATTTGAACAGGAACTGAAAAACCAGGGAGAAAAACCATCCCACTCTGGTCATGGTCACAGCAACAGGACTTCAGCCCAAGGCAGCTGTTTGCCACAGCCCCCAGCACTGCTGAGATGGCATGAGTGGGATGCCATGAGATATCTCTGCAGGGTGCTAAACCCAACCCCAGCTGTCAGAAATGCCTTCCAAGCCCTTTGGTCAAACAACAGGGGGTCTCAGGAGGTGTTAAAAGTATTGGCCAGCCTCACAGAGGAAAATATTCTGGTCCTGGTTTTTGGACTCCAGAGAAAGTAGAAAATGAAGTTGTGGCTCGGATTTAGTAGTTGGTTAGGCTATTTGCACATGCAAAACTCTAGAGAAAAAAAACACTAGCCAAATTAAAACAGAGAGCTGTGAAGGCAAGATCTTTCTATTCAGTTTTCCTCCAGAATGCCAAACTAAGGTATAACAACATAACAATTACACAACTTTAATAACTTTTCTATCTTTAGTTCGTGTAAATTCAAGCTGCCACTCAAACCTCACCTAAATTCTGATATGTCTCCTCTTGATTTACAGGAGATTGGTTTTGCAAAACAAATTTAAGTCCTGATTGCTGCTTGATGGTGCTATCTGTTGATGTTTCTTCTCTTACTTTCTGGTACCTGTTTGTTTTTGTGTTGCTACTCAGACTCCTCTTTTCCCATATCACCAATCATTTAAATCCTTCTTTTAACACTGTATAATTTATTATTTCTTTCACAGTGCTTTCTTTTCTTTCTTTCTTTCTTTCTTTCTGTTTTATTAGTGTACAATCTCCAAGGAATCTAGCAGCTCTTGGGTTAGATTGAATAGATAGAGCATGGTGGACTGGATGTCTGAGACTTAATATTATTTGTAGCTGCCAATAGCTTTGAGCATGTCAGTTTGTCATTCAATATTTTGTTTTTCTCTTCTCATTTCTTGTAATGCAAATAGAGATTTCCCCCTTCGGAGCAAAATGCCATGATGTTTACAAGAGCTATATAGACAGAAAATGATGCTGATAGCAGCAAAAGAGGAAAGTTTTCATCATCCAAACAACATGGACCTAAAGGTGTTGGAAACTAAAGGCCAATTACTCCCTGAGGTGCATGGGGGGGCCATTTCCACTGTAATCAGTCTTGTGATTGTGAAGGCAGAAGAGGACCTTGACTGTCTGTATCTGGACTTTGTCAGCCCATTTGTTTGTGACCAGAGTTGTATCATTACTGTGCTTTTCAATAAAGGGATGTTCACTGAGGCATCACATTGATATTTTTGAAATATGTTCCACATTTTCAAAGGAACAAATTTATCAGCATAGAATTGAAATGTCTAGCTGCTTCAGTATGCAATTGAGATTCCACATCACTGACATGCAAGGGCATTCATTTTTCACCTACTGGATGTAATGGAAATGAGACCCTCACCTGGATTGCTGCATCCAGCCCTGGAGTCCCCAGCACAGGAAGGACAGGGAGCTGTTGGACTGAGGCCACTAAGATGATCAGAGGGATGGAGTAGCTCTCCTATAAGGAATGGATGAGAGATTTCAGATTATTCAGCTTGGAAAATAGAAGGCTTCCAGGTGACATGATTGCAGCCTTCCAGTACCTGAAAGTGCCCACAAAAAAGACAGAAAGAGACTATTTACAAGGGCCTGGAGTGACAGGACAAGGAGGAATGGCCTCAAACTGGCAGAGAGTAGGTTTGGATTAAATATTAGGAGCCGTGATGAGGCCCTGACACAGATTGTCCAGAGAAACTGTGGATGCCCCATCCCTGGAAGTCTTCCTGCACAGGATGGGGCTCTGAGCAACTTGGAGTAGTGGGTGGTAACCCGGTCCTCATCTTGGTTTGGAATTAGATGATCCTTGAGTCCTTTCCAATCCTAATAATTCTGCAATTCTACGATTTTCAACAAGTGAAGGCATGTTAGAAGAAGATGATTTGGCCAAACCTTGTTCCTTTTTCCAAAGAAGTTTTGTGGGAAATACTGACAGGCTTTCATCTCTGAGTCCTGTACTAATACTTGCAGGTATTTAAGTATTTTGGTATTTTTGTAAAATAATGTCTTTAGCAATGACCTTTGGACCTTCCACTAAGTATGTTCACAAAATCTGAAGAGGGATCCTGTTCTGGCTGATGCATGTGACTTTTCAGCCTGAGAGCTGAAGTGGTTCCTGAAGGACCATGCAGCAACCAAGCTGATTCCTTGGGCGCTGAATATCTGGCATCACTTGCTAAACACACTAAAGAAAACAATGGCTGAAGTTGTATAGTTATGCTGCAACATCAATTCCTCTTCTGGGATCTATGGAAAATGGATGAGTGAGCCCAGTCTGGCCCTTTGCTTTCAGGCCAGTTGGAATAATTGGTGTCTTTTTTTGCAGCATTTCTCAGTAAAAAAAAAAAAAAAAAAAAAAAAGCAAGGCTGGAGCTGAAAGGAGGAAAATTCTCTTCATGGAGTGTTTTATGTCTAGGATCAAGACTTTTTGAAGGATTTAAGTCTCCAATACAAATGAAATATGCAACCAACTATAATAGCTATCAGGAGATGGAGGAAAAAATGGAGAGGAGAGGGAAAGGGAAACACTTCCAGGGAAGGTGATGCTGTTTGGAAAAAATGTCTCTTACAGTTTGGCATCTAGCTGTTAACATACTCCTGCCAACCTGCGAGTTCATTTGAGGTTTATAGCAAGTTACAGGAAGAATAAAAAGTTAATCATGTGCAGAGACTTGGTGTTGTATTCTTGCCATCAATTTCAATAGTAGTAATAACATACAGACTGTGAAGCGATTAAAGAATGGCACAAGCTGCTTTCTACTTGTGTTTGCAAATGTATTTCCATTTAAACTTTAATTTGTGTGATTTTCATCCAAACTTGAAGAGATGATTATGGGAGGTCTAAGAACACTATATATGGCTTGGGTCTAGGGTCAGATTCTTCTATCAGTTTTTACCTGCAATAGACATGGGGACTTTTCTCCCTCTAGCCAAAAACAAAGTAATATTTTATTGAGGTTCAAACTCACAAAAAGAAATAAAAGGAAATTGGGAGAACTCAGTGATGAAGATGGTTGCTCAACAGAAGGCTTAACTACATGTTGTAGCCTGCATCCTTTTAAAAATCCCAAAAGTTCCTATTAAATATTTTGGGGATTTGAAGCTAAGGAAATCTATTGAAATACTGTCTGGGCCTGGATTAGCACTCCAGACTAAAGTTTAATTTCATTTTCTTTTAAGATTTGCAATTTTTTTCTTTCTTTTCAGTTTGTAACTATGATCCTTACTGTCATCAGCTGGGATAAAAGTTCTTAATGCCTCAAAAATTATCATTGACACTTACAATGAAGAAATAAGCTTCTCAAAAATAAACCACGTAGTCGGAAGTCTTTTCAGTCAATTAAACTTCTTCCTTTCTATTTCTGAAATACTTTTGAGTGGTAATCACTTCGCTGAAAATCTTCACATTATTTTGTTGTATATAGCTGAAAACTGGACAGAGATTTTTTTGTTCTTTTCTCTCACACTACACAAATGGAATGGCAAATTTTACTCATGGCACATATGTGCCTTTAGCTACATTAACATCTTTATTAGCATAGCAACATGTATTTAAGTTATCCTGATACATTGTAAACACACCAGATCTCAGGTATATAACAGCATATAAAGATTTATTATTTTCTTGAAAGGACGTAAAATTCATCAAAATCTTGCTGTGGGTGACTGATACTACTTATTAGCAATTTTAACAACTGTAGTCCACAAATTTCTGCTGTCCTTTGGGTAAAAAAGAAATTGACTGTAGGAAAAAAAAAAGTCGTCTTTGCATTCCTTTACTTCTTGTCATTTTTTCTTTGTTTGACGTATCAGTTTCTTGTACAATGCTTTCTCCTCTTGTTAATCAGAGTTACTAATTTATGGTCTATTGATGCACAGCAGTTCTTTAAGCTTAGACTTAGTACTTGGCTGTCAGTAAGAAAGATGAGAAGCAAAAGGGTGAAGGATTTTCCCAGGGTAAATCAAGACTTATAGCCACATCTCCAAGTGGAAAACAGGCAGGTGTAAAAAGTTGGACTGCAGAAAAATAGAACAAGGCTATCACTTTTTCTTGGGAGATAATAAAATTAAATTTATGTGTTTAAAATATTTATTAAGATTGGTTTATATTCAACTACTTTGATTTGTTCAACAATTTCACTACATAAAATAGAGAGGTTTTGCGATTTATTTGGGTTTTGTCTTGCCAACTGGCCTGCCTCCTTCCCTTCCCCCCTTGCCTCATTTGCAGTCTTATGCTAGATATGGGAGTGAAAGTTTTCAAGTTTTCCACTTAATCCTAATTGAAAGAGTTTTCTCAAAATGCTAGTTCTTTGCCTTTTACCCTTGAATTAGTTTTTCACTTTTTTTTTTTCTTTTTTTTTTTTTTTTGGAAGGAGAGTGTAAAATTTGTTCAACGGTGCTAAGGTCTGGTCTAACCTAAGTTGACTGAGATTAAACTGACCTTACTACAGTACTGATTTCACTAGAAATAGGTTTCCTGTAGATACCAGCATGCTAAGGTTCCGAAAAGAATTTATTGGTAATTTGAATTTCAACAGGAAGGACAAGGGAGACAGAACATTAAAACTTTGTGAAATAGTTTCTCTTCTTCACTTTTGTTGCTTAAAAATTTAAAACCTGAATTGTGATGCTTCCCTCCACTCCCTCAAGAAAATTTTATACTTCAAGAAGGGCTTGAAGGCTTAGTAGGAATTTAGTAAGAATGTAGGAAAGTGACCATCTTTCTTGATGAAGGTTTCTCTTGATGAAGGTTTCTTAAAGAATTAGGCAGATTGCAAAAGTTCTGCCTCATTCTTTAAAATTAGGAGGAAGATTTTTCTCTCTAGATGTGTGATTTACATGTGCATTGATTTTACATTCATCTAAACTACAATGCTACACCTGTCAGTTGGTTCCTTGATGCCAGTATGGTTATGCTGCAGTCCCAAAGGGAAGGCATGTGGATTCCTTGTCGTTCCAGCTCTCCAGGTAGAAATATTAGGGGTATGATTTCACTTATTTGAAGTTACCAGGAATGCTGGAAGAAGGAGTCAATGCCAAATAGACAGGCTGTTTAATTTTGTTTACTTTCTCTTCTAGGAGATTGGGTATATCAACAAGAAATGCTGAAAATCTGTGTTTGAAAGACACAATTGTTATGGAGCAGGAAAAACGTAACGTACAGATTGTCTGAGTACTCTGAAATCTTGACTGATAGATAAATACGAGGTGAGCTGCAGTGACAGTGGTGAGAAAGCTGACTTGCAGAAGTAAAACACACTAAACTATTGTTTCAGTGCTAGAAGAATGTCTGCATTTTTCTCATACATTTCTAGGGGGGAAAAAAAGCATTTTGTACATGCTGTCCTCAGTTTGAATTTATAAATTAAAAAGGAATATTTCTATGCTAGTATGTTGCCATGACAGTATTTCTCCTGATATATACTTGAATATTACAGTCATAATACTGTACAGTGCTGTATATTTATGTATTATACATATTCATTTTTTCTACATTGACTATGTGGAATAATTCAGCTTTTGTAATTTATTTTGCTAAAAGATACACTTGTTTTACATCTATTAATGGGTGTATATACAATTTATTAAAACTATTTCTTTCTGATTTTTAACTTCTGCTGAAACCATAGCGTAATGATGGTATGTAGAGAGTAATATCCTTGCACTTCCTGAGGCCTTAGCTGGCAGACTTGTCAAATTAAACTGGAACATTTTGTAAGCGTATCTTTAATAAATACATATGTCTGTCATGCTTCCCTACTCAGTCTTATAAATCAGACTGTATCTAGCTGTCAGATACTCTCAACCCGGTTGTCCTAATCTGTCAAGTAAAAATTATAGCATCTAAGCTCCCATCCTTCTCTGAAAATATTTATTTATACCAGTGACATGTCAAGGACACACGATTTTCTGAATTTATTTTTTTCCCCAGCAACAAAACCATTAACAGCTGGCTCAAGTCCCTGCCAGGAGGGCAGTGGTTAATACATAAAGGGAATTTATAATGTTGGAATGCCCCAGCCAAGCAAAATAAATGCTGCATAGCATTAAAAAAAAAAAAAAAATCTTGCTATGTGCCAGATATGGAGCATTCAGACTTGTTTTACTCAGAGTACAATAGTAATTTTATGCCATTTATCATCCTCACCCCCATTCATCTACAGATGAGCCTCCACTCCTCTGTTGCAAAGAGGCTGCCTCTAAGTTTTGTGTCTCTGCAGTGTCTGGTAATTAACCATTACAAGTCTGATGACATGTCAGACACATCATAAACTATTGCTGTAGCTTGAGAGAAGGATTTAAACACACCACAGAGAATAACAAAGCTGTTGGCTATTCTGCTTCCATCAGCTCTCCCTGAACAGGGAGTACAACACCAGAAGTTGAGAGCTGGGGGAAATGGAGGTGTAGGAAAAGAAGGAAGGAATCCTTGGTATTTTTAAAAGAATAAGTCTCTTTATTCCATATGCATGAACAGATGTTAAAGAACATGGCTTGTCACTTGTCTGTTTCAGAAATTTTAGACTGCACTCAAAATAACTCTTGAACCTCACCTGCCTTCAGTCTAAGACAGGAAGAAAATGAACCTTAACTCTTTGAAACCTTGTACCCAAATAATTAAAGAAGAAAAGTTTATTTCAAATTTTCAACTCATTCTAGTAATCCTAACAATACTTCATTTTTCTTTTAATTTTTTACCTCCAAGTAAATTCTTAATACTTTTTTTTTTAAGTGTGATAGATTCACCTTTATTTTGAGCCTATGTATTCATGTTATCTAGTTTCTGTGATCTGAAATGTTTTGACTAAGGGATTGCAGTGTCTCATAAAATAAGAAAATGTAATTTCCTTCCTTTTTGCTGTACTAAAATAGAGACACTTGCCAGTTGCTCAAAATAAAGTTCTAAGAATCTATAGATAAAAAAGTTGGATGCCAGTTTGATATATTATGTGAAGCTATTTAAGTTTCAGATTTCTTACTCTGGATATTCTGGATAAAGTATTGGCAAGAGAGAAGACCTTCTCCAGACATCAGAAGGTCTGTTCTTTAATGAGCCAAGGATGAGCAGGACAGGACATGACATGAGGGACATGAGAAACATGAGTATTGAGACATTCTCTAGAAATCTGCCACAACTTGGCTTGATCCCTGTGTAAAGCATGGCCACAACTCTGCTTCCTCCGGGACTATCTGCTAAAGGAACTGCTTTCAGAAGAAGGGTGATATTTTCTCAATAATAATGACTGTTGCCTCAGTGCCAGAAGTGGGTAGAACTTGAGTCAATGTGCTGCACATGGGAAAACAGTAGGAATAGCCTGGGGAGGAAGCACATTGCCTTGCAATCACGAAAAGGAGTTAATCACTTTGGAATTCCCCCAGGTGTATGACAGAGAACTGTAGTCATCACAAATGAAATCTTTCATCAGTGCATTTAACTAGTTATCTCCCTCTCTGACAAGCTGTCTTGTTTAACAGAAAATAGAGTCCTTTTTTTTAAACTCCATTATAGTTGTTTTAGTAATATTATTTATAATGAGCTCTTGGAGAATTGAAATATATTAGATGAAGTGAAAAAAATCATTCTGAAAGCAGAGTGTTTTTAAAAACCAGAGGCCAGAAACTATATAATGAAGGTTGGTTTGGCTTCCCTGGTGTGGGTAACTTTTAAACTGATATAGCTGTTTGTTTGCTTTTCCTAAAAGCCCCAGGCTAGCTCAAGCATAACCATTCAATTTAAGCAGAGTCTGATGAAGATGATGAAGAGCAGTCTTATGGACTGTGCTAGACTGTGATGGATGTTCACTGTGATCCTTTCTGCCCTTGAGACCCGTACGTATCTGAATGAACCACAGACAGCACATGAGACTTTTGAAACCGGATAATTAAATGACTGTAGTGCTGGTAGGTACAAAGTAGCAGAAATATGGATGGAAAGCTAAGATATGTGGGAGAAAAACAGCGCTATATCTTCAATCTCTCAAGACAAAAAATTCAGAAATTTTAAAAAAAATATGAGTGACTGATAAAGGGAAGAAACTTAGGATTTCAATCTGATAAAATCATCATGAAAGACAACAGCAACAGCAATGAAGTTTGGATGACTTTAATGTTTACAAAACAACAGATAAGATAAAAGCCAACTTTCTTTCTGTAAATCTGGATAGTAAAGCATTAAAGTAACTTTAATTTAAAATGGTATAGGTCAAATGTTGCTTGATTTTTCCCCGTGTGTGAACTTCCTTTAACATTTCACAAAGAAACACATGAAAAGTGGGCTGAAGAAAGGCTTATTGTGGATCCAGACATATAAGGAAGCAAGAAGAGAATGTTCAACTTGGGGAATTCTACTGTTTTTCTTGTGGTAACAGCATTCCTCCTCTGGTTTCAAGAAATCTAATTCCTTTTTGTTCTACTCTCATAAATGTGTGGTAATAGTAACTTTAAAGGGCACTATATGGATTTACACTCTTGAACCTTTTTCATAATATTTCATGCAAGTATTTTTTCCAAATAAACCATTGATGGTCTTACCTAGAATTAACTTGGTGATTAAATTGAAGGTATTAGTTGCAGAGAATTCACCATTAACCTTCTCTAGAGAAGGGTGCAGTTCTTAAATACACATAGCAAATTAATCATGAGCTTGTTTCCCTGAACAAAAGCAGTATTTAAAACATTTTATTGTGAAAGAAGTTTTATCATCCATAATGAAGTGCTATTAAAGTACAGAGTGATTTCAAGTGACTAACCCCACATTAGACCCTGGGAAATGTGTGTTTGGAACAGCTAGGAGTAAGCACAGAGGGCCTGATACAAAGCACGTTGGAGTCAATGGCTATATTCCATTGTCGGCAGTGGACACAAGATTGTTCAATTTCATGGTACGGAAAAAATTTATTTTATGGAACACACATGCACAAAGAAACAGACCTTGTTCCCTAAATACATGTGCTAGTTCCTGATGGTTTTTAATGGAAAACATGTGTGCAGTGTGAGGTGAGTACATTGAATTACCCAGCTTTTTGTAGGAAATTTGTCACTTTTGCAAGGGAATCAATATCTAATAACAGGAGCTTATCAACAGTGCTTCAGTTCAGTTGAACATGCCAAAAAGATGCTGTGAGATATGAACTTCATTGGTTTTCTAACTCTTTAAAAACTAGAGACTGGAGGAGTTAGACTGTCCCAGAACCAAGCATTGAACTTATGTCTTATTTTTCTAAACTGGGAAATGGGACAGTGAAAAGCATTTTTCTATAATGTACATGCCTGCTGATGGAGCAAAAAAAAAAATTTAAATGGTTGCACCCTGCATAAGGCTTAAGCAATGGAAAGGTCTCTAGAAAACTCATGATTGTACACAAGAAAATGTAAAAAATTTACTAGCTTTTGTGTCCTGAGGAATTGTGTATCCTCCAGACTATAAATCCCATCATGGACAGAAACCTCAGTACAAGAAATAATTGTCACTTGATTTAAGAAAGAATTTCAACATTTAATATTCACTTCTCAGGTATAATGATTGTTTTAAGCATTTTCTTTCTGGAAAAGACAGACAGAATCCATGCCTTACCACAGTAAGCTATCCACAAAGGCAGCATCTTTTAACAACCAGGCACTTCTCCAGCTGTTTTCAATGAAATATTGAAAAACTGCTGTTGCAATTGCCCTCTCGTACAGATTGCAGTTGACTAAAGGGTTTTAAAATGTATATCTAGAACTACAACTCCTAAATATATCTGGTTAATAATAATCATGAATAGAACTCTACCCCATGAAAAGTGTTATTTAAAGTAAAGACATGTCTGTCCATAAAATCACTCTCCAGATATGCTGGGGTTTTTCAAATGAGAGTCTTGGAAGACCACACAGGATTTTCCCATCTCATTTTAGAAGTCTTTGCACTTTACTAGGTTTTGGAGTCACTTGCAAGACCACTGGATGCATAGTAGTGAATACCTTGGTGGTGACACGGAGCTTTTCCGTGGCAGGATCTCTGTT
Organism: Melospiza georgiana; assembly: GCF_028018845.1. Classification (NCBI taxonomy): domain Eukaryota; kingdom Metazoa; phylum Chordata; class Aves; order Passeriformes; family Passerellidae; genus Melospiza; species Melospiza georgiana. Next base: position 11,424,029 of record NC_080431.1, read on the forward strand.
CCTGCTGTGCCGCCGCAAGATGACCTCGATTGCAAAGAGAACTAGCCCAGGGGTGCTGAGCAGATGTGGTGGATGATTTCCACTGGGAGACTCCCACTGGCAGAAGAGCACAGCCCTCTACATGTGCACCAAGTTAATTTCTGCTTTGACAATGCCCTGCAGAGCACCTGGGATGATCAGAATCTTCATTGTCTCCCCAATGAACACAAGCAGGCACAGGAGCAATGCCTCTTGCTTGATCTCTACCCAGCCAGAGCTGCTGGGGACTTTCAGAGACCATGTGAAATATCCAGCATGGCCTGAGAGTGCAAGGAGAACACAGGGAAAAATCATCTTTGTAGCCACTGAGGTCTTCAGTGGCTGCCACACCAGGGAGGCCACTGAGAGGAGCACTGCTCAGTGAGAACAGTGTGCCTTTATTAAAAAGGGGGTTTTTCTAACAGTCTCCACTCTCACCCAGGCACAAATTCACAACTTGTGCAACTCATCAATCCCACAGAATTAGCAGAGTTTAAGAAGAGCTTGCGCAATCAATATACTAGAACTGTAGAGTTTATTGAAAGAATAGCAAGAAAGGTTCATGGTTACTGAATGCATTAATTGCAGGGTCTAAATAATATATAGAAAATGCAATAACTAAGGGTCTTATTATATATAGTAAATGCACTAAATAAGGGTCTTAACATTTATAAAAATGCACTAAGTAAAAGGTACATATGGGTACATTAAATGCACTATGGGATGTAAATATGTACAGGCTCTGTGCAGAGGCCGCACAAGCATAGCTCTGGGCACGACTAGTGATCATGGTCTTCCTCATTTCCAAGCTTGTTATCTTCTTCCACATTCAGATAGCTGCTTTCTATTTCTTCCCTTGCTACAACATTGTCCCCGTTCTTCCTCCTCCATCAATTGCTACTGGAGCTCTCCTTCTAGACACTGCTGTCTGGATGGCATCAAGTTTTCATGACACCTAACATGGTGCAAGAGGATGACAAGGATTCCAAGAACAGCCCAGAACTGCCAACCAAGCAGGGCTCCCCAGGCACCAGCACTCTGCTCCAGGCTCTTCTGCTCCAGCTCCTGCAGCAGCCCAGTCATCTGCTGGTTCAGATACTCAGCACGCTGCTGCATGCGCTCCAGCACGGCCTCATCCAGCCCATTGCCGGCCTGCTGCGGGTACTGCAAGAGGCCTTGCACAAGCAACAGAAGGAATGTGGTGGCAACCATGGCCTCTGTAGTTGGGAAAGGGCTTAAGTAGGAATGGGAGAGAGGAAGGGACGGAGGCAGTACTAGGGGAAATGGGGACAGGACCCCAGGAATCTGAGGGCAGCACAGAGGGCCCAGGCAGTCGGCAGGAGGCAAGGCCTGTGCCGCTGCCCAGCAGCAGCAGCAGCAGCACTGTGCCCTGCCAAAAGCACTCCCGCCAGAAACTGGCCTCTGAATGCCCTTTGAGAAGTGGATCCCCAGGAACTCTCAATTCTACCGTGGGCCTCACTCAGCGATCAGCACAGCCTCCTGTCTGTGTTCACGCATGCCACTGACCGAGGCTGCACTGGGGCAGTGTTACCTGCGGCTGCTCTTTCTGGCTGCCCCCATTATGAACCCAGCGATGCAATATCTCAGGTGCCAGAGTGAATCCTGGCCAGGACAGTCCTGCCCTCCATCTCCACCTCCACTGTGGGAGTCAGAATGGCCCCAGGCAGCCAAAGACCTGACACAAACCAAAAGCAGATGCACAGGCCATAACTGACCCCTAGGGCTTCCCTGGAGTAAACAGGCCGAAGCCCACAAAACCCTTTTTAATTATGAAATTGGCCATCATGGCCCATGAATTTTTTCTTCCTGGAAATTTCCTTCTGTGAGATGCAACTGGTTCCCTTGGTGTTGACCTCTGTGCTACTGGGGGTGCTCTTGGGACCTCAGTGACACCCCTGGTGTGTGTAATAGTGAATGTCCTGGTGGTGGCAGGGTGCTTCTCCATGACAGGATCTCTGTACCTGCTGCACCACTGAGAGAGGACTACCATTGCAAAATGAACATTCCCAGGGGGGATGAGGTAATGTGGGCGCTGACTTCCAGTGGGGAACCCCCATCGCCAGCAGAGCACAGTGTTCTGCATGTGCAACAAGTTCACTTCTGCTGTGCCAAAGCCCTGGAGAGGGTCTTGGATGAACAGAACCTTCATTGTCCTGCTGCTGCTGTTTCTGGCTGCCCCCATTGTGACACTGGTGATGTCACTAATTCACAACTCGCGCAATTCATAAATTCATAAAACAGTATAGGTTAGGTTCAAGAAGACCATGCACACTCAAGGTACCAGAATGGTCCTGTTTCTTTAAAGAATAGCAATGATATGTCACCGGTGCTGAATGTACTAACTAGAGGGTCAATCATATATAAAAAATGCCTAAACTCGATGGTCTTAATATAACTACCAAATGTACTAGCAAAAAAAGGGTCTTAATATCTACAGTAAAAGCACTATAGTAAAATATAGTAAATATCTACAGTAAAAAGGGTCTTAATATCTATAGGAAATGCACTAAGGAGAGGGTATTACTGAATACACTAAATGCACTAATTATGGGATGTTAATATGTACAACGGGGCTCTCTCCAGAGGCCCCAGAAGCACAGCTCCAGCTCTGGGTCGAGGACGAAATATCGCACGTCCTCCAACAGCTGCTGCCTCATGCAAGTGCACAGCAGCTCCACACAGACACAGAAGCTCCTCTGGGACATCCCCGTAGTGTCCAGCTCCAGGTGGCAGGCATGTCCTGGAGGGGGGCTCTGGGCTACAAGCACACGGTACACAACATCGTGTGCAAGGGGACTCCAGCCTTCAAAGACGCTGCCCACTCCCACACCTTCCACCTTCTTAGGGCATCGGGTAGAAACATCTCCATGAGTTTACCCTTCAGGTCAATCATCATTTCGGTTCTCAACCATGCTCTCAACCAGATGATCAAAGAGGCGCGCACAAGGACACTGGACCACCTCCTCAAAAATGCTTTGATGGTTAATTTAAACATTATAGTCTTGCTCTTCTTCCACATTTTCATTGTTGCTTTCTATTTCTTCCCTTGTCACAACATTGTCCCCTTCTTCCTCCGCCACCATGTTGCTGAAGGAGCTCTCCCTTGGGCCACTGTGTTCTGGATTGCATCTCATTTTCTTGAGTCCAAACCACAGCACCAAGAGGACAATAAGGATTCCAAGAACAGCCCAGAACTGCCACCCAAGCAGGGATCCCCAGGCACCAGCACTCTGCTCCAGGTTCTTCTGCTCCAGCTCCTGCAGCAGCCCAGTCATCTGCTGGTTCAGATACTCAGCACGCTGCTGCATGCGCTCCAGCGCGGCCTCATCCAGCCCATTGCCGGCCTGCTGCGGGTACTGCAGGAGGCCTTGCACAAGCAACAGAAGGAACGTGGTGGCAACCATGGCCTCAGAAGTTCAGAAAGTGATTCTGTGGGGATGGGAGAGAGACAGGGAGAGAGGGAGGCAGTACTAGGGGATGTGGAGCCCTGGGGATCTGAGGGCAGCACAGAGGGCCCAGGCAGCTGGCACGCGGCAAGGCCTGTGCCGCTGCCCAGCAGCGACAGCAGCAGCAGCAGCACCGTGCCCTGCCAAAAACGCTCCCGCCAGAAACTGGCCTCTGGATGCCCTTTGCAAAGTGGATCCCCAGGAACTCTCGTTTCTGCCGTCGGCCTCACTCAGTGATCAGCACAGCCTCCTGTCAGCGTGCAGCACGCACGCCACTGACCAAGGCTGCACTGGGGCAGTGTTACCTGCGGCTGCTGTTTCTGGCTTCCCCCATTGTGACACTGGTGATGTCACTAATTCACAACTTGTGCAATTCATAAATCTTACAGTATAGGTTGGGTTCAAGAAGACCATGCACACTCAAGGTACCAGAATGGTCCTATTTAAAGAATAGAAATGATACATCACCGTTGCTGAATGTACTAACTAGGGGGTCAATCATATATAAAAAATGCATAAACTCGAGGGTCCTAATATATCTACTAAATGTCCTAATAAAGAAAGGGTCTTAATATCTACAGTAAATGCATTATAGTAAAATATAGTAAATATCTACAGTAAAAATGGTCTTAATATCTATAGTAAATGCACAAAGTAGAGGGTATTACTGAATACACTAAATGCACTAATTATGGGATGTTAATATGTACAACGGGGCTCTGTCCAGAGGCCCCAGAAGCACAGCTCCTGCTCTGGGTCGTGGAGGAAACAAAGCATGTCCTCCAACAGCTGCTCCCTCATGCATGTGCACAGCAGCTCCCCACAGACACAGAAGCTCCTCTGGGGCATCCCCACAGTGTCCAGCTCCAGAAGGCTGGAATGTCCTGGAGGGGGTCTCCGGACTACAAGCACACAGTACACAACATCGTGTGCAAGGGGACTCCAGCCTTCACAGGCGCTGCCCACTCCCACACCTTCCATCTTCTTGTGGCATCGGGTAGAAACTCTCTGATAAGCCTTTGCAAAAGATCTCCATGAGTTTACCCTTCAGGTCAATCATCATTTCAGTTCTCAACCATGCTCTCAACAAGATAATCAAACAGAGACGCACAAGGCCACTGGACCACCTCCTCAAAAATTCTTTGATGCTTACTTTCAACATTGTAGTCTTGCTCTTCTTCCACATTTTCATTGTTGCTTTCTATTTCTTCCCTTGCTACTACATTGTGCCCTTCTTCTTCCACCACCAAGTTGCTGATGGAGCCCTCCCTTGGGCCACTGTTTTCTGAATTGCATCTCATTTGCTTGAGTCCAAACCACAGCACCAAGAGGACAATAAGGATTCCAAGAACAGCCCAGAACTGCCACCCAAGCAGGGCTCCCCAGGCACCAGCACTCTGCTCCAGGTTCTTCTGCTCCAGCTCCTGCAGCAGCCCAGTCATCTGCTGGTTCAGATACTCAGCACGCTGCTGCATGCGCTCCAGCGCGGCCTCGTCCAGCCCATTGCCGGCCTGCTGCGGGTACTGCAGGAGGCCTTGCACCAGCAACAGCAGGAACGTGGTGGCAACCATGGCCTCAGAAGTTCAGAAAGTGATTCTGTGGGGATGGGATAGAGGCAGGGCGAGAGGGAGGCAGTACTAGGGGAAGTGGAGCCCTGGGGATCTGAGGGCAGCACAGAGGGCCCAGGCAGCTGGTACGTGGCAAGGCCTGTGCCTCTGCCCAGCAGCAGCAGCAGCAACAGCACCGTGCCCTGCCAAAAGCACTCCCGCCAGAAACTGGCCTCTGGATGCCCTTTGCAAAGTGGATCCCCAGGAACTCTCGTTTCTGCCGTCGGCCTCACTCAGTGATCAGCACAGCCTCCTGTCTGCGTGCAGCACGCACGCCACTGACCAAGGCTGCACTGGGGCAGTGTTACCTGCGGCTGCTGTTTCTGGCTGCCCCCATTGTGACACTGGTGATGTCACTAATTCACAACTCGCGCAATTCATAAATCTTACAGTATAGGTTGGGTTCAAGAAGACCATGCACACTCAAGGTACCAGAATGGTCCTGTTACTTTAAAGAACAGCAATGATACATCACCGTTGTTGAATGTACTAACTAGGAGGTCAATCATATATAAAAAATGCATAAACTGGATCGTCTTAATATATCTACTAAATGTCCTAACAAAGAAAGGGTCTTAATATCTACAGTAAATGCATTATAGTAAAATATAGTAAATATCTACAGTAAAAAGGGTCTTAATATCTATAGCAAATGCACTAAGGAGAGGGTATTACTGAATACACTAAATGCACTAATTATGGGATGTTAATATGTACAACGGGGCTCTCTCCAGAGGCCCCAGAAGCACAGCTCCTGCTCTGGGTCATGGAGGAAACAAAGCATGTCCTCCAACAGCTGCTCCCTCATGCAAGTGCACAGCAGCTCCACACAGACACAGAAGCTCTTCTGGGACATCCTCATAGTGTCCAGCTCCGGGTGGCAGGCATGTCCTGGAGGGGGTCTCCGGGCTACAAGCACACAGTACACAACATCGTGTGCAAGGCGACTCCAGCCTTCAAAGGCGCTGCCCACTCCCACACCTTCCACCTTCTTGTGGCATCGGGTAGAAACTCTCTGAAAAGCCTTTGCCGAAGATGTCCATGAGTTTACCCTTCAGGTCAATCATCATTTCGGTTCTCAACCATGCTCTCAACCAGATGATCAAAGAGACATGCAAAAGGCCACTGGACCACCTCCTCAAAAATTCTTTGATGGTTAATTTCGACATTGTATTCTTGCTGTTCATCCACATTTTCATTGTTGCTTTCTATTTCTTCCCTTGCCACAACATTGTGCCCTTCTTCCTCCTCCACCAAGTTGCTGATGGAGCTCTCCCTTGGGCCACTGTTTTCTGAATTGCATCTCATTTTCTTGAGTCCAAACCACAGCACCAAGAGGACAACAAGGATTCCAAGAACAGCCCGGAACTGCCACCCAAGCAGGGCTCCCCAGGCACCAGCACTCTGCTCCAGGTTCTTCTGCTCCAGCTCCTGCAGCAGCCCAGTCATCTGCTGGTTCAGATACTCAGCACGCTGCTGCATGCGCTCCAGCGCGGCCTCATCCAGCCCATTGCCGGCCTGCTGCGGGTACTGCAGGAGGCCTTGCACAAGCAACAGAAGGAACGTGGTGGCCACCATGGCCTCAGAAGTTCAGAAAAGGATTCTGTGGAGAAGGGAGAGAGACAGGGAGAGAGGGAGGTAGGACTAGGGGAAGTGGAGCCCTGGGGATCTGAGGGCAGCACAGAGGGCCCAGGCAGCTGGCACGCGGCAAGGCCTGTGCCTCTGCCCAGCAGCAGCAGCACCGTGCCCTGCCAAAAGCGCTCCCGCAAGAGACTGGCCTCTGGATGCCCTTTGAGAAGTGGATCCCCAGGAACTCTCATTTCTGCCGTCGGCCTCACTCAGCGATCAGCACAGCCTCCTGTCAGCGTGCAGCACGCACGCCACTGACCAAGGCTGCACTGGGGCAGTGTTACCTGCGGCTGCTGTTTCTGGCTGCCCCCATTGTGACACTGGTGATGTCACTAATTCACAACTCGCGCAATTCATAAACCTTACAGTATAGGTTGGGTTCAAGAAGACCATGCACACTCAAGGTACCAGCATGTTCCTGTTTATTTAAAGAATAGCAATGATACATCACCGATGCTGAATGTACTAACTAGGGGGTCAATCATATATAAAAAAATGCATAAACTGGATGGTCTTAATATATCTACTAAATATACTAACAAAGAAAGGGTCTTAATATCTACAGTAAATGCACTAAGTAGAGGGTATTACTGAATACACTAAATGCACTAATTATGGGATGTTAATATGTACAACGGGGCTCTCTCCAGAGGCCCCAGAATCACAGTTCCCGCTCTGGGTCGTGGAGGAAAGAAAGCATGTCTTCCAACAGCTGCTCCCTCATGCAAGTGCACAGCAGCTCCACACAGACACAGAAGATCCTCTGGGACATGCCCGTAGTGTCCAGCTCCAGGTGGCAGGCATGTCCTGGAGGGGGTCTCTGGGCCACAAGCACACGGTACACAACATCGAGTGCAAGGCGACTCCAGCCTTCAAAGGCGCTGCCCACTCCCACACCTTCCACCTTCTTGTGGCATCGGGTAGAAACGCTCTGAAAAGCCTTTGCCGAAGATGTCCATGAGTTTACCCTTCAGGTCAATCATCATTTCAGTTCTCAACCATGCTCTCAACCAGATAATCAAACAGGCACAAGGCCTCTGGACCACCTCATCAAAAATTCTTTGATGGTTACTTTCAATATTGTAGTCGTGATCTTCTTCCACATTTTCATTGTTGCTTTCTATTTCTTCCCTTGCTACAACATTGTCCGCTTCTTCTTCCTCGACCAAGTTGCTGAATAAGCCCCCCTTTGGGCCACTGTGTTCGGGATTGCATCTCATTTTCTTGAGTCCAAACCACAGTGCCAAGAGCACAACAAGGATTCCAAGAACAGCTCAGAACTGCCACCCAAGCAGGGCTCCCCAGGCACCAGCACTCTGCTCCAGGTTCTTCTGCTCCAGCTCCTGCAGCAGCCCAGTCATCTGCTGGTTCAGATACTCAGCACGCTGCTGCATGCGCTCCAGCGCGGCCTCATCCAGCCCATTGCCGGCCTGCTGCGGGTACTGCAGGAGGCCTTGCATCAGCAACAGAAGGAACGTGGTGGCAACCATGGCCTCAGAAGTTCAGAAAGTGATTCTGTGGGGATGGGATAGAGACAGGGAGAGAGGGAGGCAGTACTAGGGGAAGCGGAGCCCTGGGGATCTGAGGGCAGCACAGAGGGCCCAGGCAGCTGGCACGCGGCAAGGCCTGTGCCTCTGCCCAGCAGCAGCAGCAGCACCGTGCCCTGCCAAAAGCGCTCCCGCAAGAGACTGGCCTCTGGATGCCCTTTGAGAAGTGGATCCCCAGGAACTCTCGTTTCTGCCGTCGGCCTCACTCAGTGATCAGCACAGCCTCCTGTCTGCGTGCAGCACGCACGCCACTGACCAAGGCTGCACTGGGGCAGTGTTACCTGCGGCTGCTGTTTCTGGCTGCCCCCATTGTGACACTGGTGATGTCACTAATTCACAACTCGCGCAATTCATAAATCTTACAGTATAGGTTGGGTTCAAGAAGACCATGCACACTCAAGGTACCAGCATGTTCCTGTTTATTTAAAGAATAGCAATGATACGTCACTGATGCTGAATGCACTAACTAGGGGGTCAATCATATATAAAAAATTCATAAACTCGAGGGTCTTAATATATCTACTAAATATACTAACAAAAAAAGGGCCTTATTATCTACAGTAAATGCACTATAGTAAAATATAGTAAATATCTACAGTAAAAAGGGTCTTAATATCTATAGTAAATGCACAAGGTAGAGGGTATTACTGAATACACTAAATGCACTAATTATGGGATGTTAATATGTACAACGGGGCTCTCTCCAGAGGCCCCAGAAGCACAGCTCCTGCTCTGGGTCATGGAGGAAACAAAGCATGTCCTCCCACAGCTGCTCCCTCATGCATGTGCACAGCAGCTCCACACAGACACAGAAGCTCTTCTGGGACATCCTCGTAGTGTCCAGCTCCAGGTGACAGGGATGTCCTGGAGGGGGTCTCCGGACTACAAGCACACGGTACACAACATCGTGTGCAAGGAGACTCCAGCCTTCACAGGCGCTGCCCACTCCCACACCTTCCACCTTCTTGGGGCATCGGGTAGAAACTCTCTGAAAAGCCGTTGCCGAAGATGTCCATGAGTTTACCCTTCAGGTCAATCATCATTTCGGTTCTCAACCATGCTCTCAACCAGATGATCAAACAGGCACGCACCAGGCCTCTGGACCTCCTCCTCAAAAATGCTTTGATGGTTAATTTAAACATTGTAGTCTTGCTCTTCTTCCACATTTTCATTGTTGCTTTCTATTTCTTCCCTTCCCAAAATATTGTCCCTTTCTTCTTCCACCACAAAGTTGCTGAAGGAGCCCTCCCTTGGGCCACTGTTATCTGGATTGCATCTCATTTTCTTGAGTCCAAACCACAGCACCAAGAGCACAACAAGGATTCCAAGAACAGCCCGGAACTGCCACCCAAGCAGGGCTCCCCAGGCACCAGCACTCTGCTCCAGGTTCTTCTGCTCCAGCTCCTGCAGCAGCCCAGTCATCTGCTGGTTCAGATACTCAGCACGCTGCTGCATGCGCTCCAGCGCGGCCTCATCCAGCCCATTGCCGGCCTGCTGCGGGTACTGCAGGAGGCCTTGCACAAGCAACAGCAGGAATGTGGTGGCAACCATGGCCTCAGAAGTTCAGAAAGGGATTCTGTGGGGATGGGAGAGAGACAGGGAGAGAGGGAGGCAGTACTAGGGGAAGTGGAGCCCTGGGGATCTGAGGGCAGCACAGAGGGCCCAGGCAGCTGGCACATGGCAAGGCCTGTGCCTCTGCCCAGCAGCAGCAGCACCGTGCCCTGCCAAAAGCACTCCCGCCAGAAACTGGCCTCTGGATGCCCTTTGAGAAGTGGATCCCCAGGAACTCTCGTTTCTACCGTCGGCCTCACTCAGCGATCAGCACAGCCTCCTGTCAGCGTGCAGCACGCACGCCACTGACCAAGGCTGCACTGGGGCAGTGTTACCCGTGGCTGCTGTTTCTGGCTGCCCCCATTGTGACACTGATGATGGCACTAATTCACAACTCGCGCAATTCATAAATCTTACAGTATAGGTTGGGTTCAAGAAGACCATGCACACTCAAGGTACCAGAATGGTCCTGTTTATTTAAAGAATAGCAATGATACATCACCGATGCTGAATATACTAACTAGGGGGTCAATCATATATAAAAAATGCATAAACTGGATCGTCTTAATATATCTACTAAATGTACTAAAAAAAAAAGGGTCCTAATATCTATAGTAAATGCACAAAGTAGAGGGTATTACTGAATACACTAAATGCACTAATTATGGGATGTTAATATGTACAACGGGGCTCTCTCAAGAGGCCCCAGAAACACAGTTCCCGCTCTGGGTCGGGGTGGAAAGAAAGCATGTCTTCCAAAAGCCGCTCCCTCATGCAAGTGCACAGCAGCTCTACACAGACACAGAAGATCCTCTGGGACATCCCCGTAGTGTCCAGCTCCAGGTGGCAGGCATGTCCTGGAGGGGGTCTCCGGGCCACAAGCACACGGTACACAACATCGAGTGCAAGGGGACTCCAGCCTTCAAAGGCGCTGCCCACTCCCACACCTTCCACCTTCTTGTGGCATCGGGTAGAAACTCTCTGATAAGCCTTTGCCAAAGATCTCCATGAGTTTACCCTTCAGGTCAATCATCATTTCAGTTCTCAACCATGCTGTAAACCAGATAATCAAACAGGCACGCACAAGGCCACTGGACCACCTCATCAAAAATTCTTTGATGGTTACTTTCAATATTGTAGCCTTGCTCTTCTTCTACATTTTCATTGTTGCTTACTATTTCTTCCCTTGCTAAAACATTGTCCACTTCTTCTTCTACCACCAAGTTGTTGAATGAGCCCCCCCTTTGGGCCACTGTTTTCTGGATTGCATCTCATTTTCTTGAGTCCAAACCACAGCACCAAGAGGACAATAAGGATTCCAAGAACAGCCCAGAACTGCCACCCAAGCAGGGCTCCCCAGGCACCAGCACTCTGCTCCAGGTTCTTCTGCTCCAGCTCCTGCAGCAGCCCAGTCATCTGCTGGTTCAGATACTCAGCACGCTGCTGCATGCGCTCCAGTGCGGCCTCATCCAGCCCATTGCCGGCCTGCTGCGGGTACTGCAGGAGGCCTTGCACAAGCAACAGAAGGAACGTGGTGGCAACCATGGCCTCAGAAGTTCAGAAAGTGATTCTGTGGGGATGGGAGAGAGACAGGGAGAGAGGGAGGCAGTACTAGGGGAAGTGGAGCCCTGGGGATCTGAGGGCAGCACAGAGGGCCCAGGCAGCTGGCACGCGGCAAGGCCTGTGACGCTGCCCAGCAGCAGCAGCAGCACCGTGCCCTGCCAAAAGCGCTCCCGCCAGAAACTGGCCTCTGGATGCCCTTTGAGAAGTGGATCCCCAGGAACTCTCGTTTCTGCCGTCGGCCTCACTCAGCGATCAGCACAGCCTCCTGTCAGCGTGCAGCACGCACGCCACTGACCAAGGCTGCACTGGGGCAGTGTTACCTGCGGCTGCTGTTTCTGGCTGCCCCCATTGTGACACTGGTGATGTCACTAATTCACAACTCGCGCAATTCATATGTCTTACAGTATAGGTTGGGTTCAAGAAGACCATGCACACTCAAGGTACCAGCATGTTCCTGTTTATTTAAAGAATAGCAATGATACGTCACCGATGCTGAATGTACTAACTAGGGGGTCAATCATATATAAAAAATGCATAAACTGGATGGTCTCAATATATCTACTAAATATACTAACAAAAAAAGGGCTTTATTATCTACAGTAAATGCATTATAATAAAATATAGTAAATATCTACAGTAAAAATGGTCTTAATATCTATAGTAAATGCACAAGGTAGAGGGTATTACTGAATACACTAAATGCCCTAATTATGGGATGTTAATATGTACAACGGGGCTCTGTCCAGAGGCCCCAGAAGCACAGCTCCTGCTCTGGGTCGTGGAGGAAACAAAGCATGTCCTCCAACAGTTGCTCCCTCATGCATGTGCACAGCACCTCCCCACAGACACAGAAGCTCCTCTGGGGCATCCCCGTAGTGTCCAGCTCCAGGTGGCAGGCTTGTCCTGGAGGGGGGCTCTGGGCTACAAGCACACGGTACACAACATCGTGTGCAAGGGGACTCCAACCTTCAAAGGCGCTGCCCACTCCCACACCTTCCATCTTCTTGGGGCAGCGGGTAGAAACATCTCCATGAGTTTACCCTTCAGGTCAATCATCATTTCGGTTCTCAACCATGCTCTCAACCAGATGATCAAACAGGCATGCACAAGGACACTGGACCTCCTCCTCAAAAATGATTTGATGGTTAATTTCAACATTGTAGTCTTGCTCTTCTTCCACATTTTCATTGTTGCTTACTATTTCTCCCCTTGCTACTACATTGTGCCCTTCTTCTTCCACCACCAAGTTGCTGAAGGAGCTCTCCCTTGGGCCACTGTTATCTGGATTGCATCTCATTTTCTTGAGTCCAAACCACAGCACCAAGAGGACAACAAGGATTCCAAGAACAGCCCAGAACTGCCAACCAAGCAGGGCTCCCCAGGCACCAGCACTCTCCTCCAGGCTCTTCTGCTCCAGCTCCTGCAGCAGCCCAGTCATCTGCTGGTTCAGATACTCAGCACGCTGCTGCATGCGCTCCAGCGCGGCCTCATCCAGCCCATTGCCGGCCTGCTGCGGGTACTGCAGGAGGCCTTGCACAAGCAACAGAAGGAACGTGGTGGCAACCATGGCCTCAGAAGTTCAGAAAGGGATTCTGTGGGGATGGGAGAGAGACAGGGAGAGAGGGAGGCAGTGCTAGGGGAAGTGGAGCCCTGGGGATCTGAGGGCAGCACAGAGGGCCCAGGCAGCTGGCACGCGGCAAGGCCTGTGACGCTGCCCAGCAGCAGCAGCAGCAGCAGCAGCACCGTGCCCTGCCAAAAGCGCTCCCGCAAGAGACTGGCCTCTGGATGCCCTTTGAGAAGTGGATCCCCAGGAACTCTCGTTTCTGCCGTCGGCCTCACTCAGTGATCAGCACAGCCTCCTGTCAGCGTGCAGCACGCACGCCACTGACCAAGGCTGCACTGGGGCAGTGTTACCTGCGGCTGCTGTTCTGGCTTCCCCCATTGTGACATTGCTGCTGTGATGTCACAAATGCCACATTGAATCCCAGCCAGGACAGCCCTGCCCTTCATCTCCACCTCTGCTGTCAGAGTCAGAATGGCCCCAGGCAACCAAAGACCTGACACAAACCAAGAGCAGATGCACACCTCAGAATGGATGCCCAGGGCTTCCCCGGAGTAAACAGGCCGAAGCCCAGAAAACCCTTTTCTAATATGAAATTGACCTTCTTGATCCATGACTGCTTTGTTCCTAAAAATTTCCTTCTGTGAGATGCAACTGGTTCCCTTGCTTCTGATCTGTGTTCTTGTTGGGTTGCTCTTGGGACGTCAGTGATACCCCTCGGTGAGTAGTAGTGATTTTACCGGTGGTGGTATGGGCCTGTCCACGGCAGGACCTCTCTTCCTGGTCACAGCAGGCCACTGACCTCAACTGCAAAGAGACATTGCCCAGAGGTGATGAGAAGATGTGGGTCCTGATTTCCAGTGGGGAGCTCCCATTGCCAGCAGAGCACAGTGTTCGGCATGTGCAACAAGTTCATTTCTGCTGTGCCAAAGCCCTGGAGAGTGTCTTGGATGAGCAGAATCTTCATTGTCCTGCTGCTGCTGTTTCCGGCTGCCCCCATTGTGACAGTGGTGATGCGATATCTCAGGTGCCACAGTGTATCCTGGCCACGACAGCCCTGCCCTCCATCTCCACCTCAGCTCTGGGAGTCAGAAATGGCCTCAAGCAGCCAAAGACCTGACACACACCAAGAGCAGATGCACAGTTCAAAATTGACCCCCAGGGCTTCCCTGGAGCAAACAGGCCGAAGCCCACCAAACCCTTTTCTAAGATGAAATTGGCTCACATGACCCATGATTGTTTTGTCCCTGAAAATCTCCTGCTGTGAGATGAACATGGTTCCCTTGGCACAAACCTCTGTGCTTGTGAGGGTGCTCATGGAACCTCAGTGATACCACAGTGTGTGCAACAGCAAATATCCTGGTGGTGGCATGGCCTCTCCACGGCAAGACCTCTGTTCCTGCTGGGCCTCTGAGAGATGACCTCGATTGCAAAGAGACATTGACCAGGGGTGATGAGGTGATGTGGGGGCTGATTTCCACTGGGCAACTCACTCTGCCAACAGAGCACAGTTCCCTCCATGTGCACCAAGTTAATTTCTGCTGTGCCAAAGCCCTGGAGAGCACCTGGGATGAGCAGAATCTTCATTGTCTCCCCAATGAACGCAAGCAGGCACAGGAGCAATGCCTCTTGCTTGATCTCTACCCAGCCAGAGCTGCTGGGGACTTTCAGAGGCCATGTGAAATATCCAGCATGACCTGAGAGTGCAAGGGGAACACAGGGAACTGTCATCTTTGTAGCCGCCATGGTCTTCAGGGGCTGCCACACCAGGGGTACCATTGAGAGGAGCCCTGGACAGTGAGAATGGTGTGCCTTGGTTAGAAAATGAGATTTTTCTAACAGTCCTTACTCCCAGCCAGTCACTCATTCACAACTCGTGCAATTCATAAATCTTACAGTATAGGTTGCGTTCAAGAAGACCATGCACACTCAAGGTACCACAATGGTCCTGTTTATTTAAAGAATAGCAATGATACTTCACCATAGCTGAATGTACTAACTAGAGGGTCAATCATATATAAAAAATGCATAAACTTGAGGGTCCTAATATATCTACTAAATGTACTAACAAAAAAAGTGTCTTAATATCTACAGTAAATGCACTATAGTAAAATATAGTAAATATCTACAGTAAAAAGGGTCTTAATATCTATAGTAAATGCACTATAGTAAAATATAGTAAATATCTACAGTAAAAAGGGCCTTAATATCTATAGTAAATGCACTAAGTAGTGGGTATTACTGAATACATGAAATGCACTAATTATGGGATGTTGATATGTACAACGGGGCTCTCTCCAGAGGCCCCAGAAGCACAGCTCCTGCTCTGGGTCATGGAGGAAACAAAGCATGTCCTCCAACAGCTGCTCCCTCATGCAAGTGCACAGCAGCTCCACACAGACACAGAAGCTCTTCTGGGACATCCCCACAGTGTCCAGCTCCAGGTGGCAGGGATGTCCTGGAGGGGGTCTCCGGACTACAAGCACACGGTACACAACATCGTGTGCAAGGGGACTCCAGCCTTCAAAGGCGCTGCCCACTCCCACACCTTCCACCTTCTTGGGGCATCGGGTAGAAACTCTCTGATAAGCCTTTGCCGAAGATCTCCATGAGTTTACCCTTCAGGTCAATCATCATTTCGGTTCTCAATCATGCTCTCAACCAGATAATCAAACAGGCATGGACAAGGCCTCTGGACCACCTCCTCAAAAATGCTTTGATGGTTACTTTCAACATTGTGGTCTTGCTCTTCTTCCACATTTTCATTGTTGCTTTCTATATATTCCCTTGCTACAACATTGTCCCCTTCTTCTACCACCAAGTTGCGGAAGGAGCCCTCCCTTGGGCCACTGTTGTCTGGATTGCATCTCATTTTCTTGAGTCCAAACCACAGCACCAAGAGCACAACAAGGATTCCAAGGACAGCCCAGAACTGCCACCCAAGCAGGGCTCCCCAGGCACCAGCACTCTCCTCCAGGCTCTTCTGCTCCAGCTCCTGCAGCAGCCGAGTCATTTGCTGGTTCAGATACTCAGCACGCTGCTGCATGCGCTCCAGCACGGCCTCGTCCAGCCCATTGCCGGCCTGCTGCGGGTACTGCAGGAGGCCTTGCACCAGCAACAGCAGGAACGTGGTGGCAACCATGGCCTCAGAAGTTCAGAAAGTGATTCTGTGGGGATGGGAGAGAGACAGGGAGAGAGGGAGGCAGTACTAGGGGAAGTGGAGCCCTGGGGATCTGAGGGCAGCACAGAGGGCCCAGGCAGCTGCCAGGCTGCGAGGCCTGTGCCACTGCCTCAGCAGCAGCAGCACCGTGCCCTGCCGAAGGCGCTTCTGCCAGGAACTGGCCTCTGGATGCCCTTTGCGAAGTGGATCCCCAGGAACTCTCGTTTCTGCCGTGGGCCTCACTCAGTGATCAGCACAGCCTCCTGTCTGCATGCACTCTCGCTGCTGGCCGAGGCTGCACTGCGGCAGCGTTACCTGCGGCTGCTGTTTATATATGCTCCCATTGAGACACTGGTGCTGTGATGTCACAGTTGCCACAGTGCATCCCAGCCAGGACAGCTCTGCCCTCCATCTCTCCCTAAGCTGTTTGAGTCACAATGGCCCCAAGCAGCCAAAGACCTGACACACACCAAGACCATATTCACGGGTCATAATTGACCGCCTGGGCTTCCGTGGAGCAAACAGGCCAATGCCCACCAAACCCTTTTCTAATATATAATTGACCTTCATGATCCACAACTGTTTTGTTCCTGAAAATTTCCTTCTGTGAGATGCAACTGATTCCCTTGATGTTCACCTTTATGCTTGTGAGAGGGGTGCTCTTGGGACCTCAGGGACACCCCTGGGTGTATCGTAGTGAATATCGTAGTGCTGGTGTTGGCACGGTGCTTCTCCATGGCCGGATCTCTGTTGCTGCTTTTTAAGTTTATTTTAATGGATTTTTTTGCAATGTCTTTGCAATTTTCTTAACAGGTTTTGGAGTCACTTTGACTGGTGTACTGATTTTGGATGGCCTTGAATTAATTTTTTTAATATATCTATGTTTTGGATTTGTGTTGTAAGCAGTTTTGATAACACATCGATGTGTGAGCCTGTTCTGAAAATTTTTTGCACAGAGCCAACACCTTTTCTTCTTTTTCTTTCTGAGGAGGCTGGGGGTGTGCAAGAATCTGGGTAAGGACCCTCCTGGGACAAAGGGCTTTGTCATACCATTTGTTGCTGTACTCAGGTATAAAAGTTCGGGGAAGAAAGCAATGAGTGGATGTTTGGATTGATGGTATTTGTCTTTCCAAGTCACCATTGCATGTTTTGTAACCCTGCTTTCCTGGAGATAGCTGAGCACCTAACCATGGGAAGTGGGGACTTGCTTCCTTGTTTGCTTTGCTTACACATGGTACTTCTGCTTTACCTGCTAAACTCTGTTTAATTCAGCCTCAAACAACAACACCTGCCCACAGTACAACACTTGAGGCTCTCTCATTTGGATATTTTCTCACATTATCAGCATGATATGCTGACTTTGGGTTGCAACATACAGTTATAACACTATTGCTTCAATGGAAGAAAGAAACAATCTCCAATGAGTTTTAAGAACTGAGCAGTCAATAGGTACAACATATTTTCTCTTCATATCAAATTATTTTTAAATGAACAATGTAACTAATAATCAGCTCATATTTCAGGCTATTTGTTATTATTACAAGTCAAAATGATTAAGTTAAAAACAAGGAAGAGAGTGCAAGTGGAACAAGCAAGAAAAAGCAAGAGAAAACAAAAGGCAACACTGAATTCTAAATAGGGTGAAGAAAAAAAATAGACATTTTTCCCTTGTATTGCTTCTCTTACAGCATTTAAACAGGTCCATAGTATAGCCTTCTTTTACAATGAATCTTACAAATTGAGAGGATTTGCTTTTAATTCTTCTAGAGTGTGTGGGAGAGGAGAAGCAAGTTTAGTGCTTTATTTCCTGACCCTATAAACACCTATGGATTTTGCTTGCTTTCAAGTGTGAAGGCCCACTGACATGCAGAGGGACTACTCAGAGGTTTAAATTTAAGCAGGTATGTAAGTGCTTGTGGAGCTAGGGCTTTTTTATATTTATTGACTGACAGGTTCATTGCCCTACAGGGAGTACTTCACAAGAGTACTTGCAGTAACTTTTTTTTCCTTTTGGAAAGCTGACTTTTGGTCCAGCCCTAGTTACAGCTCCACAGATTTACACTGTGGGAAGACCTGTAGCAGTGCCACCAGAGTTAGGCTTTGGTCAAGGCTGTTGGATCAACAGTGGCCTGGGTGAGGGCTGCAGTGACAGATTTCTTGTGCTGTCAAAATGTGTGTTACATGTACTACAGGACATCCACAGCCCACCCTGAGAAATGCACTCCTGTCTGTGTTAGGAGAGGAGCTTCTGGCCCAGCTTTGAAGACACCAGACAAAAGAGAAGTGTGAGAATGGGTTAGAGTAGATGATGCTGATAATTGCATTGTTTACAGTTCTTTGGGGAGAGAACTTAAGGGCTACAAGAATTGCCCCAGGTTTAGCTTTGCAGAAGCTGACCTGCATGCTGGGTCTGACAGGGTCTTCACCACCACAACCCTTCTACAGAGCTACATTTTCTGGCTTTGTGCTGATAGAAGTAAAGAGGGAAACACACCCTGGTTTTTACAGGATTTTCTCATGTGATCTGTATAAAAATCCAAGATTTCTTCTTAGGATTATCTTTATCTTTTGAGAGGATTTTCCCTCCTTTTTGTGAAATCAGAATTTGTTCTCTTTTTAATAGTTCCTAAAAGGCCACCTTCATACTGTCCTCCAAGTGACATGCATTAAAAAATCCATCAGTTATTGAATTTGCATGTACATTTCCTCTTATTAATATTTTGCTGTTAGTCCACTCACTACCATTGATGGAATTTATTAATCCATTGAATTTGTTCCTGAACTTCTTCGGAGTAAAATCTATTCTATGCAACATATCAATTATTAAAATTAATGAAGATTTAAACAAGTCTGATTTATAGAAGAAGGTGTTGAATTTCTCTTTGGTAAAAATCTAAAATGGGTCTATGAAAAATAGTATGCAAAATAGACTGCTTTTATGATCTACTATATGATCTTTTGGCATGAATATTTGTGTTAATTGTACACTCACCCCATAAAGTTCATTCTTTCCTAACTATATTAGAATGATATTAGAAATGCTCCTATAAAAGTAACACCTTTTTATTATAGAATGATCTGCTAATATAGCTGCAGCAAAAGATCGTCAGCCTTTTCATTATAAATCTAAATCTCTATTTGCAGAGACTTTAAACTCTGCTATAAATACTCATTTCAGGCTAACATTTGACACTTAAAACTGTATCCAAACAAAAAAGGTATTTATTATTAAATTGTTTTAGCCACTTGAATAAATCTTAAACTATTTCTCAAGTAGAAATAGTTGCACGAGGTTTTTTGGGTTTTTTTTACTCTGATATATTCCTAGAGTATGAGAAGCTCTAGGGAAGAGAGGAAGGTGCTGGGGCTGGAGGGTTGGGTAGTGTTTCCTTCTGGTGCCAAGTCACTTCTCTTTGCTGTCTCGTTTTGCTCAGGCCAGGCGGAGTTCAAGGGTCATTTTGTCTTTGGGTTTTTTTGGGTTTGGGGGCTTTTTCAACCATTGGATTTTTGGTATAGTCTTCCCAAGGCACATTAATGTCTTACTTGAAAAACTACTTCTGACACCCTGTCAAATTTTTCTTATGAAATGCAAAGTTGTTAAGTCCCTTCTGCTCCCATGAGCTCCTCAAAGATCTGACCTCTGAACCTAAGTGTGTGTGAGGTCCTTACTGGTAAAGTTTGAGATGGGATAATCTTGACATCAGACTAGTAAGACTTCCCAAACTCCTTTGGCCATACCCGGTGCTGAAATGTAACATCTTTCTGAACATTAGTACAGTTTTCTCACTCATATTTTTTTTTTTTAAGTGGTTTCAAACATATTTTAGCTTGTGTTTCGTGATCATTTTAGACTGCCCTGGGTAGCAGCCCTTGCTGATAGCAGTTAGTTGTGTCGCTTGTCCTTCCTGTCCTGGGAGTTTCTGCAGTTCCTGTGTTTGCATAGTCAAGGAATAAAATGCCTTGAGGTCTAGGTGCCCATAGAAAACAAAAGCCCCATCACCAGGACAACATTGAGCAAATTGCAAATCTTTCATCTAGGAGCAACAAAAGCTTGATAGCAATGGGCTTGCCTGTGCTTGACAGGACTGCAGACAGCCTTGGTCAGCCAAAATCTGTGCATGTGCATCTGGAGAAGGGGGAATGAGCAGGTGCTCCTGATCACTCATAGCCTGGAAATGCATGAGCTGAGAGGAGACCAAGAGCAGACAAACCCCCCAGACTGCACACCAAGTCACAAGTGGGTGGGCTCACAGGCTTTCTTGCTTTTTAATGATGATTCTCAGGGCCCGGCAGTGGCAAGCAGTGCAAGTAGTTTGTAACATCAGAAAAGAGCGTGCGGGGGATTTCTGTGGTTGCCAAGAGCAACCTGCTCTAGCAGGAGATATTTTATTATGCGCAAAGGTTTATTCTGAAAACCCCAGGGTTTATAAATTGAAAAGTGAAACAACA
Organism: Melospiza georgiana; assembly: GCF_028018845.1. NCBI lineage: Eukaryota > Metazoa > Chordata > Aves > Passeriformes > Passerellidae > Melospiza > Melospiza georgiana. Next base: position 11,444,581 of record NC_080431.1, read on the forward strand.
CAAGAAAAGGCCCTGTGCCATCTCACAATTAGCTGTGAAATTTCTGAGGCCTTGCTTTCACCTGTGCCTGCCAAGTGGGTCTTTCTGGGCCTTGGCATTACCTCAAGGTGTGACCATGCCTCAGCTATGCCAGCACACTTCTCACACCTAGGAGAAGTGAAGGCAGTGCTGGTATCAGAGGGACATTCTTGCTGGCTGCTATCAGTCTTTACACCCTCTAAATTATAATACATTTCTCTCTCCAGCTTCTTCATGAGATTCCAATATTTCTTTTTTTTTCCCTGAAAGCTGTACGAGTTCTTGTTCTTCTGTCTCCTCTCCACTCACTCTCTGTGTCCATCTGGCTCTACTATTTTTCTCTCCTAACTTTCTTATCTGGTGTCCAACTTTACCAGGACTTCTTCAGTGGAAACTGCGGACTCCTTCCTGAATGCTACCAAAGGGGAAAAGAAGAGGTGATGATGGTTAATTCAGAAATGAGTGACATAAAGGGCCTTGCAGGGCCTTGAATACATGTGACTGTTGGTGGAGAAGTAAAGGTTATGTTAAATAAATCTGAGACATTTAAACAATGAGGGTTGTTTTTTTGAGGGTTGGTTTTTTTTACTCCTCTTTTTTTTTCATCAATTATTAATAAAAGCTAGACATGGAAACATAGAACAGCTAAAGAATATGGGTTTATTTCGGAAAAAAAAACAACAATACTGCAATTGTTAACAAAAAACACGTTTTACATCACTTTTGTAATTTTGTTCAAAATTATGTTCTCTTTGATATTTTAAAAAAAGAGAAAGCAAAAATACTGTCATGAAGGGTAAACATTCTGCATTTCAGACTTGGTCTATACACCTTTATGATCAGCCTAGCTCACGTGGACTCATGTTATGTTACATATGGGTGAGGCTTATTATGTTATATTTGAATTTATCATCAAGTAAGTGAGACAGGGAGTTATTCATGGGACCACCCTGTTTAAGGCATTTCTTTTCTTAAGGAAACCAAACCAATGTATTCCCACAAGTATTGAATGCACGCTGCTGCTTTGACTGCAGTAAAAGACCACCTCTGTTAAGCAGTGATTTATTTTTTCTGTTGGTCTCTTGGGTGACCACTGATGGCAGATTTTCCTGTGTTTCCTATGGCAGAAGCAATATGTTCTGAAATATTTTGATTATGTTTAAAGTGTATGCATGAAAATGTGATATATGGTAAAGTAATGTGTGGCAAAAAATAATATTGATATGCGTATTGGATATATCAAGAGGAAATGTGGAAGATATTTTCATAAGCATATGTTCTACTTTATTTGGGAGAGGAATATTGGAAGGCATGGAACATTTATGGAAATGTATAGAAGCCTTTTATAGACTGTTGAAGCAATTTTTCTGATAAATGTTTGGAAAATATCCAAAAGTGTTATGATACATAAAGAAAGCAATATGTAACATTTTTTAAAAGTATTCCTAATATGGTTAATTTATGTTCATTTACTTTAGGATATATTGGAACCACACTTCATAAATATTAAACTTATTCTGTGCTGCCTATGCACACTATTGAAATTCACTTGATCTTCATGAAGTGCATAAATGTATTTCTCCAAATTTATAAATGTATGTGAAATACACAGTACATACATTTGAAGAGAAAAGGACACATTTATACAGATTTTTACTAGTGTATCTTGTGCTCAGGACAGCACTGACAGAGTAAATGATGCTTTAATATGCCCATGGAAGCTTTACAGGTTTATGCATGTACCTGCATTCCTCTATACAGGCCATAGTTATAAACAGTATTTTCACAAATTATATCTATCTTTTCTTGGTTTTGTAAGAGTCTTGGAGAAAATTTGCTGAGGAGAAAAATGTCTTCCTACTCAACAAGAACACAGGAAAATAAAAGTCTGTATCTCTTCAAAGCCATTACTTAAATTTTCTTTTCACTGTTATAAGCACCTCAAAAGTAGATGTCTGTTGACAGATCAATGCCAAATTTTGTCTGTGGTACTAAAGGCAGAAAGCTCTTATGATGATGATTTTTTGACACCTCTCTCATTCAAAGAGTGTACTGATGGCATTGGATTAGTACATGCTGTGCTTCCTTACACTTGTAGAAACCTTCTCCATGGTGCCATTTTGTTTTGTGTTGCTGTATGAAATTACATGGCGTTAAATTTCCATGGGATTTCCCTCTGTTAAGCTTGAGAATTGTTTTGGTTTGTTTCTGTGAGAGACACTATTCTAAGATCAATAGAAAATTGCAGTGGCAGCTTTTCAGAGCCTGAGGAAGACATCTCATTTGATACTCATTTGCACAATGTATTCATGCCTTTCCATTACAGTCCCTTAGACCAGAACATTTAAAATACTAAAATATGCAAACAAAAGAAAGATTTAGCTTCAGGTCTACTTTCTTCTTTCTCCTTTCTTCTCATTTTTTTCTGTCCAACCAGCTCTTGTTTTCCTCTTTCTATGTCTCATGTTTCTACTTTCAAATTACTCTCACCTTTTCATCCTTTTCAAATCCAGAAAGAGAAACTTTAAAGAAATGTTAGCAGGAAAGAAACTTACAAGAAATTTAGGGGTTGGTCTTTGCATCTGGTATTAGGATATGAACTCATTGTTTGGGATACTTTCAATTAATAGGGAAAGGGAAAGGGAAAGGGAAAGGGAAAGGGAAAGGGAAAGGGAAAGGGAAAGGGAAAGGGAAAGGGAAAGGGAAAGGGAAAGGAGGGTCCTTACTTCAGATTTCAGTACTTCATATAATTATATTTTATAGTTTCCTGGGTGATTTCCCAGGAAGTTTTCTGAGTTACTAAAACAGCACCTTTAGGACCCTTGATTTCTTAACTGATGGAAGTTCTTTTTGAAATTTTTTTATCCCAGAAATGTTAGCCTTTCTTTAAACTTGAGAGGGCTCCTGGGAACAGAGGAGTGCCAGGGATGCTCAAGATGGGTGTTCCCAAAGCCCAGCTTCTCCTAGAAAGACCAATCTTCTCCCTTAACCACTACTGCTGATGGAGTGACTAAGAGTCTCCTCCAGGGATGATGCAGAGATCCTAGGATTGGCATTCTCCCTTAGCCCTTGGAGGATACACCTGTCTGTAGTGACTACAGGAGGAAGCTTGGCACAGTAGCACCTTCCAAGTGTTTGTGATTCCCTTTCTGGCATACATGGAGACAAGGACTTCAAAGGGTCTGAAAAACAGGTTAAAAAAGAGAATTTTCCAATGTTACGTGTTTTATTTAACTAGTTTTGGGAGACTTTTTTTCCTTAATTTTTAAACCGAAGCATAATTGCTGCTATCAAGAAGGGTTGTTGTTTGCTTTTTTTTTTTCCTGTTTCATCGAATATTATTGTAAATGATATTTCAGGTTAGTGTTTGAACCTAAGAAATAGTTGAAGACAGTCTAATCATGATGAGTCTTATACAGATTAAAAAAGAAAGGTTTTCTCTAAATTAGCAAGGTAAAGATCAATATTCTTGAGAGTAGTCCTATCAAAGGATGAAGTTTCTAAAAAGGTGTGCTTTGATTATTATCATAATCAAATTCCCTCAGTCATAGCAGGTACACAGTACCCTTGAAAATCTGGATGGATTTGAATATATATTTCATTTAAATTTTATTTGAATATATTTTCTATGTTCAGAGAAGGGCAAAGGAACTGGGGAGGGGTCTGGAGAACAACTCTGATAAGGAACAGCAGAGGCAGCTGAGGGGGCTCAGCCTGGAGAAGATGAGGCCCAGGGGGAACATTATGACCCTCTACAACTCCCTGGTACAAGAGTGTAGCCAGGTGGGGGTTGGCCCCTTCTCCCAGGTAACCAGTGACAGGACAAGAGGAAAAGTTATTAACTGCACCAGGAGATGTTTAGATCATACAGTAAAAACTTGTTCCCAGAAAGGTTTGTCAAGCGCAGGAACTACCCAGGGAAGTGGTGGAGAACCACTCCCAGAGGGATTTAAAAGACATGTAGATGAGGCACTAGGGAACATGGTTTAGTGGTCAGCACAGTGATGGTGCTGCGTTGATGGCTGGACTTGGTGATTTTAGAGACCTTTTCCAACCTTAACAATTCAATAATTTCACTGATTTTTCTTTTCTAGCTATGGTTTTCATATGAAAAAATTATTAAATTCTCCATTTAACCACCTACGTGGGGCTATAGTAACAAAAAAACAATGCTAGATCCTTTTTATCTAGCTCACAAGGAATATAGACTTGAACCTTATTTCAAATGTGCTGATAAAAAAGTGGAGGAAATGTCCAGAGCTAAATCACTGAGCCACTTGATTTTCTGGGGGCTGTAGGAATGGGCTGGCCAGACATTTTATGTCACCATTTTCTCCTGAAAAGATGAAGATGCTCTTTAACTACAAAGGTCACTGCAATTTCTCGTTGCACCATAAACTCATCCTGGCACAAGCATCCGACCTGCTGAATTTGTTAAAAAGAAGCATCTCTCACTGTGAGAGGCTCACTCAAGATTTCAGGCTACAAAAGTAACTTCCAACAGTGTGGAGGGACTTTCTGTTCTCACTGCAGTCCTTGAGATCCAAGGAATCCCTTTGCTCTTCAGCTTCAATAACACACATCTCTATTTTCATACACTCCCCCAGACTATGAGTTATGCTGCCCTTTGCCATAAGCCTGAGGCATCAGCTGGCCTTGCATCCTGGCTTTTCTACAGTGCCTGAGGCTTTATAAAGGTCTTGATAACTATATTTTTTTTTCCTAGAAGATAATTCATATATATTCTTATTTGAATTATAAGTCCCTAATGGAGAAGTGAACCAAGAGGCAGACAGCCAGGAGAGACAGAGGGAAAAAAATCTACAGGTAAGACTAGAAGACAGAAAAGGCATTGTCATGCAGCTGGATGAAGTGACAGACAAGGTGCTCTTGGCACATTACATTTCCTATGAATAAAAAATATTGCCCTTTAGAAACTTTTGAATGTGTTTTAGAACATTTGTAACCCTACAGAGCAGTGGCACTATCAGAAATGCTTTAAATGTTGTACATCAACTTCTCAAACCACTATTATAGTGGCATTATTTGGCAGGCAGATGCTGACTGATCTACTTTGTAGTGGATCAGTGAGCAAACCCCTCTTTTTAAGCTGCCTTAACTGTTCAATGTCTTCATCCTTTGTGTTCTTATTAAAAAATAATGGCAATACTTCTATACATTCAATATTTTATATAAAATAATGGAAAAATAATATTGAATTTTTAATCTTATGATGAATTCATATGTTTTATTAAGTCTTTTGGCACTTACAGCTCTGGAAACCTATGCACAAGAATCAATTATTCTTTTGAAAAGCCAAATTGAAAGTCGTATTTGTTTTTATAAGAGGAAAAAGGTCATTCAGACTGTGGATGTTGGAATGAAGTAAGTTTTCAAGAGGTTCTGCTTTGTAGGATGGTCAGCACTTTCTAATGAATTTATAAAAGCAGTTGACTTGTATTTGTGCATTGGTTTTAATATTTTTAACTACAGAATAATAGAATTCTAGGATTAGTCTTGCACAAAATTACTGAATGCAGGCAGGCTACTTTTCTTTAAGATATTTCCTTCACATTAGTAAATTCATGCTTTGTTATCATCATAAAATAAAAGTGATAGAAATTTCATGTTGATTTCTAGAATGAGGTGCACAAAGTATGACATGAAACACAATGAAAGTGGTTGGCAAGTGCTTATGTGAAGGTGACAGCTCAGCAACAGAAGGGTGGGATTAAAAGTTAATTAAGAGGAGGTTTTTTTCCTGACACAGGAATATTTTTTTTTCAAACCGAGGAAATTATAAATGCAGTACATTACTAGACTGATTGTTAGAATGCTTGAGTTAGCAGTAGAGGATTTCCCTTATATTTTCTAGCTTTTTTCACAGAACCATGCAATATTTCCCATAACAGAGCAAGCAGTGTTCATGTGGAAGTTCCAAAGGGCATACCAAGCTCTTTAGTACCAAATACCAAAAAACCTACATTTATTTTGGGGGTTTTGTTGCTTTTCCTCTCTAATTATAACCAGATAATAAATGAAAATTATAACTACTTGAGTCAAAAAAGATTGTGAAACACTTGTTTTGATTGGCATGAAGGCTCACTTTTGCTCCCATAGATGGTTTTCAGTCCCTCAGCAGTGGAAAGGAGTTAATCATCAGTGTGACAGCATGATGTTACCTCTTCATGGACTTCTTCCTAGATGCAGGATTTGCACATGGAAAAGTTGTCTGTTACCTCCATGGAATGTCACTTTGATCCCCCATAGATGGTTGGAAGCGGTTCTAGCTTTATTCCTGCTGTAGGATATAATAACTCCTACTTTGCCTTTGCAAATTCCCACCTAAACAAAATCATCAGGTGTGTCCTTTATGGTGCACTGAATTTGTAACCTCAACAGATGTGTTTGTGCCAGGATAAGTACTGCACTTGAGCTGAGACCACTGATACAACGTGGTGCTTGTTTATGGGGATGGGATGGAATATGTAGGAGATAGATCTTCAGAAACCTATTTTTAAAAGCATTAGGTGTAGACCAACCCAGCAGTTTTGCAGGATGCTTCTTTAGGTTGAGGAGCAATGAGAGAGGGAGAGAAGAGTTAAGAAGTGGGAAATTGGGTTTCTTGAAGGTTTAATTTAGATATCTCTAAAGTGACAGAAAGAAAATGAGCAAAGAGAGGAAATAGGCAGCCATCACATTTAATCTATAGAGGTTCCTTCTCTGACTCTGTTCCTTGGCTGGTGCAGATTTACATTTAGAGCTGGTAAAATTACAGCAGTGGGATTTGGTTCTGGACCAAATCCCAAAATCCTTTGCAAAAAGGGTTTGATGGGTTTCATTCCTCAGCAAACTTTTCAAGTTCATAGCCAAGAAGAAGAGGCATCTGTAGTAGAACCTCTGACTGATCAAACCACCCCGGATGAGGTCACAGACCTACTCAAAGCCCTGCTCTGAGTTATCACTATGGAGAAGCTTTCCAGCCTCAGGTGAGAGCCCTGGTCAGCCAAGCTGCTAAATTATTTCTGTGTTTTGGGGCATTCTTTCATTGAAATCGATTTCATTTCATTTCAAAGTATAGTATGAAAAAGAGAATATTTCAAATGTTTCGTAAAACACAGTAACCTTCTGACCAGCATTAGTATCAATAAAACCACTTTCTCTTGTTTTCTTTCTCTGTGATGTGCCTTTGTCATCTTCTATGTTTCTTTTCGCTTTGTACCTCATACTTTATTGTTCTGGCAATCTTTTTCACTCTTTTTCTATAACTACTCATGTGCCTTTAGTAAGAGAATGTAAAAACAGATTGATTTGCCACAATCCTCTTTGGCATTGCACTATTTTTTTTTTCAAGTCTGTGAAAAGGAGCAGGGAACTCCATTGTGCCTAAATTATTTATATGAAACCAAATAGAATACAGTGGAGGTATAATCTTTTATTAATCAACCTCTTAGATACTGCCCTGCTGTGGATGAATTCTGCTAGAGAGGAAATGTCTGTGACAGCCTAGGAATGGCAAGTACCAGAAGTACTGTTCTGGGAGATGAAGCCCATCAGCTTGACTGATGTTTTCTAATGCCACACATGACTGAGGGCAGGACCTTTGGAAACAACACCTACTAGAATTTCTCCTTTCAAATGTTTTCAAATGAGGCTACTTGAAAAGCAGTGGTACATTTTGTTAATGGTTAAGTGCTAAGGAAAATAGAACTCAGTCTTCTCTCTAATGCTCCTCAACATTTTTCATTTCAAAATGCTTTTGGAATGCATTTTTTCATTCAATTGTACTTCTGTAGTTTTTCATTCATCACCTTGAAAAGAAAAGCATATATAGAGTTCACCTCACTGTCAAACATCCACACTGCAGCAGCATGGATCATAGAGTCACAGAATCACAGTATCATGGAATCATTGAATGATTTGGGTTGTAAAGGACATTAAACATCATTTTGTTCCAATCTCCCTGCCACGGGAAGGACACTGTCCACTAGACCAGCTTGCTCAGAGCCCCATCCAACTTGGCCCCAAACATTTCCAGGGATGGGGCAGCCACAATTTCTCTCATATCCATACAATCATATAGCTGCACAGGGTAGAGGGTGCCTTGGAAGTTCCTCTGGTCCAACCTTTCAAGGGAAAGGGAGCCTACAGGAGAATGTTTAGCACCCTGTCCAGTCACATCTTGAATACCACCAGGCACAGGGACTCTGACACATCTCAGTGAGTTCTTACTGTAAAATATTTCTTTCCTATTTCAAGATGAAACCTCTCCCAGTGCGACTTGTCCTTGTCTTCTCCATGTGGCTCCTTCTGTGGAAATATCCTCTCCATCTTTTTGTATTTACTTAAACATGGCCTTTAAGCATGATTCTTCTCTCGAATAAAATCACAGTAGGTACTAATTATGTCAGTTAATCTCCTGTTAAGATGTTGACTAAAGGTAAGGCTATGATTCAGATTTTAAAGATTAATTTCCAAAATGAATGACCTTCTTTTTCACTTAGCTACATATAAATCATCAGTAAATAAATTCTATTTTGAAGTGAGACTGGATGAGAAATCCAGGAACCTTTAATTTAAGTAAAAGCTCTTTCCTTTTTATTAAATCTATTTGGTTATTTGGCCAAGATCACTCAATCGCACACTCCTCAATATCAATTTTTGATTTTGAGGTATTTTAGAGAGTAGAGCAAATCTGTTTGTATTTCAACCTCTCCTTTCCTCTGGAAAATAAGTTCAGTTCAAAATACCTGATATTTCTTCACATCTGGACATTTTAAACCCCAAAGCTAGAATATTACATATAAAGTAATTTGTGGTTTTAAACTTTGGTTTCCACTCTCCCATATAAATGCAAATAAAATGTTTTCCATTAGAATAACTCTGCCTCGTGCTTTTTTAATGGAGGCATTGGAGACTACAAAGTAGAGTAGAAACCATTTTGATAATACTGCATCTTCTCTCTGAGCGCCAATCTAAATATTTCCATCTGTCAGATTTTTATTTAATATTCTGAATAAGTGAGTTGCAGGAAAAAGGGAACAGTCATTTTTATTTCACTTTCTTTTGCCAGGTTTTGGTGGTCTTACAGTTTCTTTTTGGATTGCAGAAATGCGTGTGTGAAGATTTATAGTCCTTTCCTCTGCCAAGATACCTCCTAGAAATCCAAAGATGTCATTTTGAAATGTTCATAAACAAACATATTTTCTAAAATTAAAAAAAAAAAAAAAAAGAAAATCCAGCCTTCCCCCCAGCTTTCCCCAAACACAAATTCAAATATCTGCTGAAGTGGAGGGAAATGTACAAAAACAATCAAGACACTCTCATTATGGAATTTGTTGTATTGACTTCAGTCTGGAATGCTGCTACCACCTCTGATATTGTCTAAGTTAATATGGTGCACACAATGGTTCCCAGGTTAGCCAGCAAAAAGTTAAATTCCTGTGGCATTTGCTGGGAAAGAGAGGAAAATGATGAACAAGCAGTGCCAAGAAACTGAAAGGTCAAAATATCATATGAAAAAGCAAGTTTCAATTTTAAAACCCTACTTTCTAGTGAACCTAGCTAAAGCAGCTCTTGGTGAGGATCCACCTTTATGAACTGTTTTATAGTTTCATGTGATTCAGCCATATGCAATTGCCTGAGTTAAAGACGTGATGTGCAAGGTTATAGTTGAATGGTTTAGGCTGTTTGGCTTTTTTCAAAAAGTACTTACATCCAGAAGAGAAAGGAAAAAAATCTCTGCTTTTATTGTTTAATTCTAATTTTCATGCAATAAAATGTTTTCTGCATTTTTAAAATTGTTTTACCTCTCTTCTCTAAGTCAGATGTCCCAGGTGTCAAGTAATACATTATCTAATACACAAAGGAATATCAAATGTCCACAAATCAAAGCCTGCCCTCTCCTCCAAGGTCTGCTTAGGAGTAAAATTTAGGAAAATACAGAGAAATCTCCCAGCATGTCCAATACGAGAGTCCAAACCCCATGAACTCTGTAATGAAAAGTAAATAAATGACTCTGTCCTTCACTGCCAAGCTGTTAATCCATAATGTGGACTTGGCCTCTCATGTTGTCAACAGTGATATATAAATCATATCAGACAAAACAAGAACCAAGCTGACCCTTTACCCCTTCCTTAAGCCAAATGCAAGCATTTATAATGCCTGAAAACTTTTCCCCCTCTTTTCTTTCCCCCCTTTCACATGTCTCTCACTTGCTGGTTTCTCCTGGGTTGATAAGAGTAAGAAAAGTGTGTGGGAGTCTGTTTGACATGTTCTACAGGGAATTCCAACCCAATTTCCTAAGCCAAAGAGACCGCAGTAACACCAGCCCACCTACAGTTTGGTCCTTCATAAAATCATGGCTCCTGCTGCTCAGGACTTCTGGGGAGAGGAATGAGGGAGAAAGAAACTTGCAAATGAAGGATCACACAGAAGAAAGGCTACTCTGGAGGGGGAAAGGGAGAGGGAGAGGGAGAGGGAGAGGTGGCCTTGCAGGAAGATCCAGAGAGACCAGACCAAGGGGACTAGGGTAGGAAACACTGGCTGAAAGAGTTCAGGAGGAAGAAGCCTGATGGAAACACATGAAGGCTGAGCCTTTAATAGGTCTCAGGGTTAAAACATTTTAAAATCAAAGGAAAGAGTGCAGCTGGTTTAGGTATCAATGAAAGAGGTTCCTTTATGTCTTACTTAAATTTAATTTATGCAATGCGTAAAATATTCAGTGATTTCCGTGTTAGCTGGACAGGGCCCTAAGTGAAAAGGGGCATGAAATTAACTGAATTTTGACACTTGTAAAGCTCCTGGAGAACTCATATAAGGATCAAAGCCTAAAACTGTAATTGTGTTGCTTGTTAAAAAAATTGAACAAATATTGAGAGAAAAATAACCAAATCCAAGGCAGTAATGCCAAGAGCGATAAATGACACGAGTTTATGAGGAGCAGATCTTGCCTGACAAACCAGATTGCTTTTTTCTAATAGAGTTACAAAGGATGAAAGTCTGCTGTTTGTGAGGGCTGACTCACTAAAGAAACCCCCAAAGTATCTTCCTGGTAGAAATTATCTATGTCAATAACAGCCCTAAATACTGATCTACAGTTAGCAGATGAAGGGAGAGTAGCAGTTTGATGCTGTGCCTCATAATATTTTATTGATCAATGGTAAATATCCAGAGAAGTTTTGTGGTGTAGGAGCCAGGGTATCACAGGAGATTTCCAGTTTGGTTTGTACATGGTACTGTTGCATGAACCACTGTCCTGGGTGAAGCACCATAACCACAAAAAGCAGCAGCAAAGTACAACTCCCTACATGGAGCTTGGAGTGCTGTGTCAACAGCATGGCTGGATTCAGTCAGGACTGCAAAATATAGATAATTCCTTAAGGGAAGTTCCTGGAAATTCTTAGACTGAGGGGATGAAATAACTATGTTGTGACTCGAAAAGGTATTTTCAAGTAAAGTAGAGAAGTGGTTTGAGGATAGGATTTAAGTGTGCAAGAACCAAAAGTGTTGGCCTGCACTTACAAGGTGAAAAGGTGGGAGAAATACTGACTCAGGTGCTCAAGAGCCACCTGAAAATTTTTCATGTCGCATGGAGAAGCATTTAAGTCCTTGAAGATATGCATGAAATCAGAGGGAAAAGGATAAAGCAATCAAATTCAGGGACAAATGTATCGTGCTTTGCATGGCAGTTAAAGGTGAGAATACCTATAGCAATAGAGCTGTGTCCATACCTACCCACAAGTTTTTGAGGAAGGAGCAATAAAAAAATCCACCAGACATACAGTGTGAAATTGAGAGAAAGGGAAATGTAAGACAGTGTCTGAAAGGAGTTTGTGAAACGGAGCAGTTGCTGGCTGGACCAGGTTATTTTATGCATAACAACTGACTTGGCCTGCATAAAGGGAATACATGTGACACCTCTTCTAAGGGTAGCAGAGATCCTACAGCAGCATCCAACATCCAGTAATCCCTGACTCAGCCTGGAGATCCTCGTATTCCTTCTTTATCCCTGTCTGGTACAACAAATGCTTTAGGGATTGAGCTAGGAATGGATTATTCTGGTGTTTACTGTTGGCAACTGCCTGAAAGTATTGGGTTTTTTTCTCTGATAACTTTTTCAGGGTTTTTAGGGATTAAAAAATCCTTATTTAGTCAGGAAGTCCAGTAGGGAATCAACAGAAATATTTGCATATTTTTTGCCCATGTGACTGCATTATAGCTCCAGAGTTTTTATTTTCTCCTTTTCAGCTGGTCTAAATTATCATTGTACTGTTGAAATCAATTGTTTTTAAGCACCTGCCACTTCCAGATGTCCAATATTTGCCAGGTTTTTTCCTGTTGCCAATGCCAAGAAAGAAAAAAGGATCATTTGCTAGTCCCTTTGATGACATGGAGTGAGAAAATGAAGAAAACCACTCTATGCTGCCTTATAAGATCTCTAAAACTCAAGTGTGGTGGTGAAGTCAACCATTTCTAGTGTGAAATATAAGCTTCCATGTGGAGTTCTCTGATAATCCACATCCTGGACAGAAAGAAAGAGAGCAGGAGCCTCCATCCCATCCATGCAGCCATTGTGTTTGGCCTGCAACACTTGGAATCGAGTGGGAAGCTGGCATGGAGTGGAAAAAAGGATCACCTGCCCATATCCTTTTATAAGTGATGCTTTGCAGTAAATTCCATTCTGTTTAATTTGGATTATGCAAACAACACTGACTTTGGTGAGGCAGAAGGACTCCTGAAATCTTCAGCATGAGCAGGATCAGCCTGTGCCCTTCCTTGTTGCCTTGGAGTATCTGGATCACTGCTCTTTATGGATTGTCCTCATGCAATAGTCCTCATCTAATTATCCTCCCAACCAGTGGAGACTTTACATTGGTAAAGAATGAGCTTTGCTTCTGAGCAGATTATTTGAAACATTAAAATAAAAATAATTTTGGCTGAATTTTATTGCTGCACCTACAAACAAGAAAGTGGCAATTATTGCTAATGTTTCATAAACTCCAGCTTTTCATCATCTTAACTACACTGAATTTCAGAAATATTATGATCTGTAGTGTGTAAGATCATATTTAACAAAAGAATAAAAAGCCTCTTTGTTTGCCCAGTGTATTGTCTTGTGTTGAGGTTTGGTGAGTAGGATATACCCAAAATGATTGTTCAATTATATCTTAGATTAGCTCATTCGGTAATGAGATAAACAAGCTGTCTGGCAGAATGGGTTTTGGTTGACAGGAAAGTAGGTGAATACAAAAAAAAATAGGGCTTTAATCACATTTATTTCCTGAGTCACAATGAAGGGGATTAATGTTATATTCTAGACCAGTAAGTCACTCTGATTTTGTGGACATATGTTAATGAACATGCAAAAGAACACAAAAAATTCTTAGCATCAATCAAGAAAAACTTGTGAGTTTAAAAATCAAAAAAAAAAAAAATAACATTCATTTCTATGCTCATGTTTCTGTATGGTTTGCAACCATATCTTTGGAACAACAAGGATGTTAAATTGCTGGAAAGTGTTCTGGAATATTAAAAACTGAAATTCTATACCCAGCAGATGCCAGCCCTTACTCTGTGAATAAAAGCCCCCCCTCATCAGCAGTTTTAAATCTATCTCTTAAGAGCCTTACACCTAGCTGTATTTCATGCAGTGACTTTGCAGAGAGCAGAGTTCTGGCCTCTGAAAGCAGTGGAAAGGCTCTTGAAAATTTCAGAGCCATCAGGAGTAGCCTTGCAAAGAGCATGTGCAAGAAAATCTCTCCAGGAGCTGTGGCAGCTATGCATAGATGCCATGTCCATTCTCCAAAAAACACATAGTTCTGGAAGAACTTCAGGGAGCTTGGAAAGGTAAGAGAGGGTGAGCTGCACTCCCAAGGAGTTCCAATTACCTGCCCCAGGTGTTTCAGATCTGCTTTGGCCACTCTCTGCCTTTGCTGAATGCATCAAGCCTGGCCCTGCATGTTCCAGGAGGGAGACCCCAGGTAACTGGAATATCAAACACATACTCAATTTTAAAAATAAACCAAGTGTGTCTCTTTAATGGCTGCTACTGGTGATCAAAACACATATGCAAGGTTATCAGGAGGACTCGTCCTAAACCTTATTCTGCTGTTGCCTGCTGTGCTAAGCCAGCAGGAATATTCCCCTGGGAAGGATGAAGGTGCATAGGTCTGCATATTTATACAGATCCAAGGGTCAGACTCCAGCTTTGATCTTACTCCTCCCTCACCTCACCCTCTGTAAGGGAAGCAGGAATGTGTGGCAGCAAGAGGATCAGAGTTCCAATGTCATTCTCATCACCCCTCTGCATTGACTATACCCCTAGATGAAGCCAAAACTGTGACTCCCACTTTTGAGGTTATATCAAGGTGTCTCAGATATAGACCAATAGTTGCTTCCCCTTTTCCCAATATTGTTAGGAAACACTTCCCAAGCTCTGCAAAAGAGAGATCACCTATTCCATAGACAATGGCCCATTTGTATTGATCTAGACTGAAAAAGAGAAGCTGGTTCATCTATGTGCATAGAACTAGCACTTGTGCCAGCCTAAGTACTGCTGAAGTGTTGTAAGGAATTTACAATGCTTGCCTGAGCCATTAATTTTTATGCTCTGTTTCAGACCAAAGCAGTTTGAAATAGCTGCATTGCAAATGCCTGAGATTCCCTTTTTGTAACTGGGGATACCTCCTTTGCTTTAATAAAATAATTCCTTATGTATGTTACCAATGCAGCACCTTTACCACCTTTATCTGTGCTCTTGAAGATATAATAAAACTTTTCTGCAAAATTTTGCTTCTGAGGCTGTGTCTCTGAAGAAAAACATGAGTACCATTAAAACATCAGTGAGAATTCAAGGGAGATTTTTATGAGGAGGGACACTCTTGCCAAAACTTTAAGCTGAGAATCTGTTGTAGTTGACCACTGTTAAATACTACAGAGTGGAGGGCAGTAGAAAGTTTTCTTCACATTCAGAAACTGGTTGATCAATTATTTTACTTGGAGACATAGACAAAGCCCACAGAGCCTAGAAAAGCACCACACCTCCCAGCAATGGATGTGTTCTACCCACTGAGTTTTCATATCTTCAGTTCAAAGAAAGAAAAATGCAAGAGAACACATTGCTTTTGTATCAACAGCCTACTTGGGGATTTAAAAATGTAGGTATCCCTGAAAGCTGTAGCTGATGGTTCCTTTAACACTTAGTGGTCCCAATCATCAATGGATTGCTGAGGTGGTTGCCCATCACATGAGATCTGTGCCAGGCAATGACCTGTAGCTGCCCAGGCTGGCCAAGGATAAGCTGCTAAAGACAAAAAAATATACAGAATCCCTTGGCATTTTTAAATTTCTGAATTCTAATGATAAGTTCTTTCATGTTTGTTTTATGTTATTAGATTGTTATATATATCCATGATAACACATGATAGCACCATAAGATCATACTGGGCTGTTCTTCATCTTTTCCTCTGTGGTAAACTATGTTTTCCTCAGCTGTTGATGTCTTCTTGTTGACCCTGAGTTATCTTTCTATGAAAAAATATTCAGAGAAATATCTAAGATTTTTTTTTCTAGTAAGCAGTGTTTATTTTGAAGTATGGCTGTCCGAGTTTTAATGTGACAAGAGGAACTTTGAATATAAACATAAAATAAATGCTGAACTGTTTCTTGCTGGTAACAGTGGCAGTTCTAATGGCACAGAACATTAATGAGATAGCAGAATAATATTCAAACTGCTGCTGCTCCACTGTACATTAAAATATCACAAAAAAGTCAAAATGCATGTTATATTGCAGTGACATGATACAGAAACCCCAGAATTTCAAAAAAAATTTTTTTCTTCCTGATCCCATCATACTGAAAGAAAGAATAAGAAAGGAAAGATAAAAAAAACACATCTCAATTAAAAATACATCCTAAACAAAATTTTTCAAATTTGTTGAAGGAAAACTTTATTGAATGCTTTGGCTTTGACAAAACTGTGGAAAGCCATTCCATTACCAATTCTTGGACCAGGACTTTGTGATTGTGATGACCATGCCCAGAGAAGAGCTCTGAATTCCTGCTTAAGGCCTGTTTGCTGCTTCAAACCAGCTTGTAGAGGAGCCTATGGATTCAAGGGCACTGTTCCATTGGTTCCCCTGGCTGGGGGAGGCAGCACAGCTCCCCTCTTTTACCTGAGGGGGATGGAACTGTAATTCCTGGACTCTCACTCCCAGGCAGGGGCAAGTTCCTGCTCAGAGGAGCCAGAAGTGCCTGGGGGACATTTCAAGAGTTTGGAGCTATCAGAAAGCAAAATTGCAACAGGAACAAAGCTTCTGGAATTCTGTTCTGACTGAAAAAGTCTGGGAAGTCAGATTAAACATTGAATTTCCTAGTGTTTCTCTGGGCTTAAGAAGTAATTTTTGAGGAAGATGAACTGAATCAATGAAACTCTTGACTCCACTACTACTTTTCTTCCTGACACGAAGCAGCCCCTCATGTTTTGCTAAAGTTTAAAATTAAAGAGTATCAATATCTTTTATGGTTCAAAAATTTTTTTTTCCCTATAGGATCTCTCCTAATTGAGCACCTGTATACAAACAAAGGGGACTGGATTTTGTTTTAGCCTTGTAAATAAGAAGCCTTGGATGTCATCCAGCCCTTCAGAGAGGCAGCCAAATAATTGACAGTCTGGTCACAGCTGGCAGCCACACCAGTAGGGTTCCAAAATACAAGGGGAATAGGGAGAACAGGTTTAAAATATGTGCCTTTTACAGGACAGGTTCTCACTAAAACAACATTCTGTTCTTCAGCTGTAAATCTCAGAACTCTGTGGCTAAAAGAAATAACTCTCTGTGTAGTGCTAATTCCTGCCTAATGTTGCCCTTTCAGTAGGGACATCTCAAAGTAAAACTCTGGCAGAGGTTGCTGATTTTTTACCTTCAGCCAGATGGCGGAATCTGATCCTTACCCACTTCGGCTTTGACTCCCAGTGATGCCTATTTTGACCAAATACTTTATCAATAAACTCTTGAATCTGCATGGAAGTCTAAAACCTAGAAATCCACTGACAAACTAAATATTAAAATAACAATGGCTAGGAAGTGCTCAAGCCCTTTAAAGCATGTGAATTGTGTTTCTCCAACAGGTATTCTGATGAGCCTCATCTTTCTCTGCTCACACTTCCTTGAATTCATGCAAATCTTTGAGATCCCCACTGTGCTGTCTGCCAAGTCAGAACACTTCCTGAGTTGCATTAATAATATTTGGCTTGGCACCAAACAACCTTGAAAGGGTCATGAGTGGAGTACAAAAGCATTCAGAAGCTTTTATCAGGTGTAGTTGCAGGTTTTATTTTAAAGTAAATGCTTCATATAGTTTCAGTTTCAAAGAGTCTTATTGGGTGCTGGTTTTATTCAGTGTGTAATAGTCAAGTCTTGCAATGTCTAAACTTCTTTCAGATGTTCATAAATGGTCTTACAGAATCTTTTTGTGCTTTTTAAACAAACGTATCCATTCAAAAGATAAATGTACTAGATCTGCTGATATTCAGTGGAATGCTTCAGTCTGGCTTTGTTTTGTACATATAAAAGTTTGTGTCTGGCCTTTTTCACGAGTCATTTTTCCTCCATCTGCTTGAGCCGACATTAAAATGTCCCCCCCACATGAATGTACCAAAAAACTTTAAAGAGGTACAATCTATAAGTTTCATTATTACAAGAGGAGTTAGTCTGTAAAAAAATTGGACCAGGAATAGTAAGTAAGAAGCAAGCATATTTTCAGGTACTGCATCTTCCTTTGGATTTCTCCTGCCTATTTTTATAGTGATATGAATACATTTTGCTTTTTAAGAAATTTTACCTTGCTTTGACTTAAGGGTCTCAGTACACTTTGCATGTATGTGAATGATAAGGCAAATCCACAAGATGGGATTTGGGGGTTGAAATGAGAAGAGGAAAGAAAAGGTTATGTAGATTTCTTGCTAGCTTTGAGAAAAATCATTAACAGTACCCAGCGGTCTGTCACATTTACAAACTAATGCAAAAGAAGAGAGAACTGTGCTTTTTTCTCATCTTTCTAGTCTAATAATTTAATACATGAGGCATACAGTAATTGCCACAGGTTTTGATAATTAAATATTTCATCCTGTTTCACATATAATTTTTGGAAGTCTGAGAGTGGAGAGAATTTTATGGATTTCAGCTTAAATGAAAGATTTAACCTAAAATAAAGATCTATCCACAATGAAAAAAATGGTTTAGTCCTTGCAAATGTTGAAGAGACTAGCTATCATACTGAAACTTTAAAACAGAAAAATAGTGGGTGATGGAAAGGCCAGAATAGGGCTGTCAAATTTTAAATTTTAACATATGGACTGCTCACTCCCTGCTCTGGTTGCTAGTCATTCCCAGATGGTGTCTTTAGTGAGTGATGGTGAGGGGAAAGGAGCAGCTGGCAACGGCAATTTTTTGGGTTGGTTTGTTGGTTTTTGCTTTTTTCTTTTTTTTAGACATATATCTACTTAAAAATCTGTGTTCTATATTAAAAAAAAAAAAAAAAAAAGAGAGAGAAAAAATTCAGGAAGTATGGGAAGAGGGAATACATAACTTGAAATCTGAGGCTAAAATTAAGGAAATCCTATTGCTGTGGGCTGATGAGTCAGGATCAGAATTTGGATCCAGATCTGAACCCCCCCTAAGTGATGAATAATAATTTTCATGCAGGGCCTTGTTCAGCCCCTATCATGGCTTAGCCCAGCAACTGCAGGAAGGAACAGCCCTCCAGAATGGGGTTAGCTTCTCCTTGGGTGCACAGGGCATCAGGGCTCTCCAACCAACACATGCTCAGAGAGAGGTTTGAATACCTGTTTAAAAGTGCTGGTCTAGATGGAAACAGCATGGCAAACACATGGGGCCTGTGGGTTTAGTGCTGAACACTGAGCTTGTGATGTCAGGGATGATACTGATCTCTTTAAGCCTGAGGAATAATTTTTTTTTTCAAGAGGTTTGTTCTTGTGAGAACAAAGCTTCTCCTGTTCTTTAGCTTCTCCTTGTTAACCCTTTGTAGGACACTACAGCTGGAATGTGCCATGTGCTGACTTGGAGAGTGATTGGACCTCCAGCTGCTGACTCCAGGCTTTTTCTTACAGTGATCCCAGGTGCTCCTTCACATCTGGCAGCAAGAGCTCCTACTGCACAGTACCTGTCTCCACTGTTCCTTCCCATTGTTCCTTTGTGTCCAGCTTTGTCACAGTTTGCTGGGTTTTTCTAAAATATAGGTAACACTTCTCAATATACTATAATAAACCTGAAACTTGGTTATATTTCCTTATCATTTCCAGGAATGCTTTGCTCTTTTCCTGAGTCTTTTCAGCCTAAATGGTTGAGAATATGATCTTATGTCTAAAAAAGAAAAAAAGGAAGCAAATTACTTGTGTGTCTCTGCTACAAATGTAGCCTCTTGCTATCTAAACCCTCATAAATGTATGAACCTGATCTGTGCTTCTTTTGTTATTGTCGCAAATCCTGGATGCCATGGCTGCCTTTAATCTTCCAGCTTTGAGAGAAAAATCTCTCACCTAAATCAAAGCTGAGGAGAACAGTATGGTGTTAAGAGGCAGCTCATAATGGAGAGAGCTAAATTTCCACTAAAATATCATCTCACTTAAAGAGTTTCTATTTTGCAATTTTAGACAAGGCTCAATGGCACAATTAAAAATGTCAAAATGAAGTTCAGAGCTTTGTAAAAACTAGCATTGTATGATATACATCATGGCCATTCTAAATCACTACCACACAGTGGGTAAAACCTCTATCTTTTCTGAATCCAAGGCAACTTAGAGGAGTATTGATTTTCCCTTTACTGAGAAATGAGAATCACATATTAGGAGAGAAAGCTGCAGACACAATATAATGACCTTTCTCCTTGGCTTCTCTTTTCTAACACAAACTGAATCATTTTCATGGCTAGAGTGGATATTAAACAGTATATCTTGTAGCAATGGGTTTGCAACTGTCTGTGCTTGTTTTATCCAATTAGCATACTTACCACATGAGCAAAAAATAAAAAAAAGAGTAGATACATCTTTTAATTTCTGGAGATATCAGTTCCATCCAGAAAAACATTGAAAAGGATCCAGCTGGAGGTCTATTCCATCTGTCTCAGTGCTGGAGGGAGGAGGGGTGCTTTCTTCCTGCAATTTTAATGCTGATGCATGATTTAGAGTAAAAAGGTAATTTCACTGAGAGCAGAGGACCTTGCTGACCTCTGGCTTATCCTGAGCATGTTTTTCATAGCACAGCCCCACACATACTTATCTATTAAATGGTGTTCCAGCTCACAGACATGTCAGTATTCTATTTACTGCTTTAATTATATAGAATTTGAAACAAACTTATCAATTCCTGACATGCTACCTTAGAGGGAAATATTCTCACTATGAAACAGCACAAAAGCTATATTAAACATACCTCAAACAAAAACTGGTTGCCAACACAGCCAGTAAGGGCAGACTTATTTTTTTTTTTTTTTTTACATCTGTTGTGCTTCCATCTAACCATTTTTTGTGAGAGTGTGTGAAACAATGGCCTGAAACCGATTGGGTTTCCAACTTTTTGATGTTTAATTCCTTTCCCCCTGGTTTAAACCAGCTGTAGCTTTCCCCCCACACCTGGTTGTCACTTCAGTTAAAGCTGCTCCTGAGTCAACAATGTGTGTGCCTCTGCTAATGTGTGTGAAATGACATCCTTGAACAGCCATCTCTGGCTGCATGGCAAAACATGGAATTCTCATGGTGGAATATTTGAAATCCAACTCAGTGCAGCCATCCTTAGTCCAGCTGCAAGTGAGAGCTGTGGGACAGCACCAAGAGAAGAAAAAACGCATGCCTCACACCTGGAAGCATCATAAGAAGTCACTTGCCCCTTACTTCTGTGTTGTTTATACACTTATAAGCAATATCATGGCTTTGAAAATCCAGGAGATGCTTGGCAATGCACAGCAGTCATAAAAATGCACAGTTGCTGGCAGTTTGAATTAATTTGAATTAGTTGATTTTAGATTCCTTCTTGGTGTCTTTGGTGCTTCAGACAGCATCCCTTTTTTGTAAGAAGGATAAATACACAGTGAGAATCAATACCTGGTACCTTTAAACAAGGAATTCCATTATAATGAAAAAAAAAAGAAATTAATTGCAAGCAATTTTGTTATTCTGTGCTACTTTTCACTCTGCTGAAGAGATTTTGACTATGATCTATATTTCCTACTACAAACATGGTCACTGTCCAGAACACGAGCAGTCAGTTCTGAGCAACTTGTTCTTCTGGATTATTAAAACATGACCATGCATGCTCCTGCTTGGGCCAGGAAGAGTTTTCACTCTCTGAAGACTTTGGTCCTTGACCAGCTGCTCTAGAGTGGTTTAGCAATTGAAGTGAGCTGAGGAACATCTGGGAAGTGTCGTGGCATCAGCCAAGCCTTGACACTGTGCAACATGCACTCATGTTTGCTGGTGTTAGAAATTTGTTTTCTTGGACATTTTGATTAATACATCCAATTTCCAGACAGGCTAATTTATAAGAAGTCAGAGATCAGAAAACTGCAGAGCTCCTGGACATTCAGGGTTTTATTTGAGGCACAAGTGTGTTCTATCTGCAGGTGACATGGCTTTGGAATGCCTAGGGAACATGAATTCACTTAAAACTTACATGTAATGTCAATGTATGAGATGAGTTCCAGTTCATTGTCTTTTGGAGTATGCAGATTTCTATTAACCTCTGTTACTTTCTAATTTATTATATATAAGTATATTTTTCCTCTTATTATAAATTATATATGTCATAAGTTTGATGTGAAATGACCAAAGTATAATAAAGTTTTCAATTTGCACAAGCTGTCACCCCTGATCTGTCTAAAGTGTTGTGTCAGGAAAGATAGTTTCATTTCTTCACGATTGGGTGTCTGGATCTAATGGAAATAAACATAAAAATCTAAAGAATATACACAGTAACCAGTAAAATATTACTAAATATGTATGGGTTTTTTCTCTGTACATTTCCTTCAGGAGTCTAGCATATAATAGACTGGAAGGTTCATGATCCTTTTTCAATTTCCCAGTGATGTTATTTGCTTTTATATATTAAAACAGCTGCATGCTTGTAAAATACATAGTAAATTAGAGATGGGAATGTGGCCACTAAACCTTTTTTATTTTTCCATCCATGTTGTGTGATTGTGCTTGGTAACTCTTGCTCCAAAATTGCCTTCCCTTGTTTTCCTTTCCCAAATGAATCTTTTGGTGGTTTTGTTACCCAGCTCAAAGATACGTGAGTTGTTTTTTTTTTCAGAATGAAAGCTGAAAAAAAATGTGTCTACTAGCCCAAAGCAGCCATTCAGGAGGTGGAATCTAAAGTAACAGTAAAAGCAGATTGCAGAGAAATCTAAGGCTGAGAGATGCTCATGGAAAGAGCAACCTGAGTGTACCTAATGGAATCCACAGACAGCAGTGATTATTCTCTCAACTGGAAGAAGAACTAGGAAGGACAGTTTTATCAACAAAATTATTTGGGGACAACTTTTGAAAAAGCTCCTCATGAAGGGGAGCCTAAAAGAAAAAGGAAAAGAAGTGTGGGAAGAGGAAACACAGGTTCAGAACACAAAGGTTTTAGCAAAAAAGCTGCCATGGGACGGCAGTAACATGTTGAATATGAGATGTTATGGGAGAACTTGTGGAAGCACCTCTAGCTAGGGGCTTGGAGAGGCAGCCAAGCTGCAAAGGGCTGGCTGCCTGGAGCAGTAAAGCCAAGAAAAAAGAGCTCTGGGGCCAGATCAACAGGGAAGGAATGGAGCTGCTGCTGCCTCCTCACCTGGGCCTATGGCACAGACTCTCAGAAGGGAATTCCCCTTTGGCTTCAAGGGGAATACAGCATTACCCTCTGATCCCTGAGGGACTGGGCATGCCCCTTGCAGGGAAAGCAAGGCAATGAACATACTGCTGACATGGAATAAATTTAGTTTCCTCCTAATTGCAAGTTCAGCCATGGTTTTTAAGGGATTTTCTTGGGGTTTCTTTGTCTGCCACCATCTGATGGTTATCAGTTCCAAGCCTTGAGAATCACATTAGTTACAAATGTAATTTGTCCCTAATGATCTATTTGTGTATTTCAGTGCCTTCTAATCCCGTTACCAGGAGATTATATCGGCTAATACAGAAGGGTAAATATAAATGAGGGTGCAAACTGCTGTTATAGTCATCAAAATGAAAATTACAGAGTTTCTTCATATTTCACAGTACAAGCAGGATAGCTGAGGTCAAGAGAAATCACCTTCTGACCCTGTATAATCCACAATTAGAGTGTGTGTTATTTGGGGCTTGATTATTCACCCTAAACATCTTGTGTATACCACTGGTAGAAAAGCAAAGCTTGGTATTATTCCTTGGTCTTTCTCAGCATGGTAGTCCCTGTGCTTCTTTGGTGCCTGATTATTTGAACAGCTAATATTAGAAATAGTCTCTATTTTGTCCTTTCTAGGACAAAAACCCGGGCATTTATTTAATCTCCATTGTTCTTGTGCCATTAGGGCATCCATTGCTTGTTAGTCCTTCCAGGAGCAGCTCCACACTGCATCCATCAGTTACATTTCCCTTTTTTAATATTTTCTGTCAATACCACACAATAACACCAAAGTATATTATAGGGAATTTTACATTTCAGGGTTAAGAAATATAATTCAAGACAATAAGCTCCCACTAAATGTTTGGAAAACCAAGCCTGCCTGAAGCACAGGGCACATTAGGACTTCTAAGACATATGGCTTTTGTCTGACAAGCTGCAGATAAGAGTAAGATTTACATTTTCTAGAAAGTGCAGAGTCCTTGGAATGATATAAAAGGTAGTTTTCTGCTATTTTTGGACAAGCAATGAAACAGCCTTTAGTCTGCCATTATTGGATGCTTTTGAAGATTGTACTTACATTGCCATTAACAGCATAAGATGTGGAGTGATGGATAATTTGTTGTGGTTAAAGCTGAGTGTGGTTATGCTTACAGTAATCAAGTGAGTGTCATCCGTTTTGAGGAAAAGCATAACACTTAGAGTTTTTTAATTAAGGCATCAGGATGAGTGTTTGCACTTATCTTACTTTAAATAGCAGAACATGAGATACCTGCAGATAATTTGTTAAAGTGATAACATTTACCTTAAAGGAATATTTTGCAGCACCCCCTTAACTCCTTTCATAGTGAAAAATTCTTAAATGTCTTTGTTTTTCTCTCAATCTGAGCACTTGTGAGGCCACGCAGATGGGTGACAGAGGGGATTCAGCAGAAGTCATGATAAGACAAAACAAAAATTCTCTGGGATCTTAGAAGGAAACATCAGATCTGCTTCCAGGGGTTGGAATAATGTTGCACAGACAACCTTGGGATTTTGATTTTTTTCCTAATTTTTAAGCCTGTGGCATAGTAATCCCTCTGCGTACTTCTAAATATAACTCCTTCTAAATATAACTCCTCCTATGCTTTTCAGACCAGACAAAAAGTAAACAAAAATATTTGTTCTTGAACTGTAGAGATTTCCACACCTGTCTTCAACCAGGCAAAGGCTTTTAGACTCATTCATGGCACTACTACTCATGGAGCCATCAAAAGTTATTTTACACAGAATGTGTTTTTCAACTTAGCAATTCAGTTCCAGAATTGCAGATTCATCCAAATCTGCTTTGTCTTCTCTTTTGCAGAAGTTTTCTCTCTGTTACAACTCTTGTTTCTGTCCTATTCTTCTTTCCCTTGTCTTATCATGGGAATGATCTTTGCTCTTCTTCTTGCCCGCCCCTTCTCTCACATCTGGATTTGTTCCCCATCAGGTGCCCAAGGGTTGTCCTCAATCCCCAGGGAGATTGAAGCTGGACCAAGGGAGGTGAAATCTTGTAGAATCTGCAAAAAGCACCAAAGATGGTGCTTTATCCTCACTTGGATCTCTCATTCAGACCTGCCTGCTTGGACACCCATGAAACACTGGGCAGCAGTTGGGTGCTCTGCCTGCAGAAACATGGCAGTGCTCCCTGCTGCTCCTTCTCTTCATCATATCTGCTTTCTGCCCCTCATCACTGACTTAATTATGAACTCCCTTGTGCACAAAAAGTCTCTTTGTTGTGTAGGGCCTGGCAGGAGCAGCGCAGCAGCCACAGGGATGATGATAGTCTTTTAAAATGCATGCCAACAGCACAAGCATGTAATCTTAAAATCCCAGGGACAGGAAACTCAGGAATGGAGCTTTGGAGCAGGTTGTTACCTGTCACATGGCATCTCATCAGTTTCTGAAACTCACCTTCTGGAAGGGATTCACCCAAATCATCTTTCAGTCCAGTCCTTCAATATCTTCAAGATATATGTAAAAATGAACCTACTGCCTGTTGTCATCCATATAGTCCTTATGCATCCATAGAAACATTGAGTATAAAAAACTGGACTGCTCAGATGATTTTGTTTTCTTTACATTGAAAATAGTAAATAGAGACTACTTCTGGCTTTTCAGGAGTAGTAGGAGTATCTATAGAAAAGTCTCAGCCTTTTTTAAATTTTTCTCTTTTTTTCCACTGGTTGTTTACAGCAAATAGATTTCAAATATTATTTTCTATTTTCATCAAAACAAATTAAGAAGAGTTGTCTTCAACAAGCATTATTTTAGACACCATAAAATAATTGCATTTTTAAACTTCTTACTCTCACTTTCTATTCTTCTATGAATTTTATTCATTTCTCTGTGTTGTACTCCCTCAGGACCAATTATATTCTGGTGAAGTGGGATAACCAATATTGTGAATAGTAGATTTTTACTCTTGGGGTTTAGTGTTATTCTTGTCTTGAGCATGCAGACATGCACACACAGAATCAATCACAGTTCTTTATGTTTTATTTTTGTTGTATTAATTACATTCAAAAGCATACTGCCAATCAAATTGCTATATTGTTTTATGGCTGTAGGTTTTGCAAACTCTATGTGCAGTGACTCAGATGACTTAAAATACATTTGACACTTAACTTGTGTCAAAACAGCACATGCAAACAGTCAATCTTTTATTTAGTATTGCTCTGAAAGAGCCCCAAATTTTTATAAATTGCAAAGTCACACAGTATAAACACATTGGGAAAAGTTATATATGTATCTGCAGTTATAAGCATCTGTTGCAGTTGAAAAACACATCTTTCCCAGATTCTTCATTCTTGTATATGCTGTGATTTCTACAGCAGATGAAGGCATGAAGCAGAGGGGAAAGAAGGGTGAGATCCAAAACTTGCATCTACCTTTGCAGCATGGCTCAAGTTTAAGGCAATAGACCACTCATTTCCCCTTTTCTTGGAAGGAGGCTTTGCTTGTGTGAGAGGGTTTTTCTTTTTGAAAATTGAAGTCAATGACATTTAGATAGGCCCTCACCTGTCCAGACATATAAGGGTTATGAAAATAATGAAGAAATTTTATCCAATAGGTCAGCACAAATAAGTAAACAGCCAGAATTACAGAGTTTGAGCTTTGTATGTCTACTTTATTTGTGGAACAGAACTACTCTGGGAATAGAAATGACAAGGGGTTTTCTTAAAAGTTGCTTTTTAAAAAATTGCTTGTTTTTTCACCAAGATGCTCTCCATCATTTATCACCAGTCTTGGTGAACCAGGGAGGTTCCAGATTCCTGGAGGCTGGCCAGTGTGACTTCCATCCACAAGGAGGCCTGAAGGAGGATCTGGGAAACTCCAGGCCTGTCAGCCTGACCTGGACACATGACAAGGCATCAAATAGATCATCTTGAGTGCCATCATAGAACACACACAGGATGGCCAAGGGATCAGACCCAGCCAGTGTGGATTTAGGAGAGGCAAGCCCTACCTGACCAACCTGATCTCCTTTAACAACCAGGTGACCCGCCTGGTGGATGTGGAGAAGGCTGTGGATGTTGTGTGCCTGGACTTCAGCAAAGCCTTCTGCACCATTTCCCATGGCATTCTCCTGGAAAAGCTGGCAGCCCACAGCTTGGACAGGGTCAGTGTTCACTGTGTTAGGGACTCGCTGGATGGCCAGACCCAGAGAGTGGTGGTGGGTGGTGCCACATCCACTTGGTGGCCAGTCACCAGTGATGTCCCCCACGGTCAGTGTTGGGGCCTGTTCTGTTCAATATCTTCCTTGATGACATGGATGAGGGGATTGAGTCCACCATTAGTAAGTTTGTAGATGACACCAAGCTGGGAGTGAGTGAGGATCTGATAGAGAGTAGGAGGGCTCTGCAGAGGGACCTGGACAGGCTGATTACATGGGCCAAGTTCATGTACAAGTACAAGGGCTGAGTCTTGTACTTTGGAAACACTCTGGACAGCTGCCAGGAGAAAAGGGAGATGGGAGTGTTGCTTGACAGCCAGCTGAACATGAGCCAGCAATGTGCCTCGATGGCCAAGAAGGCCAGAGGCATCCTGGCCTGTGTCAGGAGCAGTGTGGCCAGCAGGAGCAGGGAGGTCATTCTCCCCCTGTACTGGGCACTGGTGAGGCCACACCTTGAGTGCTGTGTCCAGTTCTGGCCCCTCAGTTTGGGAAGGACCTTAGGACCTTGAGATGCATGAGAGCATCCAGAGGAGGACAGCAAGGCTGGTGAGGGGCTGGGAACACAAACCCTGTGAGGAATGGCTGAGGGAGCTGGGGGTGTTTAGCCTGGAGAAAAGGAGACTCAGGGAAGACTTTATCACTCTCTACAATTGCCTGAAAAGAGGCGTATCCAGGTGGGAGTCAGTCTCTTCTCCCAGGCAACCACTGACAGAACAAGAGGACACAGTCCTAAGATGCAGCAGGGGAGGTTTAGTCTGGACATTAGGTAGAAGTTCTTCAGAGGAAGGGTGACTGAGCATTGGAATGGCTGCCCAGGGAGGTGGTGGAGTCACCATCCCTGGAGCTGTTTAAGAAAAGATTGGATGTGGCACTCAGTGCCATGCTTTAGTTTACAAGGTAGTTTTTAGGTCATAGGTTGGACTTGACAATCTCAAAGGTCTTTTCCAACACAGCTGATTCTGTGATTCTGTGACCTCTTGTATCCTTTCTTTCCCATCACTGAGGATGCAGAATCCAGCAGAAAAGAGTAGAAGACTATATTCTAACAACCCATAGGCCTAAATCTAAACCTGCCCAATTCCTCACCCTCCTGCTGCTGTGCTCTTTCTCCAGCACTGCTCTGTGCAGAGGCATCCCTGCCTGCAGTGATTCCAGGATCTGCCAGCTCGTCCTCCGAGAGCAAATCCCGGCCAGCGCAGGCCCTGAACCACTGACATCTGCCAGTTCAGTGCACTTTCTCTCCTTCTTTTTAATCGCTGTGACACGCTCAGCAGCACCCTGAGCCAAAGCCAGTACTGCAAAGAGCAGTTTTTCCCAGTTCCATATGCCTTGGCACATCTCCATCAAGAAATGAGCACCTCTTGCACCACAGCTGGCTGATTCCAACGCAGACAGGTTTGAACAGCACTTGAAGCTGGAACCACTCATGGAAAGTTCAATGCTTCCAATCCATGCAGAAAGCACTTTCTCCTCTCTCTGATGACCTAGATGTCAGTAGTTTGTGTCTTATCAGAGCATCTTATACCACAGCATTAAGAATACAAAATTGCATTTTTAAAGTATTTTCCAGTTCCAAAGGATCACCGGTGCATTGAAACACTGGTTAGATTGAAAGAAATAAAAACCTGAAGGAAAATTACTACTTTTATTTCAGCAGTCTGTTTTCATCCTCAGGTTTTTTCTAAGTAATGAGAAAAGATTTGTTTTTATGCCCATGTATGTGGATTCCAAGGCTTTAAATATTTTGAATCCATTTGGTTTGGTGATGTTTTGATGGCAAAACTCTAACTCCTGATGCCTAAGTAGTCTTTTCCATGCTCTCTGCCACCAGGTGTGCCCAAGCATATTTAAATCTGCTTGTGAACACATTGAATTTCATAGAAATATAAATATTTTTACCAAGTCATCACTTGCTAAAAATGTGGTGTGAGTGGCTAAAAAGAAAACAGAGCAAAAGGATTACCTGCAAAACTCCCAAAAATCTGAAATTTTGAACCTTTGGGATAGAAAAGCGAGGATAAAAAAGTGAACCTGCTGTAGCGAACAGGTTTGCAAACAGACAACTCTTTTATTTGCTCATCTCTAATGTACACTTTTTATTTATTCTTTGTAAACAGTCCATTGGAAAACTGAGTCTATTTAGAGCAATATTTGCAGAAATAGTTATTTTTAAGAAAATACTGCAAAATATTTGCAGGAGTCAAATTTAAATCAGGAGCTTTGACCTCTTATAAGAGCTGGGTTCTAGAAGTTGTTTTCATCCAGACAGGGAGCAGATACCAACTCCTGCTTCAGAGAGGTTTTACATTACTTTGAGGATGTGATAGTTTAAGATCACTTGCAGGTTTGGTAGTCTGAGAGTCTTCCTTGCCTAGAAACACCCTACTACTGGCAAAGGAACTTCATCTTACCTTCTTCTTCCATCTTCAAGAAATGTATAGTGCCCAAAAAGAAAGATACAACTGGATTTCTGTCTGTCTCTACCTCTTTAACCAAAAATAGCTGCATGTTGAACTCATGTGAAGAATCTGAATAGATGGAATTATCTGCAGATATGGTGGAGAAAATGTTTAAATAATTAATCAGAAAATCTAACTTAAAATGAGGGCAGTGCTCTGGCTTTTTTTTTTTTTTTTTTTTTTTTTTTTTACATAGCTCTTAAAATTAGTTAGCATTTATAGTTTTATGCTTAAGAATGAAAGATTTAAATTTATTTTTAAGGCTTCTTTCCTGACACCTTGTAAGCCATGTTTCAGAGACTTTCCACATCTGAGCTACATAATCCCTGTAAATAGGGGTTTGAAAAGGAAAAGCTGTCTGACCTTTATCTATATGCTATATGTAGCACCAACAGTTTCCATGGTAAAAGAATGGTTTTCTCTTTTGCTTTTTTCCCTGTTTTTACCTCTAATTTTAGTCTGTTTGTTTGTTTATAGCCACTATTTTTGTTAAGTTTTTCTACTTTTTCCAGTCTCAGCCTTAACATTTTGCATTGCCTTGGCTCTGCAGGCATCAGATACCTCAAATGGCTCAGTGATGCCATCAGATTGCCCCTCAAAGCTCCAAAGGCTCTGGAGATGTCATGTGTAATGTTGCACTCGGCAACCAGCTTTTTCACCACATGTAGGAATAGAATGTGGTTATGGGGATTTACATGGAACAGAGATGGAAAATGCTTGGTGATTGTTGATAGGAGCACAAACCTGTGGAAAATGGCAAATGGGAGAATGGGGGATAATGGGAGAAGCAGCTGCAGGAGACCTGTAGGAGCACACTCAGATGAAGATTTTAAAAAAAAGAAAAGCAGTTGAGAGAAGAAATGAATTGCATTTCTTGTTTTTCAGCCTTGGGGGAATTGTGAGCTTGCCATTGTTGAAATCTCCCATAGCTTTGTTATTGGCTCTGAGAAGTGTTAAGCTACAGAGGAGTGACTTGAGCTGGGACAGGCTGTTTGTATGAATTCCCTCTTTCTTCCCCAGCAGCTTCCTGAAGCCCAGCTCCAAGATGGCTGTGGCTCTTTGTCTCCCAGCCCTTTCATTTCACCAGCACAAGCAGCAGCACAAGATCAGATGTGGCAGCAGGCAGCCAGCTTAAGGTTGGAAAATATCTTTCAATTACTGTGGGTAAGCTGCTTTCTGCTTGCCAAAAAGTGTAACAATATATGACAAAAACTGAGTAAAGGTATATCATAAAAAATAATCACAGAAATATAACCCCCCCCTCTGTTTTCTACTGGAGCATTTCAAGCTGAATACTACATTGCCGTATTGCTTCAATATTTTTTTTTCCCAGTCCTGAAGTCGACAAATAACATTTACAGATATGAAATTAAAACCCTGAGACTTAAGCTAGCACAATGTTAGTCAGGATTTATGTTTTTCAAGCCTGTCCTGAGATGGTCTGCATCCAAGATTTCTATTAACCAAATGTCCAAAGTTCACAGGGGTCTCAGTATTCTGAGAATCCATTTTGGTCCTTCCTTGGCACTACTTGATTTTATTTCTATTTTCAGCTGAGCACAATAAGTCTGTACAGCTGATAGAGTCAGGCTACATTTATTATCAGTCTCAGTTATCAGTTCACAGCAGGGACAGCTCAGTGGTTGCTGGCTGAAACATAAGCCTTGTGTATGGGTTTTATTCTTCCTTTTTTTTTTTTTTTTTTTCTCTCTAGCCCAAAGGAAAAATCCAACTGTGCCTCTTTCTAGCTCATTCCTCCCTAGGCCAATTGCAGATTTTACTGAGCTCCTGATTACTGAGGATAATGACAGATGTGAAAGGTGGCATCTCTCACAGTACATGTTGGTGCCATGCCCATTCAGAAACTTTGTACAATTTCTGCCAGGCTATGGGTAATTAGCCTCCATCTCAATTAGGTACTTGTTTAGGTTTAAACATCAAAATCTGTTTTTCTCTAATCACAGCATTACAAGGAGGTATTATGCCCTCTTCATTCCCAGACCTAGGCTTCTCTTGGGTACTGAGCAGCTGTATAATTTTTTTTCTGAAATGGGTGAAGTGTTTGCTTCATTTAAAAAATTGTAAAAGCCTTTGGACTGCTAGGATGAAATAGGATATATAGGTATAGAACATTACAGAAATAACAGAGAGAGAGCACCTTTTATCTTCTCTTTAAACCCAAGGTTTCCTCATGTGCTCTGAACCTGCAAGCACTATTGATTGGGAGATCAAGGTGCTGAGTCTGCCTGTGATTAAGCACTTTGTATTTACTGGTATCCCACCAGCTAATCAATTCTCCCTACCCTCCACACTCTTTCCTGTTGCCCATTAGGGCTATTACAATTCACAGACTTATGTCATCATTTAAATAACAGCCAGTCCAGTCTGTGGACTGTCCTGGGTGTGTGGTGACTTTGGTAACCAGAAAGCATCACCTTGGCATAGAATAAACATCCAATAGCATTCCCTAATAAGTTTAGATCACAATTCCATTCTTGAAGTGTTCTCATAAATTACTGCTGAATAGACACATACTGGAGTCAGTCTCTGACTTTATCCCAGTGGCTGATTTCCCTTTTTTATCAGTAGATGTCCTTGCTTCAAGAGAAAAAATGCAACTATCCTACATCTCAATTTCAAAATAGTGAGGGAGTTGAAATTTCCAAGGAACTTGTAGGGTTTAACTCAGTCTGAGACTCATTGTCTGTGCTTTAGAAATTAGGGCTCCCTCCTCTTACCAAATCTGGCAGCTGGTCGATTCAGATACTCAGAAGCATCTAAAAAACCCTAATTTCTGAGTTTACTTATTTTTTGCTTCTTTAGGAAGAACAGAATCCTGGACATTGATTGCTCATATATGAGAGATCTTCTGGTGGCCTAAGACATACAACTAACAAAGTTACAAATTTCAGCTGTTGCTGAATAGACCTTAACACATTTGCAGAGCCCACTAACCACCAGTGCTGGAATTGCTGAGATGTGCAGAAGGAGATGGATTCAAGGAAAGCCCCTGCAGAAGAACAGCCATGAACCTGCTTCTTCCTCCCTCACTCCTGGAGTCTTAGAAAAGTGAGCATCCTTCTGCTACCATAGGCAAGGGCATGCAGGATCACTTCAGCTAGAGAGTCAGGGATGAGCAGCAATCCCCAGCAAGGCAGCAAGCCTGCCCCTTCTAGTTTAAGCTATTTTATTTCCTGTCCTCAGGGCAACAATTTTTGCTACCCAGGAAAAGCAAAATCTGGGTTCAGAGGTTTGGTCCTTTTTATTTAGCAGGCTCTCACTGTTGGAGCCAGCCAGAGATGAGGTGTTCAGCTGAGCTCTAATCAACATTAAAGATGTTGCAGCAAAGAGGGATGGCTTGGCAGAAAAGCAACCACTAACACAGCAACTCTGGATCTGAAATTAATGTCAACTTAACTGTGTGATACCTTGTGTTTAGTTGAATGGGCAGACCAGAGAGATGAGAGATGGTGAAGCTCTGTGATGGCTTTGTTCTTTTGAGGACAGAAAAACAAATGCATAATGCAGTGATTTGGTGGACTGAACTTTACAAACACAGGATATAAGACTGGATATTTACTCATTCCTGGGTTTGGTGTATGGGACAGACACAAACTGTTCAGAAATTTTGCAGTGTAGTTCTAGGCTTCAAACTCAGTCTTTGTTATTGACACCATTGGTAGGAGAACTAAAGCTAAATTCAGAGGAAAATGAGGGAGTGGATCATTCCATGGCAACCATTTCACCCAAGTATTTCACACACCTTCTTTGGCCACCAATCTGACATACTATGTGAGACACTTGTTAAGGTAGAAGCTACTGGATATGTTTTTCTGTTTATGCATAAAATACTAGTAGTACCCTTCTCAATTATGTTCAAAACAAGTGCTTAACATTTGTTCTACTCTGTCACACATGGCTTCTATAATCTGTTCAAAATGAATCTCTTCCTTTTTATGTCTGAGTGCTTCCAAGTCAAAGTCCAAATATTCTTCAAACATAAGTCAAGTGTCATTCATATAAAGAGCTGCTTGTCGCCCTTGGGATATTTAAGTACTAGTCTGAACTAGATATATTTGTCTTTTAACATAGAGACAGCAAATACAAGTAGCACAGATTTTATTTTTTTCCTTATGGAACTGAATTTATTAAATATTTGACCATGAACCACACATATGTGCAGGCTGCAGGTGGTTACTGTTGGATATTTAATTTTGATGCAAATTCTAAGAAAACATGTGGCCAGGCAGCTCCCAGTAGAAAAGGGTGTGGTGAATGAATTCGTTTCTTCAAGGACTAAAAAAATATATGTTCCTGAAACCTCAGAACAGCCAGTAAAAACTGTATGAGCACGTCTCTGTGCAGAAAGTAATCATTTTAGCCAAGTCATGTTCTCTGTAGAACTGCAGGTAGCAGATGGCTCTGCAAATGCACATATTGGGCAGCCTGCCACAGGGCATTACTAAGAACTTCAGCCCACAAAAGGACGCACATGAATTATTTTTCCCCACTCAGGCCACATAAAATGCAGTGTATGAGGCAAGACATGAGGAAACTGAGCTGAAAATCCTGGGGCCATCAGATAAATGGCAATAGCCTCTAGGAAAACAGGTGGTTGTTAGCACTGTGCCATCCAATTGATTCAGAGTGTCACACTTCAAAGAAATGTTGAAATAGCTCCTTAAAAGGTTTTATTGCATTTAAATACATTGTGAAAAGGAAAATTATTGAAGTCTTATTTTCAAAGCGTTTCTGCGTTTTTTAGAATGTTGTCTATTTTGTAATGAGGAAGAAGTTTTGAAGTATTATGGGGCAATAATTTGGGTATGTTAATTTGTTAGTGAGCTTTGGCTTACCATCAAAATGAAAAACTTTAGAATCATCTCTGAGATGATTCCAGAGAACCTTAGAATCATCTCTGAGTTCAGTTTCATGGGGTCACACTTGATCTAGCTCACACACCTGACCATTTGCTTGCTGTGTGGATCAGCCTAGAGAGCCTGACTCCCTTAGACCACGTCTCCATTTCTCTTGGACCTTGTCAGACTCCATTTGTAGTCACTCTTTTTAGTGACATATATTTATTTCACTGGGACTTCATTTTACCTCTTAAAAACTCTGTCAGTTTTGTCTTTGTAAAAAAACTCACTGAGTATCTGACAGATCTTCACAGTTCACTCTCCCGTTAGCAAATAGTTGAAGAAAATGGTTGTGGGTTTTTTCTAAATTGTGCCAGGAATAGATCACACTTTTCTGCCTCTCAGCCTCCTTGTCATAGATTAGCTCCTATTCACATCTCCGTGTAGTTAAGCTTGTCTGACAGCATTTTGATTTCTTATCTTCCCAATAACTTCTGAGAAATTGCTGCAGGTCTTGCAACCTGTACTACTGCTTAGGCAAAAATCTATTTTATGAACTTCACAATTCATAATTCACAGTTTCAATCAGACCTAATAATGCTGTCTAGTGACTTGGACAGCAAGAAAAAGGAGGGGTAAAACAAACAAAAAAATCAACAAAAGAAGGTATATATTATAAAGAAGCAAGGCATCCAATTTAGAAGGAAACCATGTGCTCATATGGTAACAACTGCTTCTCTCAACCCTGGTTGTGACACGTTGTAATGTGGAAAACTCTGCAATTCTACTGAGCAGCATTTTCTCAGAAAACATTCTTTCATTCAGTTCTGTGCCAACAGATTAAAAGCAGTGTCTAAAATAAAATCTTCGAGGAGATGCAGTCTGATTACTTTTTTATGATATACAAAACCTGAGAGCTTTTAGCAAAAAAAACTTGAAGTTCTGCCTAAATTAAAAAAATCTGTTCAGACCTCTTCAAACTATTTAGGGATTGTTTTAAGCCTACATCTTAATTAAGGTATTTATGCTCTGTAAGAAACATATGGTCTTAAAACTAATGTCTGAAACATTGGAACGATGAGACAGAGGAAAATTACGTGAAAATACAATTGAAATTCTCGTGTGTTTGTTGCCTGAAGCCAGCAAGCAGAAAAGGAACAGACAGTCACGTTGCAGAGTAGAGAACTCCAGTGTCTGCAGCTTGGTATAGAAATAGCAGAAGTTTTGCAATTAAAAGCAGGCACTTCTCTGAAGTTAGTACCAAGCAGGAGAAAATGTTGAGGGTAAAAGCAAACTCATCCTAAATAATGGGCCTCCAGGCTCTGAGGAAAAGTATACAATGAAAGCTCTGCAGCTATGATCATATTAATTCAAAATAATCCAACTCATATTGAAGAAAAAGACAGAAAAGCTGAGAGGAAATGTAGGGGCGAGTCATGACACTGTAAAAATATTGCAGAAAGGAAAAAAAAAAAGGCAGAGGAACACATAACTGATAAATGCATATGTTTACATGTTTGGATATTCCTGGGATAAACAGCTCCATTCTCTGCCTTAACACTGTAATGAACTCAGGAGGATACTTGCAAAAAAAGTTCATAAAAGTTGACACAGAAATGTCATCTGTTGTGCAGCAGAGATGCTTAAAGTATGGATGCATTAGATCACAAAACAATACAGTTTGAAGAAGGGTCCTGTTTAGTATTCTCCCTGATTAAAAAAGATATTTCAAAGAAATAAACATTTAAAAATGAAGTTGATCCCACTATTGGAGCCCCCCAAGCACAGAATTATGCCAATTCTACTGGAGACTCTGCAAAAAGAGCTGATAATCATGCAGAGAAGGAGAAGAGAGGAAGGACCTCCATTTGCACAGGAAAGGCATTTGTAATCAAGTTTTATCTGACACACTCAATGCAGCAACAAAACACACCAGCTCTCCTGGAATATTCACCTGCACAAATGCTTTGACCTCTCCTTCAAAAGACCGAGTCTCCAAGATGGGGAGTGTGCAATTCATAGTCTGTACCCTTCACTCATCACCCTGCCTGAAGGCACAGTCTGAGTGCTGGGATATTATGCTAATGCTGATTTTGAGTAAGGATTAAATTTACTTCAAATATTTTGTCTGCAATATCTTTTTGCTGGGAATAAACAGAAAGCACTATGCAAATTTGACCAAGACAGATTGGACTGTTGCTGCTTTATGAACTCTGGAGAGCTTGAGCAGCATCAATCCCTTGGTCAGCCTCCTCCTGACTAGGTCCTCTCCACATTGCCATCAGTCCTTGCAATCTGAACTACCCTTCCCACAGCACAAGATGCAGGATTCCTCAAGGTGCTAGGCTTGAGACTTCTAATGTTTGTAATTCAGATGTTTGGAATTTTGTTTTCCTTCTGCAAACATTACAGAATGTGTCAGTATAACAAGTCTCACTATGAGGATTAAGGGAATTTACAGTGACAGAGTGCAATTACAGCAGGCCAGGAATAAACCATCTCATACACCAAAACCTGACACTTGTGTAACACAGGCATGTAGCTGGGATTATGGGTGATTCTGTTATGTATTTTGTTCTGTTTGGTGTGTAACAAAGAATAGGATGATATGTGTGAAAATCCAATTCATAAAGACAACTTCAGAGTGGAGAAAAAACCTAGATCAGAAGTCCCAAATCCAGATAACCATTTGGGATGTAAAAAATGGAAAATTCCAGAAACATGAAGCTTCCAAAAGCAACTAGGTGTGGTGATTCTTAGGTGTAGGAGTGAAGTCAAGATGAGAAGCTTTTGCTTTCCAATATTTCCCTTCATCTCCTCCATATTGTGACTGTACAGAAATAAAAAATGTGGAGAAAGCTTTATGAACACTGGTATGGCGCACTAGTGTCTGAAGATAGGTTGTCCATTTTCCCTGTAAGAAGACAGTTCTAAAATTATGTAGGGGGTCACTCTGTTACATCTGGAATTTGGGATCTTGTGTAAGCAGGAAATTTAAAATGAAAAACTGAAAATTAAAGTAGTTAAAACTGACTTAATTGTAACTTAGAGAAGTAGTCCACCTAAACCCTCTGAGTATGGTAGAAATGCTTTCATATATACCATTAGATGGATTTCTGCTCTTCCATTGCTTCCTGTTTCCTGTTGCCACTATTTTCCATGTCTCTGGTATGTTTAATACCCTTTGTGGTTTAAAAGTTGCTTTTACAAATATTTACAGGCTTTGATGTTCTGTACTTGACAGATTAATAACCTCAAACTGTTTAGCAGCCCTCTATCTCCTTAAAAGATCTCATCAGATGAAATGTAATACACATTACTGGTTATAGACTTGAGAAGGTTGATAAGTGCTGTGGGAGGAACTGGTTTGCAATAACTCTCTTTGAATCCAATTGTATTTTTTCACCAATTAAAATTTTTTTCTTTGTTTGTTTCTTGTTTGGTTTTTTAGTTTGCTTGTTTGTTAGTTAGCTTGTTTGCTTTCTACCCCAAAAAATATATATTTAGTGCAGAAAATCCCATATTTTCACTAGATAATGCAGGACAGATTATTTATTACCTTCTGTTTCTCCACATGAACATTACCATAGGATGAATTTGGAATGTATTTGACCAGCTGAGAATTCCATAGAAGATATTTCCATTAGTGTGATGCTGGAAGCCCCTCTGGACTCATCTTCACTTGGGGCCACATTCAGCACTGAAGTTGGAAAAGTCCACGAGAAATCAGAGACTCTGCCAAGTGATTGCCCTCCAGAGACATGCTGACCTCAGAATGCTGCCTTAGGGATGAAATACAAGTTCTAAGAACAATTTCTGAAGGTGTTCCAGTGAGGAGGGTGCTGTGCCAGGTGGAGCATCCCCTGGGAGTGACTCCTGTGCTGATGCTGAGGTCACAGTGCGCTGCCTGGGCTGTTCACTCCTTGCCATCCAAGTTTACACTTTGAAAAGACAAGGAAGAGTGAGAGGGCAGAAGTCCCCCTAGCTAAGGACAGACAACAGAAGAGAATTTAATTCAGGCAGCTCTTCAATTTGGAGTTTTTTGGAGGTGAACAGGCTGCTGCATGTCTGGAAACCCATATACTGTAAATTTCCACACACTAATCCATACAGACACATTCTTTTGCTCTCTCGGGACAGACCAGAGAGGTCTCCTAGAGGCACCCTGCTGTGGTGGAATAGGAATACAACATACATTAACCCAGGCAGAATGGCTGTGGCTCTGCTCACTCTTCAGCACTATGACGGAAATAAAAGATTTTTGATGTATAATAGAGAAGTGGAATTCAACATCTGCAAAGTCAGGCAAATTCATCACATTTCTTGCAAGCAGGAGACAATCCATGCAGGGAATATACCTCTGCTTATGCTGTTGTTTTCAAACATATAAACCCAAAACACAAACACTGTATTAGTGTAAGGACCAGCTTAGGCAAAATATGGGAGAAATCATTGCACTTCAGAGAACTTAATTTTCTGTCATCTACTGCCAGTTTGTAGGCTTTTCCTTTGAAAAGCAAATAGCACAGGGTGTTTTGTGAAAATAGGAGCAATGCTGGCAAGCAAAATAATCTCTGACTCCAGGGGAGGCTGCTTGAAGCCTCACCTGGTGCTCAGTGTCAGTTCTGAGACCAGCGCAGTCTGGAGGAAAACACCTTTAAGAGAGATGTGAAGAAAGCCCTCAAATATCTAAAAAGGCTGCTGCAAACAGGAAAAGAATAAATTGTTGTCAAGACCTGCCAGGGACAGGGCAAAGAATAATGGGTTGAAGTTGCAACAGAGAGAGTAACAAAGTGGTTGCAGGGGGGCTGTGGGATCCTGACTGCTGGCGGTGCCTGTAAGCAGCATCAGAACACATTCCCCAGCAGCCATGGAAATTCCTCCTCAGAGTGGGAGTGGGAACCTCCCAGAGACCTTTCCCTACTCCTGGCTTCAATTTCATTGGCTAGGTGTGAAGCACAGAGCCTGAATTCAGTCACAACCTTCTTGTGAAACACGCACACATGTAAGAATTTTATTATTATTCGTAGACGGTGGTGACGAGTGAGGATAAAATATGGAGTGTTCTTTGAGATGTCAGATCCAAACCAAGTGTGAACTGCATAAAGGAGCTTTGTTAAGGTCAGCACTTAAGTAATATTTTCTTTTATAAAGCTAATGGCATTAAATTGTTTTATTTGGGGTTTAGTTTAAAATAACACTCTGAGAACTCAGAGTCCCTAGACAGTTCCTCTGCTGGGACTGAATATGTCATCCAACTTAACGCATAAAGTCCAGTCACTGCCTCATGAGAGGAGAGTGAAAATGTTCCTCAGCATCTCTAACTCTACCCAAACTTGTGCATACTGCAGTGTTTGACATTTAATTAGGATTTTATGATGGCAGTAGATGTATAGACTTAAGCTCTTGCTCCAAGCATGAGCTGTTTTTCTATATATTCCTCTCTCTCATGGTCTGGCTGCCACACATCCAGAGGTGTTACATCAGACTTTTACTATCAGAGCTGAGGATGTTTTGGAGGTGGAAGAAGCATGGTGGGGTAGTTGGGAGCATCTCAAAGCTTAGGATGGATGTGTCTCTGCAGGACCAGCAATAGCCCAAGCAAGCAGTTGTTTCTCCAAGTTTTCACAAGTTTCTCCAAGGAGGGGAGCCAGACTCTGCTCTGACAAAGCCAGCCTGCAGGACATGGAGAGGGCCACGTTCCTGGTCAAGGACATTGGCCACATTGCAAGCAGGAGTCCTGAGCTAGCAGAACAACACACATACAGTCCATGCTCTCCACTTTCTAGGAAGACTTCTGTGCCTGCTAAACATCTGTTGCCATCCATTTTCTGAGTTAGTATTATGTATTGCTGTAAAATAATTCAGGTTAGGCATTAGTCTTAAAGATCAACTTTTAACAAAATGCAGAGATGTTTATATTAAAAGACATAGCAAAGACCTTCTAAAGGTATAGATAGAAA
This sequence comes from Melospiza georgiana, assembly GCF_028018845.1. Lineage (NCBI taxonomy): Eukaryota > Metazoa > Chordata > Aves > Passeriformes > Passerellidae > Melospiza > Melospiza georgiana. The sequence goes on from NC_080431.1 coordinate 11,484,949, forward strand.
TTTGGGATAGCAAAAGCATGCAGTTTTGTGCCAGAATGTCAGTTGTGGGATTGCTAATTTGGAACAAAAGTTCAGTATGGTATGTGATTGAGGAAACACAGATTTATGGCATTAAGTATGGGCTTTCTGTTCTAAAAAGGTTTTGTAGCATGTAAAAGAAAGGTTCTCTCTAGGAAAATATCTCATCTGGGAAGACAGAGGAAAAAATTCCATTGTTATCGTGCGTTTGTGCACATGAGTCAAGCTAAGCATATACTTAAGTTTTTTTCTCAGTCAGGACTCCTGGCCTTTTGATTCCTGCAAAGTATTCACAATGTAAAGGGAAAGAAAAAGAAAAAGTACTCCAAAAAATGATCCGTTGTCATATATACCAATTAATGTTCCACTCCAATTAGGCTCATTAAGCCCTGATACAACTGAAGGTAGTATTGCACTGGAATGAATTTGGTTTAAGTGGCCTAAAGAAAAAGCTTCTGAGTATGTGATTGAGTAGTAGCACCTGATTACATAAACATCTTTTCTTTTCCTAAAGAATAATAAGTATTTTGATCCCACTTATGACTTCTTATCTTGTAGACTCTATTACATACTTTCAATAAGGCAAAAATTTATTATTTTTGCTTTATGTATTTGTTGTATATTTATGAGATTTTTTATTGGGTTTATACCACATTGAGTTGAATTTCCATGTATGTGTTTTTTCATGTTATTCATGAAATGCATCTTCATCAAACTGCAGCAATAGTACTGAGGTACTAGGATAGAAGAAGAAAAGGAATTAAGAGCATTTTGGGAAACTGTGTGCAGTGTTATGAAACTCCAATGCACCTTGCTTCCTAACAATAAGAAAACTTATGTTGAAAGAGCATTCTCTTTTTTCTTAGCTTACAGATTAAAAGATTCAGTTCAGACTGAGCAATATTAAGCTATGCCCATAGTATTGATAGATTACAGAGAATTCATGTCATTCAAGACTTCTGTTCACATCCTGTGGTTGTATTTTTTTTTTTATAATTATTAAGTAGACTGCTAATTTCTCATTTTGTGTTCTAGCTGCTTCAGCAGACTTATTTAGAGGTGACTTTTGCAAAATTACATCCTGACTGCCCTAGTCTGTGCATCAGCATCCTGTAACTTGCCCTGCCTATGCCCAAATTTCCCTGTATATGGCCTCTATGAGGGCTTGGACTCCTTGCCCAGGATTTGTGGATCTCCAGCAGCCTGGCTGCTCTGGGCAGGCTGTGGAGATGTCACAGCTCTGGATGCATCCCTGGCCCTTGTGCAGACCACCAAAGGAGCACAGACACTCAGAGCTCGGGATGAGCTGGCCCCACAGCACACATGATGCTGAAATGGGGCTCTGTGCATGACTCCACATCTCCTGGGCTCCACGAGATCTGGCCTAAATGGAACATGTGCAGCAGGCCTGACTTTTCTCACAAACAGGTTATCTGCATTTCATGTGTGCAGTCGCTCTGAGGGATCCCAGATGCATCAATTTCCCTGTGTTCACATTATCTGGGCAGAAATCCTGGACAGCAATATGGGAATCCTGCCTTCAATAGGAGCAGCACGAGGGGGAGAGGAAATGAGTATGACACTACATTAGCATGCAGTATATTTACACTAAATTGGCTGTTGTAATCTGAGTTGAAGTCATTATTCCTGTACTGGATGGGCATCATTTTATGCATTACAACGTTATTTTAATTCTGGAGGTTATATCAGCTTGCTTTTTTCCCTCCACTTTCCAGCTGTGAGCTGTGTTGCAATTGGATTTTCACGCCATTCCCAGATTTCCACCCCTCTAAAGTGAGAGATTACTGAATGTGTGCCCCCTTTCCAATTACTAGGTTCCTATGCAAGGTGAAAGACAGCATAAACAGGAAATATAATTTGTACTTCCTTATTAATACTGCATCTCTGCTATCATTTGTCACCTCCTTTGTTACTGTGAGTGTTGTGCAGAATCTCATTAGTGGTCATGCTTTCTGGTTTCTGTTCTCTGTTTTAAATCTGTTTCTCATTTCCTGGCTGTTAGTTTTTGCTTCAGGGTTGTTTTAATTTATGGTATTGTCATTCTGGCTCCTATTTGTGGTGTGAGATGATGGTCTGTGTGCATTTCTAACAGTTCTTGTAGCTATTCACATTCATGTAATTCTTTCTTTCAAGTACTCCCAAGTTCATGTTATTTTGCATAATGTCATTGCTGTCTGGATAAAAATTATTTCACTTTAAGCATCAGTAAAGACGATTATCATCTGATTTAGAGTATTTTGAAGTTTGCATTTTACATGGAATTTTTTGACACTGGGTTTTTTTCCATGCTGGCAAATGAGCAATTAAACAGCTGCACAGATGTCACTGAGGGTCTTTCACGAACATTTCATTGCAATCTGTGGGGCAGTGCTTTTGCAGTGAGAGATCAGAACACTCAGGTTCAGCTCAGACAAAGGAAATAAATGATTCTTCTCTATGGCATCAAGAAGTAGAATGTTTATCATGAAATAAGAGACATTATTTTAATAAATTCGCCCAAACCTTCTTTTTGTCTCTTGTTACTTTTAGTAGCAGTCATCATCCATTTAAAAAGGAGAACTGTGTATGAGGGCTGTCAATCTCTAATATTAACTAAACATAAATTCTTCTTCCCAGGCACAAAAGTGTCTTGAAGTCATGCGATCTTGTGAAACACTGAGAAGGGAAGAAGAATTTCTTATTTTGCTTCCCTGCTTTTGGGGCTTATATTCACATGATCATATTTTCTTCCATAATCACATGGGATGAACATATACTCCAGTTTCATTATGTGAATACAGAGATTTAAAAGCTCAATTTGTAAGAAGCATGCACTATTTGTAAGACTTCAGTAATTTGTTGATGCTGACAAGTCTGGTGGTTTTTTTTAATTTTTTCTTGAGTTTAAGAAAATTGTTTTTCTGCCCTGGTTTACAGAGTAAAGTTCATTAATTTAGTGTTTTCTAGCACATGTCCACTTACCATGACTATTTTTTAGGCATCACAAAAACTGTCAGAATTTGCATCCCAGATGTATTTCCAAAGAGGAGTGTCTGAAATCAGCAATTTCAGGTAACAACTCTGAGGGAATTACAAGTAAAATCCAAAATCTGTCTCATGAGCAACCTGAAAACATGCAGATTGGTACAGAGTACTCTTTTAAGGCTGATGTCTGAGATCATGCAATATACATATTAAAGTAAGTTTGATGTGACCTTAGCTCTGATGATGTTCAGAGGAGCTAATGTTGGGTTTGATCTGTTCTTCTGAATGTTGTGCTTCTTTTATTTGGGCCTTTGAGCACTTCTGCTGAGAAATACGTCTTCATTTAATTGGTCCAGAAAGGAGATTGTTTTTACAGTGATTTTTTTTTGGCCCTGTGAGCATTAATAGGATGACCTTGCATGGATTTTTTATGTGATAGAACAGGTATTTTAGGCTTTATATCGTTAATAAATACTTTGTCCATGTTGATATTAATTACTGTTTTTCCTAATTTTTTCTCAGGACCAGTATTTTCCAACTTAAAGAACTAATCCACTGTTTGCTTTGTCCTGAGCTTCTGTTCCTTTCACTTGAATCTGAATAAAATATTTTCTCCTTTACACTGTCTGAGGCAAACATGGGGCCAGGGGCAATACAAGAGGTTTTCCCCCTTTTAGTGGGTTTGGTTTGCCATCCAAGTCACAGCACCAATCCCATCTTTTTCAGGGCAGAAACTTGTACCTGGCAACCAGAAGTTACCAATGGAAAAGATGCCAGAAATTTTAATATGAGTAAGATGAAGTTATGCAACCACTGATTTTCACAGAAGAGGAAGCTGTGTGTGGGTATGTGCTTCTTTGGGCTTTTTCTTCCTGGAGGTTGCTCCCTTATCTTCACCACAAAACAGGCAAATAAAAATCTTACAACAGAATGCCAATGTGGCATTCTGATTGTTCAAAAATTGATTCAACGTATCGTCCTGATTGTTCAAAAATTGATAGTTGTAAACAGCTGTCAAACTTATGCAATGAACAATGTCTGGTATCTTTGGTGATAGTGGAAGAAACTGTTCAGGATATAACTATGCATTTATCTATTTTAGAGGAGCTGAAGATTCTGGGTGGAATCCTGGTCTTCCAGACACCAGTGGAAATTGGATATTGAAGCGTGGTTCCATTCTCTATTAAGATAAGTTGCTACTTCACACATAAATGTTGGGTTTAGAAACTGATGTGAGTAATTAAAAATTTCATGTCAGATGTATCTAAGAGACATCACAGCTGAACAGTGAACAAGTGTCAATTTGTTAGAATCAAAAATCTAAAATTTTTAGATCAAGCAAGCCTAGGCTGTGTTGACAGATCTCGGCAGCCCCTCAAACAAAACCTGACAAGTTCTATTATTTTTTTCACAAATTATTTTACACCAAAATAATCTACAAAACATTGAGAACTCAGCCTTCTTTTGATTTCTGTGGTCTCTGACTTTGGGCATTTCACATACTCAGGTCAACGCAGTCCAATTAATTAATCCTCTTTTTCCATTATTTGATAATTTTGTAAATGAGGAGGAGGAGATGGAACAATATTACAAATTATGACACCTGTGGGAATCCAACTGCAAAGGCATGAAGTTATTTCATTAAAAAGGAGAAAAAAATGGGACTCCATTGCTGACATTCTCTCTTTGGACTCGGACAGCTAAGAAAATTTGCTGCATGAAATGGCAGACCATAGTGAAGGCTGCTAATGGGAAATCCAGGAAACCTTCAATGCTGGAGGTGTCTGCAGAGGTACTTGGACAGTCTGACAGCAGGCACTCAGCACAGAAAGGACAAATTTATTCCAGAAGTCATGAAAGGGTTCTCAGGGAATAACTGAGTTACTGACCAAAGAAAATATTCAGTTCATTTGCACTCTTCAGAGGGTTGTTTTTCTTCCTGGCTTGAAATATGTTATTGCAGGTATCTGGCAATTCTGCTGTAATGACAGTGATACAGTGTTGAAGGAAAAAAAAAATAAAGATGACAGTCTAAAAAACTTGAGTGGGACTATGAGCTACAAAACAGTTAAAAGGGAAGAAATAATACCAAGATTATTTTCAAAGTCCATTAAAAATTTTGATATTAAACTATCAGCAAGAGAATTCAGATTCATTTCTGCGGTGGATACTCTGAAAGAACAGAGACTGACCTCTCTTTTTTTCCTTTTTTTTTTTTTTGGGGAACTACTGAGCATTTGCTTCTCCTGCTGGCTTTAAATAGAAGCCTTGGGGACTCCATGCTGTTAAGAATGAGGCCTGTGATCATTAGCTGAAGGACCTGCTCATAAAAGGGATTCTTATCTGAGTCCTAGGGCCTCTTTGCATGGGGATTTTCTTTGAAGAGAAAGGAAACAGATGAGAAAATAGACAGCCCAGATGCTAAGTTTTTACTACTTCATCAGTCTCTGGCTAGACCTGGTGGTTTCCATGACCATTGTTCAGATCTCTTCTTTCCAGCCTTTCTCTTACCTCCACCACCTGAGACAAACCCTGTATCTGACTTTTTGTTCTCTTCCTCACTTTCTTGTCTTACCAGCCTTTTCCAATACATTTCACTTAACATTTCTCCAATAATTATTCTGCTTCTTCCCTATCCATTTCTGCCCCTCTGCCAAGATTAAAAGAAGGGTAAATGCCTGGCAACACCTCACATACCCTGGGAACAATGATTATATTTGCTGCCATTCATTCCTAGCTGTTCTGGACAATGGAATGGCAGAATCCAAAGTTGCATCCATGGGTTGGAATCCTGCAGGAGAAGCACATATCCAGCTGTTTTTTGCATCCTGCCTAGCACAGTCACACACACACAGCTGGTTGTTCATTAGGTCCTATCACAACAACCATAGCTGATACCATAGTGAATCAGTTGACCATAATTTTTTGGCCTCTGTAGCTTGCAAAGATGAGTGCATTCAAAATTCACAAAATTAATTATTACACTGCTCTGTGATTATTTGAATTTGTAATTTCTTTCCAAGACATGAAGATTTAAATAATCCATTTAGTCACCGTTGTTCCATATTAATTCAGTGTTTGGTTAGACTCTGGGCAGGCTACAATGTTAGGGTCATTTCAACTCCTGTTTTCATTAACCATTATTATATCTGCTCCTGAAGTGTATGCAAATGAAGGGTAGTATGAATTTGTCAGAATTATTGCGACTTCATTCCATTTGTCAGGCATAGCAGGATCCTCTCTATCTCATTGTTTTGGGAAGGCTGTTCTGCACTTGTCTCTTTAATTTCATTTTGCATGCAGGGCTGGTGGTTTCTGCACTGTAGACCGTGTGTCCTGTGGGGGTTTTGTTTGCTCATGGAACTACCCCTGATGATAACACCACACTTCAGGCCTCCCTGGGTATTCCTCTGAGTCATTGTGCATGACCCATGTGTGCACCCTACAACTCTACATCCCTTTAAGAATATAGTATTATTTATTACCACAATAACTAAAATTCACTGTGCAAGTTGAGGGGCAGAAAATATTCTCTCTCCAGAGAATGCCAATCTGCACAGAAAGCAGAGCTGATACAGAAAGAGGAAAATCTCAATGGATTATTTTTTTTATTCCTTTTTACATAAATACATGATAAAGAGAAACATTGATTAGGACAACACATTTTTTCCTTGTAGCTACATAAAAATACTAGAAATAACTAAGCAGTATTTTGTGTTTTATTGTACACACAGAAATTTTTATCTGGCATACTGATTAATAGGCTACAGAGAGGCTGATGATAGCACAATGACACTTGGTCTGTAATGGTAGTTTATGTGCTTCCCACAGCTCTTCCTCACTGCTGTGTTGATTGAATAGAAGAAAAACAGAGGATTTTACCGTGGTTACAGTGTTCCAGGTACTTTTTCTCCTCCTTGCCTTCCCTATCTCCTGACAAAAAATGGTAGGTCAACATTGAGCAAAGAGGTCATTATAGTGGCAGAAAGTCAATGCACCTGACTTCTAGTTGACAGACCTCAAATGCTCTATTTTTGTTTCAGGTTTTTACCATCCTTAACTTCACTGATGTTTCTCCTAACTTCTTTATACAGATACAAGTTAGAGTGATACATTTCTCCATATGCTTGCCCCAAAATGTTGGGAAAGAGAAGCAAAAATCCCCAATCCAAAAGCTTTTGATAGAAAAGGAGAACGGGGTTTGAGTTTGAAGAAATCTGTCGAAGCAGAAGGGAAAGGAGCAAGGAAAGCAGACAAGAGCACCTTTGCTGTCTGGGGATTTCCATCATTTCCTGGCCTGTCCTGTGATGGAGGATTTCTGCTGCCTGGCCAGGCAGGCACTGTACCCAAGGGCAGCAAGGGAAGAGGGGTCTTCCCTCCATCCACAGTCTCTTCAGGAATCCAGATCAGGATTCTTCTTGTACTCTCCAGAAAAAGGTTGGCTTCTTTATTTCTTTCCCCCCACACTGAGATTATTTAAAAATTCTACCATATGGATTGACAAATTTTAACATAAATTATGTAGCAGGTGACTTACAGTTATTATTACTAGAATTAAGAGACCCAAACAAGCTTGTTGATTTTGCTTGGAGATATCCAAGTTTTAAACAATCAATGTTTCATTAGCCCATAATGGACCGGGTCAGAAAAGCTTTATGCACTCAACAAAATCGAAGGGATTCTACTGTGGTATTACATTAAGGTGGTGTTTATCTACGGTTTCCACCTTCAGAGTGTCACGTATTAAGAAAAGAGTTTTCCACAAGTAGGACCTATTTCCTTCTGGAGTGCAATGTGATTGAAAATTTTATAATCCAGTCTGAAAGTGTTCGTATAAGAAATTCCATTTTGAGGCAAATCAGAAGCCTAAATGTCTCAGTTTTCGTTGTGCTTATTATAAATATCATAGGCAGTCTAATAGAGATTCACTTTCAATCTCATAGGGTACCAGGCTGAAGCCTGGTGAGTTGCTTTAGATTTGTTTGGTTTCTTTATTTGTCAGTAGAGGGTATGGATTTCTTCATCTAAAAATGAAGCAAATAGCAGGTAACACTATTACCTCTTTCTTCAACACACACCTTTTAGCTTGACCGATAATATGCTTAAATAAAGAGTTTAAAATATCTGAAGAACAGATATTCAGCTTTTAGTGAAATTCACTGATATTTGGTTTTCTGCCTTTGAAAAATGTCCCTCTCATACTTTCATTATTGCTTGAATGGCAGATTTTTTTTTTTCTTAGAAGCAAAAGCAAAAACACTGTAAAAATCTTCCCAGCTTGTCTTCCGTTAATCTTATTCCAACCATACCTTTTCCAACCTTCCTCCAGGCTGAAAGGAAGGAAAAAATGAGTCTTGCAATACAGACAAATGTTGGCAAATGGAGGCTGTTCCAGTACAAAACAGCATTAATTTCACCTAACTTTAGGCATGTAGAGCAACTAAAAGATGCTCTTCTTTCTTTGCTCTCACTATAGCGAAGAAAGAAGAGCATCTCCCAGACAATTCATGACAGCAGGGAAGGAGCAGCATGTCCTGAGGACTCAGTGTGGTGCATTTTAAGATGGGGAAGAGATTTTGGACTAGCCTGAGTCTAGACAAGAGCCCATTTGCTGCTGGGTGCTTTGGATGCACACCTGGAATGCAGGTTCCAGCTCTGCCTCATCAGGTGGCACTGCCCATGGCTCCTCCACAAGGTCAACCAGAGGTGACCAAAGTTTCTCAAGGGCCTCCCTAACATTGTGCTAATGTGGGGTGAATTCCCCCATGGGAATTTTCTGCTTCCATTTTTAAATATTTCTAGAAATGCAGCTTGGCATCAAAGTTTTAGATAGTTAAAATCAGGTGTAAAATGAATCTCTGAAGTATGAAAGCCATTCTCAAGCATGTCTTGAACATAAACAGCTTCAGCAATATCCATTTCTCCCTCTCTGAATTTCAGATATAAATTGCAGATTGTCAAATGAATAGCAATTGGCCTCATCCAGGAGCCAAATCAGCTGCCCAAAATGTTAACTGACTCCTGCAATGAGCTCTAAAATTATTGATTCTGTTTCAGGGCACAGGGACCTGTACAGAGAAGAAGAGCAGAGCCTCTGATTCTCACTGAGGGCACAATTCCTGAAAGAAGCCTTGGGGAAGTTTTCATCTTCTCTGAGTTTAAAAATAAAGAAATACAATACAATAAGTGCTGAAGAAGAGACAAGAGTCAGTGTTCAAAGTTCAGACCTCATTGTGTATACCTGCAGTTTTCAGAATTGCAGAGGATCTAATTTTTCTTCTTCTGTGCACTAAGTAGTTAGGTTATTTCAATTTTATCATTCTCATTGTAGCTTTTTGATTTTAGTGTATTTCCTCGTTGAATATGAGACATAAAAATTACTTCTTCTAATATTATCAAGATGAATTGTCTGACGTACCAACTGGTGAGCTGAGACATTTATGCTAAAGGTTCTCTTTGTAACCTTTATCCTCTAAGAAATCCTAGTCTGAAAGGTGAAAAAGCTCTATAATGTGTTTTGTACAGGTTGTGCTTCACCTTCTTCATTCTTTTCAGATTTTTCCTCTCTCCATTTCTCTTTTTCCCAGTGCTGCAACATTTTTAATGTACCCAAAACAAAAAAATCTTCTCAAGCCAAGAAATACACTTAATGAAAAAAGCAAAATGAAAGGGTGAAGGAAAGTTGTCTAAAAATTAACCTCTCCTGTGCTGCTCAGTAGGCTCAAAGTTTAGAGAGTGAAGGCATAGTTTAAGTACCTAAAGCAAATTTAATAACTTAATTACTAAATTATAAAACCATTGTATGTTAAAATACAGTAGACACAAAGGAGGAGAAGCCAATGGAACCATATCTACAACTAAAGTGAATAATTAATACATTTTGTATAATCAGGATATTAAACTTTTATTTCACTTATATCAACACACAGACCCTGAGGGTTCATTGCTTTCACATTCAGTTGCATTTAATCTCATGCTAAAGGTGTTGCACTTGGTATTTACAGACTAAACCAAGAATTTGTTCCCACACTTTTCCAGTTGCATTTAAATTTCTTAATACTCACTGCACAGACTGACATCATGCATGCAAAGTCTTAGAAAAGCTATTTTGACAGTTTCCCTAATAGTCTCTAATTTGAAAATGGGGGTTTGTCATGGAGAAAAAATGAAACTAAAACAGGGTGTGATGAGCACCTGTTACTGAAACCCAGCTGATTCCGTGTTTCAGCTGTGAGGATTGTATTTAAGCCTACACCTTCTGACTTCCCATGTCAAGTTCTGTTAAAGACAATTGTCTGTCTATCCTACTTGCTGTCTAAACACTTATAACCTTAAATATAGTGATCATCATTTCACACAAACCACCCTCTCTTCTTTTAATCTCAAAGTGACATTCATCCAAAGTATTTTAAAATCCATTTTGAGGAGAACTGAGTATTTTCAGAACACCTATTAAACACTGCAAGGAACTGGTTGTTCACCTTCAAAGACAAATATGCAGAAATGTTTGCTTGAGAGAAACTGTTCAGAGGAAGTCTGAGAGGACAAAAGGCTTTCTGCTTGTTCTATTTAGGAAAAAGGAAGAACTAAGAGATTCCCCAGGTAGTTTCCCGTGAGAAAGGAAGAAAATCCTTCAAATCTTCTTCTTCCCTTGGTTTTCCCTTTTTAAGAATTTGTTTTACTTTTGGAAGTATGTCCCTACAAATCAGTTTGTTCTTTTTAACATAAGCTGGGTTCAAATGAAATCCCAAATTTAACAAAAACTTTATTCACTATTAAAAGTTCAAACTTTTCTCACAGGTTTTTTCCCTCTCTTTTTAGTAAAGGCCTTTTTCTTTCTTCAAGGATCCACTGGAACTTTGAGTGTGTCTCTTTTCAGACAATGAATGTTCAAAATTCTGCAATAAATTCTATTTATTGATCTTTGAAATTTTGTATGCTATGCAATGTTCTTTCTATATAGAATTTTCCAGAGTTGCACAAATGCAGATTTTCTTTCTAGGACAACTTTCTGTCACTTATGTTTCTGCCAGCTATCATGCAGATTTATCAAAACTGTACACATCTGAAAATCTTTCTTTTCTTGATGCTTGGTGTTTCTCTGATGTCATAATCACTGCAGCAGCTGCAACCTGTGTGAGCTTCCAAAGTCACCTTCCCCTTTTGTGCCTTGGGTCTGACAGATTTGGACTTGAAGAATGTGAAATTGTCCATGATATTAAAAGCCAGTAGATAAAAACTTGCAGGTTTTATGTGAGCACAAAAAATTTTTTTGTAGAAATGATATATAGAATTTTTTTTAATGAGGAACAGAATTTTGGGATCCCCGTGGTGACAGAAAACAAAATTTTAAAGCAAATATGCTGCTAGTTTAATCCCCTTTGACCTGTATTACTCAGTAATATCACTGGATGTTAATTTTTAACAGTAGCATAAATTGCCTCTCTGCATCCATGCCAGAATTATTTTTAGATTAATGAGAGATGGTTTGAATTAGAGAAACTGGACCTAGAATGGGCTTTAAGAAGCAAAAATGTTGGTGAGTTTAGCCAGGATTTTGGTTTGGATTGTTAGAGAGAAAGGACATTTGTGATCCTGTCATGAAGGTCCTGCTGTGCTTTCCCAGATGCTGAAGAAGCTGCATTGGAGCCAAAAACCAGCTCAGTGTCCTGGAGCAGTTCTGCTGCAGGCCTGGGTCTGCCTTCACTCGTCATCCCAGGGGGCTCAGTGGCACTCAGGACTCCCCAAGCAACTCCTACTTTGCTCAACTTTATTTTCTCTCACTCAGGGAATGGGTTCCTCCTTGGGGGAAGGCAGGGCTATGGAACTCTGCAGTTGTTCATTCCCCAGCTTTCTGTGGTCCAACAAACTCAGTGCCAGCAGCCTGGGTCAGTGCAATACCGTGATCCAGGGGCTGCAGGCCTTGAGGGGTGAGCCAAAGAAGCTGTGAGCTGGAGATCACTGGGAACAACCCAACTCTGAAGGCTTCTCTTCAGTTTTCAGAAACAGAAAAAGTACACTGCTGGAAAAAAAAATCACGTAAAGCCTGAAACAGAAAAGCTCATTTTAAAAAGCTTTTTGTGTTTTATGAAACAATTTGCATTAAAATATCTCCTAAAAAAATGTTATTTGGGTATTTTTAACCTGCTTTTCAATCTGTTATTCTCAGTCCCTTTAATTCTGGTGATCTCAGCAAACAGGCATTCACTGTGCTCCATCCACATCTTTTTTATTCATTTTTGTTTCTTACCCCCTTAGATTAACTAGTGGAATGGATAATATAAACATTCCCTGAATGCTTCAGGACCAGATTAATTCAACACACATACACACGCACATACACACACACTGGCAGGTTGCACTAATTTCCCAGTTGCTAGAAAAGTTATTGCAGAACTGCTCCATTTTTGGGTTGTCACCAATGAAAATGAATTGCCCCTCTGGCCCTTTGTCTCACAGCATTACAAGCCAAACCTGTACAATTCAGGGGTTTTCTCTGCATAAGTTGCTAAGAGATTTCTCCCCTATGAATCAGGTTTTATTTGGACTCTTATAATTGCCAGTGATTTGAATTCTCTCCCCTACAGCTTCTTCTGTGAAGACTAATCAATAGAGTGAAATGATTTATTTGTAGCACATTAGTTATTCTTGAGGTTTATTCTTGCTTACACATCTGCATGCTGGGGATGATTACAAGACAGATACAGTAAAATCTTTAAATGTAATAAAGCACCAGCATTTCATTTCAGCAAAAACGCAGGTTTCAAGGGCCTTAATATCTCAGTTTGGAATGTAACATTAAAAATAGCTATATCACATTCTCTTCCTTTGGTTCATGATCTGGTCTGTTGCTAAGAAACCCTTCCTCAGGTGGCTTTGAACTTCCTCAGCATTTTCATCTGCAGCTACCTTGTGGAGCCACAGGATCCTGCTGCTGCCTCGCTGGAATTTACATTCCTTGCTGAAAGTGGTGCAGCCATTGTGCAGATAAGAAGCTAATTCATTGGTGTGTCAAAGCACTGCGCTTTCCTCCTCAATATTTCTTGTCTCGTGGTTTTTAAGTGTATCATTTAAGGTTTTATGTGGGGGAAAAATTGTGCACAAGGCAGAGCCAGTCATGAAATACCCTGACCTCTTCTGGACCCTCCCTTTTTTTGTGGCTTGGGCTTGTGCCATAAACAAATGAGCCTCTTCATATCCCCAACCGTGTGCCTTCCATGGAGCCACCAGAGACTCCAACATGACGGTCTATTTCCTTGCTGTAAATCAAAATATTTGGAGGGGGTTTTTCCTTCCTCTTTTTCGTGCTTCAAATAAAGCACGTCTCAGGATAGTGGCAGTGACACAAAGAGCAGACAGGCTGTCGGAGGGAAAGGATTCTTTTAAATATCATTCCACAGAATTTAAGTGCACCGTGTTCAAACTGGTGTCTGCTGATTGACAGCCTCAGAAATAGGTTATGCTGAACACTGAGTTCTTAACTGCACGTGGAATATTGTATAAAGTAACCTATATACACACCCATATGTGTCGCAGACATCTTTTATGAAAAATCCTTTCCTTAGGATTTTTCCTCCTGAGAAGCTGAGAGGCCTCAGCAACAAAATGTAAACAATGGTTATCTGCTGCTGTGGAATGCAACAGGTGGGTCTGTGATTGGTCTCACGTTGGATGTTTCTAATTAATGGCCAATCACAGTCAGCTGGCTCAGACACAGAGCCGAGCCACAAACCTTTGTTATCATTCTTTCTTATTCTATTCTTAGCTGGCCTTCTGAAGAAATCCTTTTCTTGTATTCTTTTAGTATAGTTTTAATGTAATATATATCATAAAATAATAAATCAAGCCTTCTGAAACATGGAGTCAAATCCTCATCTGTTCCCTCATCCAGGAACCCCTGTGAACAGGGTCACACACATGCATTTAGGTGAAAGCACACTATGTTTATTCATTCAAAAACCCCGTTTGTTCTGTGTGTGTGTAATGCCATCATTGCTTTAATCATCACTTTTATATCAATTTTAGGATCTGATAAACATTGTAAAGTTCAGCACATATTGAACTAGAAATAACTCAGAGGGAATATTTATGAATTGTCAAGCTAGAGTTTGTTTTTCGAATTAGTGAACTTCAAATCAGTTCCAAAAGAAAGAAGTCATGAAGGAAAAGCTCTCCACTAGGAAAAATTAAGTCAGCCAGCAACTAGAGGATAAATTAATAGGAAAAATAAATCTGACCATGATATTATGAAGTTGCCTTATTAACTGTGTTTGTATTCTGAGATTTTCCTTTTTCCTTCTCCATTGTCTCAATAAATATCTTCTAGTGTTTTATACTTTAATATGGATGTATGTTTACATTGCCGTATTTCTGGCAGAATCATATGCTCATCTAAACCTATTTGCATCTGAGAATTAATGTTTGCATATGTTGTGTTTGTTAATATTTGGTCATACTCTCAGCAGGTGGAAAATGCCATGTCTTCTTTGACTTCAAGGGAACTGTGCCAGGTGAATTTTTCCCATTGTTCCACTTCACCTGGGTTTTGAATCCTTCCAAAACACATCCCAATTTGTGACCATGGTTTTCAAAAGTACAAAAAAGAAATTAATATTTTTCAAAAAAATGTAGATTTCTGAATAGGCCAAAAATATCTTTGAACTGTGAACCCTAATATTCTCTGCTCCTCCAAACTCCAACTTTGTTGTGCTGCATGACAGTTCTTTGTCTGAAAGGTTAGGGCAGGTTTTAAAATGTGCTTAGCTTGCTATATTGTGTTTTTATTTTCAGAGAGCTAATGTGGATAAAGAAAAGAAACCAAAGTGTAGAACAAAGTTAGCTTGGATTTCCTGTGACCTTGGGGTGTTTGGTGCAAATGTCTCAGATTTAAGAATTGAATAACAGACAAATAATTTGGGGTTGATCTAATAGTTATAATTAATACAGGGAAAAGGTCAAAACTTTATGAAATTTAGCCATGAAAGTCTCACTTTCTTCATTTGCAAAAAGATACTGTTGCCAAAGGTAATTCGGTATCTACAAACATTTAGATTAAAAGATGGCTAAAGTTTAAAAACTCAGATTTCCTCTTTGCTGAATAGCTAAAGAATATTATTTAAAGGATGGAAAAATCACTTAATCTGAATAGTGGGTTGAGGCATTGACTTCAGCCAGAAAAACTATATCAGAAACCAAACTTTGCAAGACATTTTGGTATACTGTGGCTCAGCTAATTATGTAGACTTCCCTCACTAAAGTTAAATCAAAATGAATGTTGTCCCAAAGCTTTTGAGAGCATGAAAAAGATGAAAGTAGAGCAGAATCTGACTCAGCTTTTTGTATTTTCTCTACCAATCAAGCATTTTGATAGAGTCAACAGTTCCTCTGTCACATTCTGCAGAGGTTTTCTATTAAAAGAAAAACATTTAAATACTTTTCTTCTTTAGCGGCGAGGAAATGTTTTACCGTACTCTCCAGCTACTGCTGAAGTATGTGCTAACATTATACCCTGCTTGATTATCTATTCACCATTCCTCAATGGTATTTTCTGTCTAGGACACAATCACGTTTGAGACAGCAGCACACGTCAGGAGGTGGCTGGTCCAGCTCCTGCTCAGAGCAGGGCCAGCCAGACCTACCTGGGGAGGTTTCCAGTCAAGTTTTGAGTAACTCCAGGGGTGGAGACTCCACAGCTCCTCTGGGCAGCCTCTGCCAGTGTTTGACAACCCTTGAGCTGGGTCTGGCTGAGATGGAATTTCCCAGAGCAGCCCTCACAGTGCTGGGCTTTGCCCTGGCAGCCAGAAAGGACCTGCAGTGTTTGGGCACTGCTGGGCAGTGCTCCCACAGCAGTGAGGCCATCTGACGTTGCTGATGGGAGGCAGAGAATGAATGTTTTGTTTGCCCCTGCTTCCATGTGTGGCCTTTGCTTTTACTCCAATAAACTGCCTTTCACTTGGCTGTCAAATTCTTTTTAATGTGATTTTCTTCCCCTGACATTGCTGATCAGGGAAATAGAGTGGATTGGTGGGCACCTGACATCCCCCAAGGTCCAATCATTGCTCAAACTCTCTGTAACAATGTTTTCTTTAGTTTCTTGTATTTCAGATTGTTCCAATTGCCTCTTCTCTGGGGAGCTTAGTGACAGGACAGGATTCTGGCTCCATCTTCTTTACATGGCCCACCAGTTATTTATACACATTGATAATATTCCCCTGAGCCTTCTCTGCTCCAAGCTTGAAAGTCCAAACTCTGTCTACACTCATTCTGACTCCCTCCAGACATCTTCTTGACTTTCATATGTTTAGAAATGATTTCCAGGACTGTTTACCCCATAA
This sequence comes from Melospiza georgiana, assembly GCF_028018845.1. Classification (NCBI taxonomy): domain Eukaryota; kingdom Metazoa; phylum Chordata; class Aves; order Passeriformes; family Passerellidae; genus Melospiza; species Melospiza georgiana. The sequence goes on from NC_080431.1 coordinate 11,501,286, forward strand.
TTTTCCCAGGAATACTGAGGAGGTTGATAAGTATGTAGTGCTCTGGATGCTCCATCTGGCTCATCTTGAAAACAGGGGTGACATTTGTTTTTCTCCAGTCCTCAGGAACTTCCCCCAGTTGCCGCAACTTTTCACAGAGGATTGGCAGGGCAAATTTTACCTGTTGAGACTGAGGTGGGCACATTGACCTTGCCAGTTTATAATTCAGCCTTCTGAATGTCCCCTGTCATGCCATTTCCTGCCCCATTCAGAGGCAGTTCCCTGGTCCTCCTTTTGCTGATGAAGGACCTGGGGGAGTCCTTCTTGCCATTCACATTCCTTGCCAAGTTCCAGTCCAGGTGGATTGCGACTTCACTAAACCCATCCTGGCAAGGTCAGAATATATTTCTCTCAGGTCATCTGACCTTGTTCCCCCCTTAATCCTTCCTTTTTCCATTTGGGTTTTGTCAGCAGCTCCTTGTTCATCCATACAGACCTCCTGGCTTGGCTTCCTCCTGCACATGGAGATGGACCATTCTTGAGCTTGGAGCGGGTGGTACTTGGAAATCAACTTCTGCTTCTTCTCCTCTCTTCTCTCTGTATCCCATGGCTTACTTTGAAGTCAGCCCCAGTGCCTGGCCTCCTGAGGTCCAGGCTTGCAATAACAATTTTTCGTCATTCTCCCTTCTCACAGGATCCAAAACTGCAGCATCTCATTGTCACTGCAGCAGATGTTGTCTCTGTGAGAAACCACCACCCTCTGGTCTATTAAGTAAGAAAGTAGGACACAAATCTGACCTATCTCTGTGACAGAATATGTTTACTTTTTTTGAAAATGATTGTGATGGGGCCTTTGGTCTTTTAAAACCACGAGAATTAATCCTTTGGGGCAAGCATTATAATGTTTCTGGGTTTGTTTTTTTTTTAATAAATTATTTCAGGGCAGGAGGTGAGGGTGAATGGGGAGGAAATGGTTTCAGAAGAGTCATAGGGGAGCCATAAGAAATCTGTTTGTGAAGGCCAAATCACAGACCAGGTCCTGGGTGGGCCAGCCCTTTACTCCCCACAGTCTTCAGAGGGAACAAGTTATTCTAGTTACAGGTAGTTCCCACCCTTCTCTGCCTTAGTTCACAACAGCCAGATTCCCAAGGAGAGCACAGGATTAGGACAAGACAAATAGGGAAACAGTGGCCTCTGCAGTCTTGCCTTTTCCCAGACTGAGGCCAAATAAGATGCAGCCACTAAAAGGTCTATACAAAACTTCTTTTACTTCAATTTTTTTTAATATTTTAGAGACAGAACCATCTGAGGAATACTGGAAATAATTTTGATGGAAATTTTGTTATAGCAGAACTGCTTTTCTTAAAAGATGTAAAGAGAAGAGAAACAGAAGAGAAAGAAAGAAAGAAAGAAAGAAAGAAAGAAAGAAAGAAAGAAAGAAAGAAAGAAAGAAAGAAAGAAAGAAAGAAAGAAAGAAAGAAAGAAAGAAAGAAAGAAAGAAAGAAAGAAAAAGAAAGAGAAAGAAAGAAAGAAAGAAAGAAAGATGAAAGAAAGAGAAAGAATCTTTAAAGAGAACATTAGGAAAGGTGCAGTTTGCTTATATTTACGTGCTATTAAAATTCTTGATATGGAGTACTGCAATTATTCTTTTGTAGATGTAAGAATTTATGTTAAAAGTCTTCCTTGGTTTTGGTTTATGTAGCAGGCTCTTTGTAACACATTGACAAGTAATTTTCTACTTAGAGTAAAAGTTTTGTTTCAAATCAGAAAGATACTCTTGAGAACAGAAAGCAAAATTTTAAGCATTTAAAAATGATGCAAAGCTAACAGTATTGATGCAGGGGAAAAATGCTAGGGGATTTTTCAAGGAAATTTTGAAAAGAGACTGGTCCATTAATAACTTTTTCTGTTTTGTTTTTATAACACTCTTGCCAAAAATAACATCAGAAAGTGCTGGAAAAGCCTTGTAAAATCATTTAGCCCATTCTTCAAACCCCTGCCAGTGCAGCATTATTCCTCAGAGTGCATTCTCCACTGTCTTGTCCAAGCTCAACTGCATATGACTCAAACAATGGGTTTCCAGACTTCTCTTGGGAGATACTTCTACTCTATAATAGATCACATTGTTAGGTAATTTTACTAAATGCTCCTTTAGTCAGTTTCAATCCATTAATTTTATTGAAATGCTACTGGGTCACCATAACCAGCACATCTTTCTCGCTGGTTTTCTAGTCTGCAATTATTTGTAGATGACCAGAGCACACTGTCTTTACTCCTGGTCATCACTGACCTTGGGTAGCACACCAGGGTTAAGAACATTTATTTATTAACTCTTCTTACAAGATACTTTCTGTGGTTATTTTCATTGCTTTGCCAGGTCATTGATTTTCTTAGATATTCTGGTTCTTTTCTTTCCCATTTCTGATATTGTGCCATTTCACCTGGAAGGGACCAGCATCAGATTCAAATTACAGCAATGAGTATTTCTGATAACTTCAGTCAACTTTTCCCCTTCCTGCTGAAGGAGGTGGTTAAGATGTCTACAATATATCCTGAAAGACTGAGACAGCTTGGCATTTTAGTTGCAATGTATTCTACACTGTTGGCAGAAAGAAGGGTTATTATTAAAAATAAAATGCCATTTAATAATTTACATTTCATGATTACACATTTCAAGTGACTTTCATTTTCTGTTGTAGGAGACATTAAAACTATGAATAAAACCTTCTTTCTATCTAAAATGCACCCTCCTCAATTAATCATTTGTTCATGGTGTGCAGCCAGTCCCACATGGGGACCCTTCCATGGTTTTTGTCAGGCCATGAGAGGTAAGAAGAAACCACATTAATACAGCAATAATTTGTTTATTTTCTGTTTTACAATGTGCTGCACTCTCAGGTGGCACATTCAGAGACCTGTGTCTTGAAGGGTGGCTCAAGTTTTCTCAGACATCTGTTTGTCCAGAGGTTGTTTGCATGTTCCAAAAATTAATCTGGCTGGATTCAAGATTCAATAACCAATTTAAGCACTGTAGAAGAATGGGCATGACTTATGCCTTCATTGAGTTTTTTCATTTGTCCCAAATCATATAAATGTGGTAACTATTAATGAATGTGTCCTCTAGCTTTTTTTTTTAGCCACCATCTATTGCAACACTCATATGAAAGGCATTTTGTTCCTTTGTAAGAAGCTGTCAAAAGCTACTTTAATTTTAAACTAAAAATATGCTTGATTTTGGAGTTCCTATGTGTAAAAAGTAATAATACATTGAATGTCTGCAACATTAATAGAGAAATGCACAATAGATCATGTAATTCCACATGTATTTAATTAATTATTGAATTTTTTAAATGGTAGTTTTTTGCTTTTGATGGAAAGAAATATGGAAAGACAGAGCCTTATTTTCTGCATATGGGTTCATCAAGTTGCCTAGTGAAAGATGTCCTGTCCACAGCAGGGGACTTGAAACTAGGTAAGTTTTAAATTCCCTTCCAACTTGTATATTGTATGATTTTATGAAGTGAGCACTTTCTAATGCTTGCAGCTTTTTAATTTTTTTTTTTTTTTTTTTTTTTTTTTTTTTTTGTCTTTTTAGTTTTCTAATTTAAATGGCTGCTCTGAAAAGAGAAGAGCCAAGCAAAGGAGAAGCAGTGACAAGCCACTTCTCAGGAAAATGCAAAGAAATAACTCTTGAATGATGGCATTTGGGTGGAGAATGCAATCAGCTCTGTCTCATGTAACACTTGAAAACTCTGCCATGTGAGATTACCAGCCAAGCTCAAGAGTCATTGAGAAGGGAAACCTCAGTTATCTGAGGTTTATTTATTTATGAACTATGCTATGAACTATGCCTTTCAATCCACAGAGACAATGCTTTTCATGTACTGGGCTTTCCTTTTGTTTCTGACTACTACCTTTCCTTTCATCAGTGTGTTCATAAGGAGACAGATGCAGGTTCAGAACCCTGGCTAAAAGATTTTTTGGGCAATGTCCTTGTCTTTTGTTTGATTACAGTATTAAGCACACATACATTGCTTTATAAAGAGGAAATAAGTGTTGAGAATCCTTAATCAGAGCTGCTAAATACAGCTTTTTATATGTGTTTATTCAGAGATGCTAGGCCACTTTCCACAGCAATTTTAATCTCTTCCACCCCGACTAGTCTTAAAAGAAAAGGGAAGAGTAGGGTAAGAATAAAAGAGGTTGGGATTTGTCTCCAGAGAAAAAAATCCAGGTCTGGCATTTGAAGCTATGCTTAACTTGCTCAGTTAAGACTGACAAACTTCCTGAAGATTTACACTGTAAAATCGACAAAGAGGAAGAGATGCTGGAAGCACAAGCAGCTTTTCACAGCTGTCAGTCTCCAAAGCAGCATCACTGACACAGCCACGGAGAGACACGTCAAAGCGAAGAGCAGGTGAAGGAAGAGCATCTGTGGTTTGACAAAGCACTTGACTAATCAAGCCAAAGATGCAAGCAATTTCAATTGCTGCTTGTTATTATGACACAGAAGATTTCCATAGATGATAAAGACCCAGAGCAGGTCCTATTTTTATTAGGCACTTTGAGAGGTTTTACTGATACACGGAAAGTTTAAGCCTCACTAATTGTGCATAATTGCTGGAAAGGAAAAAATATGTCCCTGGAGTATTTGCAATCATTCCATGATTACCTGGGCTGCAGTATATTCACTTTGATAACTTGGACTCAGTGAATCCACCTAAATCTACTACTCTACTGGAGTAACAAATCCATAGACCTCCTTAATGTTTGCCACTTCCATTAACCTCAGTGACAACAGGGAAGCTGGCTTTTTTCCTATGGATTTACACAGGTTGACATCACTATTTTCATCTCCTGTAGCTAAATAGTCAGTGAATTACCATTTCCAATGTCATAACAGTATGTAACCAACTATAATCTTTATATATTATCCTTATCAGTTATTCTGAGTTATCCTGCACTCTCCTCTCCCCAGATTTTTGAAAAAGAGTCTCATAAAAGCAGCAAGCTATGGAATATGTAGCTCCCAGAAGTTTAAAACAGATGATTGGAGTGTAATTATCTTCTGAAGATATGTGGGTGATGTGGAAGGAAATTATCCTGAGATCTAAATTCTGGTGTGCATATTATTTTAAGGGAGTTATGAATGACAAGAAGTCACAGTATTTGTTCTATTCAAAGGAAAACAGAGGTGGTTTCACCTCAGCTGCATTATCTCTGGTTTCTTATGCAAGGAAGCATAGTTTTACCTAAAATTTGAAGTTCTTAAAATTCTTTTTCTCGTGTAATTGTTCACTTTTTTTTTTTTTTTTTTTTTTTTTTTTTTGTACCACTGCTAGATTTGGATTACTTTGTTTTACACAAATTCTTATGGCTGATCTCTGGCTTCAGATGAACAAACACCATTCCCAGTGAAGTCAATGGGAGCTGCACTTGGATATTTGAGAGAGCACTTGGGGCCTTTAGCCTTAACACAGCCAAACATGCTATAAATTATTTTTAAATTCTATTAGCAGAGAACTAGCATTTCCCCTGTGCAGCTGATTCTGTTTGTTCTGTATCTTTCACTAATTTTTCTCAGGAAATGTTTACAAGCAGAGTCACGTATCAAATCGGATTAGCTGTGTTGTAACTATGAAAAATAACTGGCTTGGAATTAGGTAGCAGAGACTGAAAGTGCCTTTAGGAATTCAGTCAGATTTATGCCCTTGTATGTGGAGAGAAATTTAGCTTTAAAATTTGTACCACATGTAATAAATCCAATTTAATTTTGAAAGACCCCTTTGTTTAGCATTGAGTTTAAATATAGCATAAGCTATTTCTCCTTCTACCTATAAAAAATGTAAATTATTCATGTTACCTGTATTCAGTGACCTCTAGATGAACCTTCCAAACCACAAATGACCTGCTTCAGCACAAGTTCATTCCTAGGCTGTATGCAGAGTGACTAAATTAATCTTTCAAAGCTGCGATTACAGGCTATGTTACTTTTAGTTTGGCTGCAGCAGATGATTAGTTGGTAAATATGACTTCTTGATTGGTCTGAGAAAAAATCCTTAAATTAGAGCTTTCTGATATTATAGAACCAAAAGCATTATAAGTCATCTTTGTATGCCTTGAGCCAAATTGTCAGAACAATTCTGTTCTCCTCACCTCTGGTGTGTTGGATCTATTTTAGTTACTGTTTTAAGATTTTTCTTCTGTTTTTCATAACACACAATACTAGTACATTCCCAGAGGTTCAAATAATATTGTCCTACTGGCCACTTAACTCCTTAAAAGATATTTCTCTTTTATCACTGAAGTTTTTCAACTTTCACAACTAGTTCCTGAGAAAAGAAAGTAAAATCCCTCCCATGTTTGCTTTCTCTGTGGGGCAAAAGGAAGCTTGGTTGTTTTAATTTCTTTGACTTGAATGTATAAGAAAAAAATCTACACAGAGAGATGAAATTGGCAAAACTATGGATCATGTTGACTGGCTGAAGCTTCTGGGGAAAGAAAAACACTACAAAACATTGATCTGTTTGGTTGTGTTGCAGTTGCATTCAGGAAAAATAAGAATTATTTTGATTTAATGACAAAAACCTAAGTTAGACGGTGAAAAATTGGAAATCAGCTAGTGTAACTCAATGATCTTACTCTTGCAACCATTTCTCTTATTTCTAATTCAACCATTGGGCATGGTGTGGGCCCCCTTCATTCTGCCTCAGTGGTGCAAGGCTATGAGATATGAGTAGGACTGTGATCACAGCCATGTTCTCAGTTGCCAGTCTACTGCAGCAACATTTCTTAGCAAATCTGCATCTGTCCCTCTCATCTTCTTCCTTAGCCTCAGCTTTAGACAGCTCATCCTCTGACTCCCCCACACAGAGACTGGACCTTATCCAGGCCCTGTCCTTCAGGTGTGAAGTAGTGTTTCAATGCTCTAGTATTGATAATTTTTTTGCCATCTGGTTGGGAGACATCCCCTTTCCTTTTGGCTAAGTCTTTTTTAGTCATGGGCTGCCTAAATTGACATCGACCATATGGAAAATGTATGAATTATTAATTTCCCGAAAGAGTGGAAAGTGATGGACACAACTGAAAAGAATCAAACTGATGGATCCATCAGAAGCCAGTAAGAGACAAATCCTTCTTCTTTGCTTGTCTTGCCTTTTCCTCTCAATATAAATATGTTTTTTTTAAAGGCAGGAAAAATAATGTAGAAAGGATAAGATTCAATCCATGCATCAAAACAAAACAGCCAGGGTAACTACAGGTTTCTGGGACCTGGCAAAAGATCCAAGAGTTTCTACAGGCTTCTGGGGCCTGAACGGATGCCTGGAGCAGTTTGTACTAATATATTTGGAAAATACTCAAGTCACATAGGTGGCTCAATGAGTGTGAGCAGTACTGAGTGCATTATAAATCCTTGTGCTCAGTCTGAGCTGGTTTCTTTTATCCTGTAGGCTTTTGGATCTCTGATAAGTGCTGCAGATTGACTGTGGCTTCAGAATTCTGTATAGGTGTTAAAACAAGCCAACAGAATGAAGGCTGGCCATTTTTGGCAAATTGTAAGATATTTGCTAACTGTTTTATTTAGGCAGCAAACTAGCATTAAATTAGCACAGGTAACTCAGTACAATTGTCAGTAGTAGGGTGACTGTCCTGATCATGAGCCCATCTGAGTGGCACATATATCAATTTGTCATTAGAGACACAAAGGGGTGGCTTGTAGATGTTATCCTTATTGATGGGATTCCAAGGTATGCAAAAAAAAAATGTTATGGTAGTTCTCTGGATCCTTAGCATTAGATTTCAAAAACCACAGGCAATTCAAGCAGCCTGCTGAGAGCAGGGGATTATTATTTGTTCCTTAGGATATCCATTACCTTTTGGGTTTCTGTAGCTGTATGGCTGCCCAAGGAACTATAAAGTGAAGCCAAAGGACCTAGTAAGTCAAAAATATCATGCAAGTGCTGTCACAACTCACTTTAATTTGTTGTATAAAGTGCAGGTAGTGACTTATTCCACCATTGGAAACTCGGATTTAAGATCTCAGAATTTAGAGCTATGTCCTTCCAAAGCCATCAGCATTTGACCCAAGACCTCTCCAGTTAAGAAAACTCAGATTGGGAGACCTTAGCTGCCTTCCTTGGATAACAGAAATTGGGATCCTAAGATGTTTAGACATCCTCTGTTTCCAGAAGTGCCACATGGCAAGCTTTGGACCAGGCTCCATACAGGGCTTTGATTTCAGATTTGATTTTGGTCATGCAAAAAGAGGTAGAGGAACTTTTTATGAAAGAATGCAGTGAAAAGACAAGGGTTAATGGCTTCAAACTGAAAGCAAGTAGAGTTAAATTAGACATTGGGAAAAAATTCTTCCTTGTGAGTGGTGAGGCCCTGGCACAGGTTGCCCAGACAAATTGTGGATGCCTCATCCCTGGAAGTGTCCAAGCCAGGTTGGATGGGGCTCTGAGCAACCTGATCTGGTGGAAGATGTCCCTGCCTATGGCAAGGAGGTTGTAATGAGATGGTTTTAAGGTCTCTTCCAGCCCAGACCATCCTGTGATTCTATGAAATTATGAGTTGAGCAGAAGGCAGCACCAGCCACTGACAGTCCTGTCTTTGAGCCACTGCTCAGGGAGGGCCACGGGGCCATGAACTGCAGCTCTGCCAAAACTGCAGCTGCAGAAACTCTGTAGGTCCTCAACCCTGGACCAACAGAGCTGCTCCTGAGGAGCTGAGCCTGCTGGGAGGTACAACTGCAATACAAAGAGACTGGTAGTCACAAAAAAAAAAAAAATTACTACCAGAACACCTATTGATGAAATACTGTTAAAGGGATGCTGGCAGCATTTGAAAAGTGTTCCCAGTTGTGTTTTTAATAACATTGGCCCAGAGAATGAGAATGTGTACTCTGAGTTGTAATAACACCGAGGAATGTACTAGACCACAAACTGAGCATCGTAAAACCGTTGTTTTCACATTTTCCTAATAAAATGGCATGGCATTGTAAATCTGTTTTTATTCTATTTGTAATGTCAGAAATGTGTTTATCATAAAACCAAACCCTATTTCAAACTGTAGGCCATAGGACAGTGATATTATTCACCCTGTTCAGGATCATGGTTTGCATCACTCCTATCTGAACAAAAAATTGCAATATGCTACTGAGAGTCCCATACTTTAAAAATGCATTATAACACTAAGTGCACTCTCAGGTCTGTGCTGACACTGCCGCTTGTGGCAAAGTAAATCAGAAAAGTATAAAGCAGTCAAATGACAACGTGTGAAGTAAAGTATGACTATCTGGAATAGTTGTGACAGAGGCTCGGTGTGAAATGGCAAACACAACTGATTAGTCATGGTATAATTAAATGTGCTCAAGTTTCAGTTTATCAATGGCTCCTTTCCTCCAAAGTGCCAAACACCCAAGTACCCATTAATTAAATTTAAAATTATGCCTCAGTCTATAAATCATGAGGTTGCAACAATTGAGTTTCCTCTAAACCAGACAATTTTATTTTGTGATATAAGTATGTATGAGCCCTGCATCTCCACAGCAATGTAAATGTGTGTAAATTTTTAAGGAAGAAATTAAAAGTGATCTATAATAAAAAGTGATCTTCAATGTCTCAGTTGTATCAAAATTTCCCACCCAGATAGAACATTCAGCAAGAGAGCATACCAAATTTTAAAAGCCCTACAAACTCATTGTGAATTGCAACATAAATATTGTTATTTAATAAATTATGACAAAGAAAGCTTTTTAGAAGATAATGGGATTCACTGTCACATCCAAATAGAAGGTACCATGCAAAAAACTATTATTTTCTCATTTTCTAGTCCTCTTGGTATGATTCCTGAGGTAAAAAGTGTAGGGCTTTGTGTCTATAATGTAGATTATGAATGGGGCATTCTGTAACTGTAAGAAATAGAGCCACAAACATCTGTATTAATAGACCATTTTGATCTGTATACTTGATTTTTCACTTGAGAGGGCAGAAGCTTCATCTTATTCCACTTGAGCGGCCGGATCCCTTCACCACAAGTACCCACTCCACTGTGAGGCACTGAATACCAAAATCAAGCACTCGCTCTTTGTGGCTCTGCTGTTCCCTTCTGGGAACCACCTAAACCCATTGGAATGGAAAGGTGAAAGTGGGAGAATCATCCCAAGGAGGGAAAGACCAAAGGCACTTGAGATCAAGAAAGGAGCAAGCTTAACTGGGCTCTGAGCTGAGGCAGCCTCTCGTGTTTTCATTGCCTTCTATTCATCTCCTGCAGAGATGATGCTGCAGGATTTTATTTAGAGTAAGAGGGCCTGTAGATGAGATTGCCTCAGCCCACTTAAGGAGCCAGGCATACAAAATATGATTTAGGATATGAACTGAAACATGCTGTGGATACAAAATTTATGATAAAATTACATTACAGAGGCTCAATCTGAACAGATCTATGTTTCTCCTTTTTATAAAACATATTGTGCCAGACCCTCAGTGGGGATTCATTTTCAGAGCTCATTCACTTTCACAGAGCTACTACACAAATCTACACCTGGTGAGGATCTTGCCTAATATTGATTTTCTTCATAACATTTCAGCAAGGGATTTAATACAGGATTAAATGTGTATTTCCTCTCTTCCTGCTTATATTGCATTCTCTGTGTGTTCTTAAGATATCTATAGACAATTGAAACAGAGGTTATGCATTGATCAATACTAGAAAAGGAAAAAAAGTGAACAAATCTAGTCAGACAAGGTCAATCAAGGCAGCAGATGCAGCTCTGAGTAGTAAGACATGTTTCAAGGGAGCACAAAGTAGTGAGAAAGACTTGTGGACATGTATGACTTCTAAAAATCTGGGAATGTTTACCCCAAACTACCTTTAAAATGAGGCATTTCACTGTTGAATGTCGCAAAGCAGAAAATACAATCAAAGAGGCAGATAGCCCCAGAATGAAGAAGATTGCTAAAGGATAAATTCAGAATTTGTTGTAAAAGCAACTGGAAATATATCCTTCAAAGTATGAGGGTTTTTTAAAAGAATTTTTTGAGAAGATGGGTGCCAAGAGGATGGTGCCAGACTCTTTTCAGTGGGGCCCAGCAGCAGGGCAAGGAGCAATGGCCACAAACTAAAAGACAAGAAGTTCCACATCAACACGAGGAAGAACTTTTATTTTTATTGAGGATGGCAGAGCACTGGAGCAGCTGCCCAGGGAAGGTGTGGAGTGTCCTTCTCTGGAGTCATTCCAAACCCACTTGGACACGTTCCTGTGCCACCTGCTCTGGGTGACCCTGCCTTGCAGTGGATTATTTCCAGAGAGCCCTCCCAAACCCAACCATCCTGTGATCCTGTGAAATCTGCTTCTCTAACTCAAGCACCCTGTGGAAGTTATTCATTATTCTATTAAATCACAGAGGGTCTGCCATAGGTAAATTCAGGCAGCTGCTTGGGAATAGAGTACCCATGTGGGAGCTTGAAATAACAGTTTTGGAAAAACATCTATATCAAATATCTCACAAATATCTATAGTTACTTGCAAAATCAGCAAGGTTGCTGAAATTCCCAATAAACTTCCAACATCTCCCTTGATATGCTGCAGATTTGGACCTTTCATCACGCACTAGAGTAGCTTAGCAAGAGTTTAAAAGGAAGATGTACCGTAGGGGATCAATTCATCTAGGGAATTTATCCCAGAAAGGAAAAAAGTCCTCATATCTCAGAACTGGAGTTACCAGGAGGAATAACAAGACACTTTCAGGTCTATTTTAAGGTTTTCAAAATAATATTTTCTTTATTCAGCTTTGAACTAAAAAAAAAAACAACCTAAACAAACAAATAAAAAAAAGCAAAAAACCCAAACAAACAAACAAAAAAAAATCACATATTAAAGCAGAAAGCTTTTAGAAAAAAACATTTTTATTCAGTCAAAACTGCCAATGTCATAAAGTTTATATTCTAGTTGGCTCTAGTAAATGGTGAACCTGATGTAGTCAGAGCATTTCTCTGCTCAGTGTTACAGAATTGCAATGGAAGCAAGTGATAGACTTCCACAAATAAAAGAATGGAGATAAAGAGAAGACCCTTCATTTTCCTTCTGCAGGATTAAAAGGAGAAATGGGCTTCTATTTGTCACTTACTTAATGGCTGAGGCTGGACAAAAAGTACAAAGATCGTTTCAACAATTAAAAATACAATGTTTATAATCCTAATAGGTCTGACAAAGTATAATGATATTTGATATCTAGAATTGTGTGTAGTTGTTAGTGACAGAAGAAACAAAGTTAACAAGTAAAGGTAATGGTTCAGTTCTACTAACTGTTGGTGGAATGGACCACAAGGAATCCAAAAATTAAAGATTAAAGAAAGGAGTTGGCTACAAAAAGATGAGGCAATGACACGTGAGTCCTTATGCCAGAGTAAAGACAACTGCAGACCATCAAAGCAATAACAACTAGAATGCCTGATTAAATAGATATGATTCTTTAAAAGTTCAACAAGTCTACCTAAATCAACTGGGAAATCTGCTAGAAATCCTCTGCACTGGACCTCTGAAGGACTTAGAGGGCTTTCTTCTCTCCAGTGACCAGCATTAGGACACGAGGAAATGGAATGAAGTCAGGGGAACTTCAGATTAGACATCAGGAAAATGTTCTTCCCTGAGAGGGCAGTTGGAACAGGCTCTCCAGGGAAGTGGCAACAGCACCAAGCCTGGCAGGGTTCAAGGAGCATCTGTATGAGACTCTGTTTAGTGGCAGGCAGCCCTGCAAGGAACAGGGAGCTGGACATGATGATTCTTATGGGTGCATTTCAATTCAAGACAGTCTGTGATTCCAAAGTGTCATATCTCACGTGTGTATTTGAATATGTAGATGACACCTCTTTCCTTCGCCCTTTTTTAATTCTCTGAGCATTCAAATCTAATTTTTTATTCTTTCCTGAAAAATTAATTACTGTGCATGACAACTGCTGCCATACAGGAATTTACCAGCTCTTAAAGGTCCCTCTTTGGTTTATTATTTAATGTTTCTATGTGCCCAACACAAAAACTCTTTCCCACCATCAGAAATTTCAGAAATTTCTCAGTGAAACTGCTGCAACCTGAAGAGTTCCCAGCAGTGCCTATGCATTCTATCCATTGCAAGATTCCCTTTTGAGAGCAGTGGCTGCAGACTGCTGTAGAGAATTCTCTATGAAAAGCTGCACAGCTTACCTTCCAGTCTGTTCTTCAGCAGAATGTACACCATTATTTTGAAAATGTTGCCTTGACTTCTCCTCCTCTCTCAGTCATGGAATTGAATGCTTTGGCTGTGCTTATTCATTATTGTCTCTTGGGAAGGCATGTAATAGGATCACTTATCACACATAATTTTTGGAGAAAGGGCTCGCTGCTCTGTTTTTCCATGGGAAAACTGCACATTGTCCTCTCCTGATGGATGCTACCAGTTCTCCATCTATTACTGAATCTCCAGGGACCACTGCAGTACAAATAATATATAAATTCTATGAAGAAATCTGCCAATAAAGTGTCTTCTTGTCACACTAGGTGAATGTAGATGAATACACTTCAAATTACTGGAGTTTAACTTAGCTAAAACCAATACTATGCAAAAGGGCACCAGCCTCAAAGTTTCTGGTTTAAACTTATCTGTATGGTTTGAGGAACAAACTCTTGTTAAGTTTCATGAGCTGTCTCCTAATATTTGCAAGAATATATGGCCAAGGGGTGTGATTCTTCTTGATGTACACTGCCCTTAATGTGTGGTCAATGTAGGTAATGGAAGGGTGTTAGGAAGCCTGCACTTAAACACTTTCTTTAACATGCATTATACAGACCTATGGCAGTCTAAGCTGTAAAAAAACAAAAAAATAAAAAAAACAAACAAAAAAAAACCAAACAAACAAAAAACAAACCCCACCATTTCAAATGAATCTCAATTGCTATGTTTTATTTTAGGCTAAAAAAGAGAATTATTAAAGGAGGTTTTTCTGTGATCCAACATTCCTCAATTTAAAAAGAGAGAGAGAGACAGAAAGATAGAGAATGAGAGAGAGAAAGCAGAAAATCAATAAAGCAAGGAAAAAAAAAGCAAGCAAGCAAGAACTGCCTGGTAGTGCAAAAATAAAGGCTTTCTGCAAGAGAGAATCATAAATGAAGAGCCTGTTAAAGAAAAATATGTATAGCTATAGAAAATGTTCAATAATTTTTTTGATTATGAGTGAGCATGAACTAAACAGCAATTAAAATATTAAGAGTTCTGATATAGAAAGAAAGTTAATAGCAACTAATTTTTTGTTGAAAAAAATAATAGAGTACCTAAAATATTAGGAAAACTGAGGGGTTTTCTGCCTTCCTAGGGCTGGTCTAAAGTTCAGTATTTTGAAAGGATTCAATAAAGAAATCTGCACGGTAAAAGCAGCTGTAAATAAAGAGATTTTGAAAAGGGAGGAAATTTCAAACTGTCGATGGACCCACATCACCAATAGTCTCTCTTATGGGAATGGACTGCTTCATTCAAAAGTATGCACAAGAGACTGTGTTTTCAGATTTTAGAAATGTAGATCATACCTTAGGAGACCCCTTGCACCTCATGTTTTATTTTGACATGGAATACTGAATTTCCATCATCTCTGTGAACTGTGTACCCCTCCCATTGGCTAACTTCCCACCTCATCATATTACTATCATTTTTTCCTACCCTTCATTTAGACCTGATTCAAGGTGCACTTTGATACATGTAGGTAAATACTCATGTTCACAAAGGTTATGGGGATTGACCTAGTGATGAGGATTAAGCATTTAAGTGAAGAATTGTGAAATGGGAAGAACTCTTGCCTAAAAGCCAGCCCTTACTGCTCTGCAAAGAGCAACAGTTTCCATACACCAGGGAGAATTCCAAGTGCAAAAGCTCCAGAATCCAGCCTCAGTTTTGTGGTGGTGCCCCTTTGTCCCTTGGGTTCAAGAGTATCTGGTCCATTGCACCCCACATCTTCCTCAGCTGTTCAGAGTGCAAGACTCAGATCACCGTTCTGTTATTCTGTGGTTTTGACCCAGCTTCTCTGTAAACATTTTAATTTCATTAGGTTAGAGCCTGTTTGAAGGAGGAGAAATCTGGGTTGTATTTCAAATTTTGTTGGCTGACACTTCATTGCTATAATGGAACATGACTCATGTCAGGTTTGAGCCAACAGCTTTAACTATATACATGTAGGCTGCCTTTAACACATATTGTGCCCACTATGTCTTTCAAGGTTTTATCTTTTCTGATCTGAATATTATTTTTCTTTATATTTAACAGACTGAGGAGATGAAAGAAGACAGCCACACTGCAAACACATTATGCAAGATACTATGTAGGCTTCTGCTCATTCCCACCCAATGCCCATCTTTTCCTGGGCACAGATTACTTCATAACTTAAATCATGATGAAACACACAATGCAAATACAAGGGAAAAGTCAGGAGAAATACAAGGGGATTCTATTATTAGAGCTTGGCTTCATATTACAAACAAGTACTGAGAGAACCATTTACCTATTTCATTGAGACAACATTAAATTAATAAACACTAGTCAAACTGTTGAAAAGATGCAAAATCTGAACAGTTTCCAGCAAAGTTTATTATTGTGAAGATAACTTTCTCTAAATCAGCAAAATGTGTAAATAATAAAGCTAAATAATTTGACATTTCACAGAAATGCAGAAATCTTTTCAAGAGAAACAGAAGAATTTGGCTCTGTGGTATTAGGATTTCTTCATTTATTCCCATGCTGTGTCATATAATCTCACTGCTGGTGATTTACTTATTTGGGTTGGGGGCTTTTTGTTTGATTTTATTTTGGTTGGTTGGTTTTGGTTTTATCTCTGTCCTAGTAATGGTTTCTTACCATTTTCCACAATAATTTCATTGCCTGTATAGGTCAGTGAGAAAACTTATTTTGAAGAATTCTTTGCTCATAGTGTGATTGTGAGCAGTTTACACAATTTGCTAAACCATTTTGAAGTAAAATGAATCATGTGAGATGAATCTCCATAGTGATTAGATAAAAATAATTCATAAAAACGTATTTTAATGCAATCATAGAACATTTTGCTTTGGAAGAAACCTCTGTCGGTCATTTGGTCTCGACCCTTACTCAAAAATTTTTATGCACAAGCACTACTGATCACTAATCCAAAATGTAGCTTTCATGACTATGCATTTTGAAGTCTCCTATAAACATATCTGCAATACATTCCTGGTGATGACACAGGTGCTAATAGGATGTACATATTGGCAGAATCAAAGTTCAAAAAATGTAATTTAAAAAACAGATAAATGTAAATGTTTGGGTAAAATACCTCTTTCTATCTGTTTAGTTCTAAATACAGCCTTGGCATTTTTTTCCACTAAAATGTGTAACTTTTTGTTTAAAAAAAAATAGTTCAGGAGGGTGAGATTTGTGTCAGAAGAGCAAAATTATTTTTGCTTGAAAAGTGAGATTAAAAATGCATCAAAATACGGAGAGGTTATGCTGACCCCAGCAGTAATAAGTACAGAACAACTGATTAGTTCATTTCTGGTTATGCTCCATTTAACTGTTTTCTGCTTGAACCAGCTTTGAAGAGCTGCACGAACACGAAAATTCCTCAGACTCGATGGTCATCCTCTTAACTCGCTGTGTCTTCCCCACTTTGAGCTGCCCTTGTGCCCCTCTGCCCTCCTTTTACTTCACTGCTCCCTGACTTCTGCTTTTCATGCCATTCTGCATGGACTGCTAAGAACATAGGAGGGAATGAGGGGCAGGAATGATTATCTTCAGAGCAGAATCTTTATCTGTATCTTCAGAACAGAATTCCCTGCTCAGTGTTGCTTTTTGCCTTCAGTTTTTTTCCAGTGAATTTATTTACAGTGGAAGAAGTTGAGTGGCAGGTTGATTGAAGAAACTCAGATTTGCAATGCACAGCAGGTAATCAAACACCATTTTCAAGCCACCAAGAATTTCAAGCTTCAGGAAAGCACATTTGTAGAAAGTTAGTATTATGTACTGGTATAAAAAATCCAAGCAATTTCTACAAAAAAGAAATAAAAATACCTGTTTTACTGTAACAAGGCTCAAAATCCACATTCATCCCTTTTTTATCTTCATGTTTGAAATATTTTGGATATTTATTTTAGCTTTTCATCTCATTCTAATGTTGTTTGATACATCTCTTTATTCGCCCAGTAATTATTTCAGGTTTGAAAATTTAAAGCTCTTATTTAGACCAATATAAGTGATTTTTTAAGAATGAGAGTCTTGATGCTGCAAGCAATATGGGAAAATCCTATTGCTTTAGGAAAAGACAATAATTTGAAAAATTTTTTCAAGTTCCAATTGCTTAGACACAACATCAGCATCAGTTTTTGGGACTTGTTTCTAGAAGCTGCCTAAGCTTGAGGCTTCTGAAAATAAACAAGATATCTGAGCTGAAAGCTCTTCTCACACCTAACAAAATGCATTCCCTTGTTTTAGTTTTGGTAATTTCATCTGAGTTTACTGAGTCCTTGTGAAGGATGATGGCCTGTCAAAATAGTTTTTTCCAGCAACAAACATTCTGAGGGCTCATGAAACTCCTGGTAGTTTCATGAAAAAAAATCCCAAGTCATTGATTAAAACTCGTTTTACCAACTTTTCTTTCTGTCAGCTCTTGTGCATCTGATACGACTCCCTGAGCATGTGATACATCAGCCTGATCTCTGATTACTTTTCTTCATTTTTTTGTACAATAGGGCCCAAAGGACCTGAGTTCAGAACCACTTAGTCATGAGAGCTCCATGTCCCCACACAAGACAGGACTTCCACCAAAACAGCTTTCATTGCAATTGATAAAGGCAGCCCATTTTTATCCCCCGTTTTACTCACACAGAATGGAGTAGGGGGAGATTAAGTGATTTGGCCAGGGCTCCCCAGGAAATCTGAGTCCAGAAGTCCTCAGCTTTAATACACAAGACTTATCTTTCCTCTGCTAGGAAACAGATGTTAAATTGGAAGTTAATTTTGCCATGAAACTTTTTTTAAGAACTGTGAAAGGCAAATGGTCTCCAAGAACGATTACTTAGCAGGCTACCAGATCTGCAGTCTTGCATCTGAGAAGTAATTCATTCCATCTTTCCTGGCAGGCTTTAAAAGGCCTTTTGTTTTCACTTGCTGATTAGTATAACAATCTATTTTGAAAGATATGTGGGCTGATAGGGGGTATCATTTATTTGCTTCAATTGTAGATTTTTGCAGCAAAATATATGAAGCTTTTAAGTGTCGTAGATTGAAGCCTCCAATGTCAAAGACAAACGTTGGGATTATAAATACAGATCTTCTAAAGTACTGTAAGTACTCTAATCAGTAACAGAAACTTGCATCAGTCACTTGCCTCTTTTAAAGTGCTGAAGGCTTTTCCTTTTAAAAACCACAGGCAAATATATTATCAGTCAATATTAACAACTGAAGCAAACATGTAGCCTGAGTTAATTCTATAATTTCTGCTGCTTTATATAAAGTTTCCATTTGATGCTGGACTGCAGCACATGGTGGGTTAACTTAGAATTCCACTTGGCCTTCCTCTCCTGCTCTTTTCTGCTATTCAAATCAGTCTTCTGGAAAATTGGCCTCAGTACCAGTGACGTGCTGCTGAACTTACAAGATCTCAAGAATATCCTACCAGATTTTGTTCTTTTGTTGTAGAATTGTTTCCATCTGGGGCCTAGATATAAACTTGGAAAATGCAAAGACTTTTCCCTCTCACCCTGCCTGCCTTCAAAACATTGGCAAACAACCCTTCTTGTCAATGCAGTTCATATTGGATTAAAACAAGAGTAAATTATATTTCCAAGGCTGTAGGAATTAGTGGCATTTATTGAAAGTTTAATGTACTGCCTAACAATCCAGGAAGCAACAATATACTTTAGAATCAAGTGAAAATTAACATTGAGCATATTAGAATAGAAGAGAATAGTAGATTTTGGAAAGAAATATTGGTCACATGAGATCAGATCTGCTAAAGAGCACAGTTACAACACATTTGCAAGTGCTTCATTTGTGTAGAGTCTCAGAGTGTGAGCATAACTAGCTGGCTGGAGTCCACATAGCTGTTTTACTTAGCTGGAGTAGCTAAGCTGGGAACAGAACCACTGTTAGCTCCTCTACAGTCAGCAAGGGCAATGGTGACTACATACATAAAGCTGTGCCTCCTGCAAAATTAAATTTGTGTTCTTTTGTTTGCTCTGTCCTACCATGTTTAGTAAAAATGCCTTTGATATAAATGTCATCTATAAAAATATTGGTACTAAGCTTATACTGGAGAACTAAGCAAAAAAAAGGCATAGTTTGCTAGAGGGGAGCAAGTTACTTCAGACTTTTCAAAGTGTCTGCTTGGCTTGCGTTTCCTGGTGTATACAGCAAGCTCAAGTGTTCATCACTTGACAACACTGGCGCTGCCTCCAGCCTTTGTGCTAGACATTTGTACATAAACTTTTGTGTGGGTGTGTGTTTCTGTGCCTTTGCTACTGTTAGTGCACCAAGAAACATTCTTATGGCTCCTACAATAAAAACTCATTTAATACTGAGAGGACTTTTACAATGATAAGAGGAATTTGAAACATGCTGACCTAGGCACTCTAAACTAATAGTCTTTCCTTTTTACTCTGCATCTCTGCAGAGCAGCAGTAACTCTATATATCATATATATATATATATATATATATATACATATATATATATATATATACATATATATACACATATATATATATACACATATATGTATACATACACATATATATATACATATATAATATATATATTTATATTTATCTATATAAATATAAATATAAATATATAAATATATTTTTATATATTTATATATAAAAATAATATATATGAGTATAGATAAAAACCAGAAAAATAAATTTTTTTTCTGATTTATATTTATAGATATATTTATAGATGTATTTAGATTTATATTTATAGATATATATTATCTGTCTGTATAGAGTCCCAAATATCCACACCATTTTTAAATGAAAATGTAATCTCTGCATTCCTGACTGGCAGATATTTGTTATCCTCCTTTCGTCAGCAGCACTGATAGGTTCACGACCAAAAGAAAAATCTGCTGAGAATGAGCACAAAGACCCCTTCTGTACTCGAGCACACTGACATCTACTTTCATTAGCGTCCACAACTCACAAGCAAGAGCTCTGTGGGTGAAGAGCAGCTGTGCTGGGACCCTTCTCAGAGACACCAGGAATGTTGTGTGCGTTACTGAGCAGCGCAGAGCAGCGAGGGTGCGTCTGTCTGTCTGTCCGTCTGTCAGCGCTGAGGACACGGCACCCGCACACAATGGCTCTGCTGTGTGGGAAATGCCCCTCCAGGGTAGCCTGCTCCCCCAGGCTGAAAGCCACTGGCAGCTGCTGCACACTGGGTTCATACCTAGTTCACCATCTTTGAGAATTTGGGTTCACTGCTGTAGGCGTATTGTTGATGGCCTGAACCATGCTGTAAGGTGTGGGAACCCAGGACATCCCTCTGGCTGCCCTGGAGGACTCGAGACCCTGGCAGGGGGCTCAGAGACCTTGGCATGGAGTCAAAAACACCTGTGCCTTCGATTTTAGCCCATGGAAACAATTACCAACTCTGTGTGAAGAGTTACAAGCCACAAGAGTTTGAATAGAATGACAGTGAATTTATCACAGGGTGAAAATACAGAATTTTGGGTGTATTCTGTCCTTCCTCCTGATTCTTCTTGTCCTCCATCTTCTGCTGTGATGGTAGCACTTTTGGATTGGTTTAGAGACAGACTGTCTAACATAGGTGATAGTTACTATAAAATTATTGTAAATACAGAACATGTAGTTCTTATTATAAAAAGCTAACATCAACCTGAAGGCAGTCAGTGTGCCTCAACCCGACTGGCTGGACACATCTCAGCAGGTCAGAAAAAGAATGCATTCGATAATAACAAATAAACAACTTTGAGAACCAGAGCCAAGGAATTCTGTCCTCTTCTTTGGTCTCGGGTCTGGGAAAAAGAGACTTTTTAACACCTCGGGGTCATCTCGACACCAGACACCTCGTCAGTAAGGTATCATTAATATTTTCCAAGATGTAGATCTGGGCCCTCAAAATGCTGTTTGTGGTCTCTGATCCTACTCATCTACACTTTTCCTTCCTGATATAACAGCTCTTCCATATTTTATCTTCCCAAATATTATTTACTTTGCCCTTGAATGCCTTGAATGTGAAGTGAGAGATATGTCTTTGTTTTTCCACAGCATGCCTTTCAGAAGCATCATCATTTTTTAAAAAGAAAGAGGTATCAGTCTTCTTCTTAAATATTGTTTTTCTGATTTATTTCCTGATGCAGTGAATCTCATATTCCCTCAATATGCATAACCTTATAGCTCTGATTCTTATTCATGTACTTCTTGCCTTCACGGTAATTTTGTTGATTTTGGAACTGATGCAGCCAGTCCTGCTTACTCGTTGTCTCATTTGCTTTTTTAATTTTTTAATGGATTCTTATTCATCTCCTGCCAAAGTGCTCTCCACTGGCCTTACAGAGAGCTCTCCTCTGGCTCGTGATGCTGCTGTTTTCCTCTGTGCCAGGGGTGTGTGGTCACAGCTGGGTCTGGTGTTGTCCATCAGGTACCACAGCTCATTCCTCGTGTCTGCTCTGACCTTGGCAGAGTGGGCTGTCCTGTGCTGAGTGAACCACAAAATGATTTCTGTTGAAAGGGACTTCTGGAGGTCACCTGTCCAGCTTTCCACTAGCACTACAGTTCACTTCTTATGGAGCAGGTGGCTTCTTTTCCTCAACAATTTGTTTGGGGTGAACTTCTGGAGGTGTAAGATACTGGAAATTACCCTACGCCTGGGAATTTGGGGGGTATAGGCACCTTAAACTTTAAGATTGACTCTTCATTTTTAAATCTAAATTTTTAATTAGAAGCTTTTTTTGTCCTTCTTTTCCAAGAAACTGATTTTTTTTTTTTTTAGTGGAGCTTTAATACCAAATTCTGCAACAATTTCATAGTTAACTGTGCAAATCTGGGGACGGGAGGAAATGAAAGCTGTTACATTATTCTTCATATAAAACCCTGATATTACTCCTAGAACCTATGATAACTTATTTCTGTCTTCCATTTTTCAAATTTCTGGTTTAAAAATGCAGATCATTAAGAGAATTAAACTTTCTCTGGTAATTTTATGCATTTTGGTAACTGATGAGAATTTCAACTGCTCAATATTTTCACTGAGGGTATATCTTTAATTCAACTTGCTTCTTCAGAGTTCAGTCCTGGACAAAAATTCTGACAGAGATGAGTTTCACTCAGTGTATAAATACAACGAACCTGTACAAAATAATATAAAGCCTTTAGCCTTTTAATAATACCAGATCTTCTGTGAGTACACTGGGGCTTTTTGAAGGCACAATTACTCTCAACCCTTGTTCTTGTTTGTTAAATACTTGAGCTGATGGATAGTGCTGCAGAAGGGGAACTGAAGAAACCCATCCACCTGAGAGCTGAACAGCTGTAGGAAACAAAGGTAATCGATTGTCCTGTAGGGAATCATGAAATCATAGAATGGGCTGGGTTGGAAGGGACCTTAAAGATCATCCAGTTCCTGCTCCTGTGCCAAGGGCTGGGACAGTTTCCACTATCCCAGGTCGCTCAGAGCCCCATCCAAGCTGGCCTTGAGCACTTCCAGGCATGGGGCAGCCACAGCTTCTCTGGGCAGCCTGAGCATTCCAATGCCTCACCACCCTGACAGCCAAGAATTTTTTTCTAATCTCCAATCTGCTGGTTTGAAGCTGTTCACCATTGTCTTGTCACTCCCAGGCCCTTGTAAACAGTCTCTCTCCATCATTCTTTTTGGGTCCCTTCAGGCACTGGAAGGCCACAGTTAGATGACCCCAAAGCCTTTTCTTTTCCAGGCTGAACAACCCCAGTTCTCCCAGCCTTTCTTCCCAGCAGAGCTGCTCCATCCCTCTGATGCCCTCGGTGTCTGCTCTGGGCTGGCTGCAGCAGGTCCCTGTCCTTGCTGTGCTGGGAGCCCAGAGCTGGATGCAGCCCTGCAGGTGGGGTTTGCAGAAACATTTTTACTTTTAAAGAACAACCAAATCACATCTCAAAAACTGCCAACAATTTAGAGACCTTCTTATAAGAACTATAAAGGCTATTTTGATCTCATTTTTATGAACTTTTAGTAACTTACTCTACTCCAGCACAGGAAACTCCAAGACCAAACTCAATAAATAGATATACACTTTTTTAGGTGAATGTCAAAATCTTTGTTTGTGTTGCAAAAGAGGAGAGAAAGAGTTGCAGGTATTACTGCCCAAACCTGCCTCCATTTATCTCAACCACAGCAGTGGAACAGAGTGAAGGAGCCTGTAAGGAAGCCAGAAAGCATTTCCTGAGGCATTACTGTTTAACCTTTTCTTTTAATATGGGATTTTAAATACATGTGGTTTTAACTGCTTGGAATGCTGAAACCTTACAGTCTCAGTTGTGCTGTGGGTTCAACACATATTAAAAATGGAATAACGAGTAGTTCTTTCATCCCCTTATGTAACACTTAAAAAGGTTTACCATGTTACCTACATAGGCACCTGCAGAGTTACTTGGGATTCTTCACACTTCAGAGCATTATCTGGAAAATTTATTTTTTTTTCAATGTGAAACACAAACTAAGAGAAATTATATTCAGTTCCCAAGTCCCTGTCTAATTTGCATAACTTATTTCACTCTTTCTCCACATTTAACCTACTAATGAACTATCAAGTGCTGGAGTGAAGGATGTACAAGTGCAAAACCAGATGAATGACAGTATTTTTCAAAATCATTTTCAGATGGGATGCAGCACCAGTTGCTTTAGAGTCTATAACAATTCCACAAATTATAACATTCCACTAAGTTGATCTCAAAACTTTTGAGAGAATTCTTTTCAGAGCTAAAATGTAAGAATCAGATAAGCATTTCCCTAACTATTGAGTCAGCAATTAATTCTACAAAATCCATACCCTGGAATCAGGGTAATGCAGATGTCAATACATCAAAGCTGCTGCCCGTGCTTAGAGACAAATGTGTATTTCATGTGATGAATCATTGAGTTGTTGGAAATATTTTCTTCTGGTGAAAAGAAGACACTCTTTTTCCACTCAAAATTGAGAACATTTTGAAAATGACAGCTAAAATCTAAACCTACATTTGAGGCTGGGTTGTTTTGGATTATTTTTGGAAACGTATTTGCTGATAATTTTTAAATTAGATTTTAAAATAAGAAATAATTGATAACTCTTTAAATCTTAGTCAAATTAAACCTGGAGAAAAATAGTAAAAGGCTCCAGAAACTCATACTATTCCTAATCATCTGTTGGAAATTTCCCAGGTCTAGCTCAAATGAAAACTGAATCAACACAAACATTAATCTGATCTGAAATGAATGCACTGAAAATCTTCAGGATGTATTCTCAGACAACCACTAGATCGGTTTCTGAGACCAAATAGCTTCTGAAGACACAAAGAGACATTCATTAGTGTGAACACTTCCCTGAAGCAAAGCCCTGAATATATCAAAACTTGTCTGCTCTGCAATTCTATTTATGGGACGCTCGCACCATTAAGCATTTCAGACCTCAAGCAGGAGTTTCTCTCAGCAGAAGGTGAAGATATTTCCCATTACTTGTGCTACAGACCTTGCATAATTTATTGCTGCTTTGTGTAATTATTAGGAGCACATGCCTGGGAAGAGCTATGTGGAATATTTAATGCAGTTCCTTTAGTCATGTACGATGAGCCTCCATAAACTCCTTGGGAGGGTACCGGCCAGAAGCAGTTAGTTCATTGCTCATCACTATTCTCTTTGAGAGGTCATCTGAAATCCCTCTTCTTTTTAGGTTAGGAATCTTCTAATTCCTAGACTAAATTGATTTGGGAAGACTTTTTTATCCTGATGTTCTGCTTTGGCTTGAATAGCTCTGTCTCTTTGTGATCATTCTGAAATACTTCAGACATCCTGAGACTTGCACTCTCATCCTTCCCAGCCTTGCCAGAGAGGAGATGTGTGACGGTGTTCACAGGGGTCTGAGGATGAGGGAAGAGACGAGGATCTGACTCCGTGTTTCAGAAGGCTTGATTTATGATTTTATGGTATATGTTACATTAAAACTGTACTAAAAGAATAGAAGAAAGGATTTCATCAGAAGGCTAGCTAAGAATAGCAAAAGAAAGAATGATAACAAAGGTTTGTGGCTGGGACAGAGAGTCCAAGCCAGCTGACTGTGATTGGCCATTAATTAGAAACAACCACATGAGACCAATCCCAGATGCACCTGTTCCATTCCACAGCAGCAGATAATCAATATTTACATTTTGTTCCTGAGGCCTCCTCAGCTTCTCAGGAGGAAAAATCCTAAGGGAAGGATTTTTCAGAAAATATCATAGCTACAGAGCTAAGCATGGACAGGGTTTGCTGTGAAGGCTCTGACATGGAGCTTTTGGATAATATTTGGTGTGCAACCACTCAGCTTGGTGAGGGCAGAGGTGGCTTGGAGCTATCTATGAAAGACAGGTAAAAGTGTGGTACACACGTGTATGTTCTGACATATTTCTAGCTCAGAAACACACCTCTCCTAAGGAAATATTTCCATTCCCCAATTTTTCTACTATCTCTTTCACTCTACCTGTTCCATTTCCATTATTCTTTTGCAAATGCAAGTCATACATAACATTAATGGTTAGGAAATAAATCCCATTTCAGCATTACAGGGTTGTTACTTTTAGCCACAGTGTCTCATTGTAATGCCACTGCATCATAAAAAATTCATATCACTAGTTTGAGGAGAGGGATCTGATTAGATCAGCAGGGCTCCACATATTGCTGCTAAACATGAAATAAAAAAATGCAGGTGGATTAAGGAACAAGTAGAGATTCTAAAAGCAATTTCCTGTCTAAGCTCTAGGATAAATGATGAACACACCCCTTGGGCAACTATTAGACAAAAGCTATGGAAGCTCTGTGCTTTTCTGCAGAATATCATTGGTAATCTTAACTCCAGACTGGAAAACTACAAATGTTATGAAATAGTGTATTGAGCAGTAGTACAGCACTAAAAGAAAGTGAGTACCCAAACTGCAGGTTCTACAGCATCTCTCCTGTCAGTGTATTAATGTTTACTCTCAGAACAGGCAACTTTAATTTAGTACAGACTTTTACCTGGCTCTGTGTGTTGGAAATAGGAAGGGCAAAGATTTTTTTTATTAGTGAGAAATAGTCCTTAAAGATAAAATACCACCAGTTCCTAGATGCCTATAACTCCTTTCTATTGGATACCATTTCACTTTCTTTTAAGTTATTGGGAATTTTGTTCAGTAGAAACAGAATTGAACCTGTGTCCAAGCATTCATATGTGTGTAGAAAATATAAATATTCTCTGGGGAAACTCAAGGCCTGTGATTCTTTAGTAAATCCTCATGCGACAGCAAAAGGAATTTATGAAAAATTCCCAATATACTCTATCCATTAAGTCTGATTTATCTGTGACTAATGACTCTTCAAATTTGCCTTAAATATGTTATGCTTTGAAATCTAATTTACTGTATTTTTTCCTTTGTTTCTCTGGTTTATACTGTAAGCCTTTAAAACAAAGTAGAAAAACAAATCATAGAATAGTTGATCATGCTGAAGTTACATTGCAGTTCATGATATGGAAAGCTGTAAATGGTGAAGTTTTGATTAACATTTAAATAATAATTAAGAATGGTGATTTGAAACTGCCCTTTGGTATTGAAACACAGAAGTCTTCATATTTCAGAACCAAATACAAAGACTACTAAAAACAATGAAAATCAGACAATTTTTCTTAATCCCCAAGGAAGCAGAAGATTACTTGAGTCAAACATGTATAATAAGCTACAAATTTTTTTATTAAAAAATTTTTAGGACCAACTGGGAAAAATGTTTCTGCAAGTGATTCACATTCCTGTCCTATTGGCAAGGTTTCTTTAAAAGTGGAAATCAACACAAACCACGAGAAGTAAATTGGATCTTTATTTTGATTTATGAAGATGGAAAGCAAGTTTTGTTTGGGCGAGCACACCCTGTTAAATTTAATTAAGATATATATTCTTAAATCTTCATTGCCATCACTATCCTGGGTAACAGGCCATAGAAGCTGACATGTTTCCAATTAAACCAGTCATAGGCAGAAGCCAAAACAAGGCCTGTACTTGGATCAGGCCATGCAGGAGTGGCAGATGGGTATTTAAGCAGCAGGCCATGACTTTATTAATTAAATTCAGTGAGGAACCATCCATTCATCCTTTCTCACACACCAGATGTTTATCAGGGCCCGCTGTGCATTTGCTTGGTTCCCATTTTTGATGTCCTAGCTTGGAGTAGGCTCTCTCCATGCCATGCTCACCTCCAGGAATCAGGTGCTGGAGATCCCTGAAGCTGCAGCTGAAGGGAGGAGGAACACAGAGCCAAGGGGAATATCTGTTCTGGAACTGCTCTGGAATATCTGCTCTGGAACTACAGGTTTCCCTTCTTTCCTCAAGCAGAATATGGCATTTGGCATTTAGGCTGCCCCTTTCAGTCTTTATCTCCTCTGAACACAGTCAAACACTGTGAAAAAGCTTTTTTTCTCTTCAGCTTTTTTTCTTTGAGTTCTTATTTTTGTCTGACTTGCACCTTCACAAAAAAAAAAAAAGGTTGAAAGAACTCTGACACTTTGACTCACTTGAACTCACATCTTACCTTATGTATAGCAGGAAATTGATCCAAAAAATATGAAGAGTGAAGCAAAAGGTTTCCTGAAAGCCAGATTGGATATTAGAGTTTGAGTGGTACAAAGCTCTCTAACGCCAGTGAATTTGAATTAGAGAAAATAATTTTCTACATTTATATATATATATTTATATGTATATGTACATTCTACATTTATATAGATACATATTATATAGATACATATATAGATATATATATGCATTTGTATATATACATATATATTATATAGATATATATGTATACGTATATTATATAAATATACATATACATATAAGTGTAGAATGTATATATATATATGTATATGTACATTCTACATTTATATGTATATGTATATTTATATGTATATGTCTATTTATATGTATATGTATACATATATTATATGTATATACATTTATATGCTTCCCCAAACACGCCATTATAAAATAAGCCTATTTTAGTTTACCAGCTGCTCACCACTAAAAGGTCTGTTCCATGTTTCTCCAATTCATCCTAGGAAGACACAAGGGACAGGTTAAGTTATACTTAATTTTCCATCAGGGATGATACTTTAACTTGCTTTGCTTCCATGGACATGGGACAATAGGATGGGATAATCCAGTATTATAACTTGCTGTAGCTTTCATGTGTCTCTCACCTGCACCAAAAGCTCAGTCTAAATCAGATTTTGAGCAATACAAGTTTATGTGGGAATTCAAAAGCAGTTTTACTTCACCAACTGAATCTCTGTAGCTGAAAATTTAGCAGGAGCTCTGGATACTTTACATAATTTTACATATCTTTACACGTTCTCTTGATTACTGCAATACATTTGAATCTGGCAAGTCAGCAGTTGGGCACGTGTGATGAAGTTCTAACAGGTGTGTATTTACAGTCCATCACAATAAATTTAGCACTCCATTTTTAGTATCTATTTACTATTTCATGTTCTCTTAGGCTTTGTCTATCTCAGGCCATAAATTGGTCACTTTACAGCACATCAGCTTTGCCTGTCCAGAACAGATGTTCTCCAGAACCAGGAAGACATAAGTACTCCTTGTTTCTGCACCACAAAATGTAAGGGTCAGTTGTTTAATGCTGTGCCTGTCAGATAATTACATTTTATATATATTACATTATATATATATATATGCGTTATATTTATATTACATATAAATCTTCTATCCCCTGCAGCATAAAATATGACTGTGGGTGATATGGCTACACATTAAATCATTGAGCATGTCTTAAAATTCAAACTACAGCATTTAGCTTTCCTTAGCAAGGATCACTGCAAGTGGGGACAGCTGCCACCAACATTGAACTTTACCTTTGGATTTTTGAAAAGGTCTGGAGATGGTGGCTGGGGCCATCTGGAAAGAAGATCAGCTCAGAAATATTTTCTTCCTGTAAACTTTTTGGCATGATTCATAGACAGCTTAGGGTAAAAAAATTGAGAGCCTGGAACACATGGTACTGGAATACCTTGCCAACCACACATTCTGGTTATTTTCTGAACCTGCAAGAAGGAAAAAGCTGGATGGAACAGGAACTTTATGTGGCCCTACTTTTGTGATGGGACACTATTTCAGAACTTGAGGAAAAATTCTTGTTTCGGGACTCCCCACAGAGCAAAGCTATTCTTTAGGAGAGTAGGGTTGTTTCCCTTCTGAATTCACATAGGTTGTCAGGTATCACATAGAAATGCCATCTTTTTATATGTGTTCATGAACTTCAGAAAAATAGAAGTAATAAGAAACCAACTCTGGATCATGAGAGTGCCATGGAAGATTCTGAGCCTGATTATATATTAGGAAAATATAATTATGAAAAATTTCGCAGTGGCACATCTTGCCACAGGTTCCAGCAAGGCATGTGCTTAACAGAGGCCCAGCTGTGCCCTTGGTGAGACCTTCCTGTGCCCTTTACCCTTTGCTTTTACCCCACTGCTGACCCTAACATTGCCAGGCCCCAGAAACACGTGATCTGTGTTAGAAAAGTGCACAATCACATTGCCAGCTGCTGGATTATCCATATTGGGTATTGATTGGCGTGAGCAACAGGAGGGATGTGAGGGTGAATTCCTGGGCTTTTCTTTCCTGGGTTGGGTGGAGAAACGTGTGTAGTGCCTCTTTTATGATATTGCCCATCGGTTGTGCCCATAAGAGAGTGCCACTGATCATGATCATATCACATTTATAACAGGGCTGGTTCCCTGGTATTTAGTGACAATAGTTTTTGATCAACAAATTCAATTTGTTTAAATTTATAGACGTAAATTTGAAGAATAACCATTTCTCCTTGCTGTCAAACTAATACAGATCTTGTCTGTTCGCGTGTGTGAGGGATGAATGGCTGGAGAAAACTTTAAGAGGAACAAAAAGTTGCTGGTAGAAAATATGTTCCCTTTCCAAATGCATTCTGTTTTCAGATTAGCATCTCTCTTTTCATCTGTGATGAATCCCTCAAATCTGTAAAACTTTAGAGGTGTTTATTGAAGATATTTTCAGTCAGGCCTGTTCTAATTGCTATTATTACTCATGCAAAAACTATGAACTTGGTCACTTTGCCACCCTAGATGTAATCTAAATTACATCTTGCAATAACATGCAAGTTT
This sequence comes from Melospiza georgiana, assembly GCF_028018845.1. NCBI lineage: Eukaryota > Metazoa > Chordata > Aves > Passeriformes > Passerellidae > Melospiza > Melospiza georgiana. The sequence continues at coordinate 11,531,658 of NC_080431.1, forward strand.
TTGAGGTTAAACATATATTGACTAGAATAGAAGGTCAGATCTGTGTTAAGCACATTTGGAAGTGGTTCTTTACTATTGTAATTAGAAGAAGAGAAAATACAGAGATGTAGCATTCTAATCTTAAATAGCTCTTTTTGAAGCAAACCACATTTTTCACATCCAGACCAGGTATAAAGTTCAAGCAGAGCTGTATGAAAAGGGACTTTTTTTCTCATTGTTTACACAGAAAGCCTGGGGAGAAAAGATAATATTATGCTAATCAAATATGTTCTAGTAATGTCTACATATGCACATATATATGTATAGTATATATAAACCTATATTGGTATTCATGTAAAAGTTGATCAGGAGCTTTAGGAGCAGGAATGATCTCTCCATCATATCTCTTTCTAATACCTAGGAATTTAATGAAGACTCAATACTCCAGATCAACAAAACCAAGGCTATATTGGAGTTTTTAATTAGCAGGATGATAACACCCATGAGAACTTGCTATGGGATTATGGACAGGATTTTCTCCTGCAGTATTCTCTTGTTTTAGGTTATAAAACAGAAGAAATTGCTGGTAAAGAGACTTTTGTCATCTTAGTGAGTAACTTATGCCGCCTGAAACCATTGAAATTTGATTTTTGAAACCAATCAGTTGTTTTTAAAATTTTAAAAGTTTGATAGTAATAAAATGGTTATAAAAATAGTAATATAATTAGAGTAATAAAAATTTGAACAATTAGAATTTAGGACAATATGAGACAACAGAAACAAAGAGTTACTGATGTCCAGGTACCTTTTTCTGGGCAGCATAAGCCCAAAAAAGGACACACGTTAACAGAGGATTAACCCTTAAAAGCAATGGCCTGCTGCATATTCATACACTTCATACATGATGCATAAATTCCATTCAAACACAGGATTCTGTATGGTCAGTGTCAATTTCTTCCTATTGATCTTGACAGTGTCTTCAGGGCTGAGCAAGGCGGGAAGAAGTTCGTTTCTCCTGATAATGGAGTAATAAATTCTCTTTCTCTGAAAGACTTAGGTGTCCTGTGGCTGCTATCTCACTGCAAGTCCTTTCTTCAATAAAAGCCATCTTACATAGCATAGTTTCTATTTTAATAATATGTTATAAACTAAAACTAGATTTAACACACTTCTTAAGAAAATTAATACAGCATAACATTCTAACATAACACATATAATATTCATTTTAATATTTGCAAAAAGCCAATCATAAAATATGCATTTTTCACAGCACAAAGGAGATAATTTCTTGGGTTTAGATCACCTCAGAAGTAACTGATGTGTCCCAGTGACGCATCTGACAAGGCAGCCCATGGCTCAAAGCATCATCTTGGTGCTCAGCTCTGAGATGGCTTTGAAGCATCACAGCTCCAGCAAAGCCCTCACTGGAGGTCAGAGAGAGAGAAAAGAGAACGTGGCCTCCCTTCTTGCTGTCACGCTGTTTTAAGCTCTCTGGCTGATATGCAGGGATTGCCACCGCAGAACAGACACCTGAGTGGCTTCAATGTGTGAGCCAGCTTTGCCAACTTCTGCTGCTGAAGTTTGGCAAAGCTGGCTCCAGGGAAAGCCACACTTGTTCGGTTTGTAGATTTGCTTGCTGGCTCTTTAAGTTTCTGTGCACATGAGAATATCCCTATTGAGTCAGGAAGGGGTAAAGCAACACAGACTCTAGGTCAGGAGGCTAAGAGGCTAAAAGCCCCACATTTATTGAACCTCCTCCTTTTATATCTTGGTCTGAGACAGGTGGACCTGATTGGTCATTTAATCAACACATTTCACATGATTGACTAATTAAGAAGATGCCCTTCAGTTAACATCTTTATGTGAAAAAACACTTGTTGCAAACACCACCTGCGGATAGTTTACCCTTTGTTTATCATTCTTTCTCTCCAGCTCCCTAAAGCTTCCCAGACCAATTCATGGGAAAGCTTATCTAGCTTTCTCTCTCTGACCAGACTGTCACATCCACATGAGAACTAGTCAGAAAGGAAGAGTCAACAATTGTCTCTGATAGAAGAGCACTTTAGCCATATTCTGAAGTTCTGGTGCCATGGTGCCATATTTTGGTGCAGAAAGTGGGATGGCACTGAAATTGGGATGGCACTAACTGGTCAGAGAGCCAAGCAGGCAGCCAAGATCTGGCACCAAGTCATACCTGACTAAAGCTCAGGCTTCAACTCTGCATCTGAAGCCAATGGGCAGAAATCTGCAAACAGATGACACCTGGCCTTCAGTGTGATTTGCAAAAGGTTCCCCAACATTTTTATGTCAGAAGGGTGCTCAGTGAGATTAGGATCTCAGCAATCTCTGTGCTAAATGTACCTGTAATGAGATGTTATCACCTCCTCAAGCAGTTAGCCGCTAAATAGAGGAGTCTTTTAGCAAAGACTGCAAAGGCAGTCTTTTATCCTTGTTTAATAGATTAAGAAGTGAGGTGATCAAATAATTTCCACCATAGTCTTTAAGAGCTTTCAGAGAAGGGAAAGAGAGGAATGCAACTTATCTCAAACATCTAAATTCAGTTTCTTGACTCTAAGGTCATTCTTCTTTTCCTCTTCTCTCCTGAATTTCTGTTACAAAGACTGCAATCACAAAATGTATCAGCCTTTACCTTTTAATATAAATATTCCTACAACTGAAAGCAGAGCAATTGCATTTTTGCAAGGAGGCTCCACACTCGGTTTCCCCCACAGGCAGTTTTGTTGTGGTGTGTGAGGCTGCAGCATTCACAGCATTACACGGGCAGGAAGGAGCCTCCTGTGCAGCTGGAACTGAAATAATTTATTCACTGTACTGTTTTTAGAGCTGATAAAACTCACAGTCATGCACACTTTGGAAAAGAGAGAGTTTCAAAATCAGGAAATACTCAGAAAGCATGATTGTTAAAAGCTGTATAACCCCAAGGTTTTGGGACAGATTCTCAACTTTGGGGATTGGTAATGCACAGAGACAGTGTCTTCCTCTCGTTTGAATCACAAAATTCAATTCCTTTTTTCCTTTATTTTCTTTTTTTTAATAGTTACAGTTGGCTGATATATTAACTTTGCAACAGCTTGCACAGTGTCCCTTTTTTAGTGAAGTACTCCAAAGTCCCTTAATTACTGAACTGCTCATATTTACATTTGCACATCCAATGATTACAGGACCAAGGGATTCATTTTTAAATTAGATGGTCTCAAGTTTACTGCAGATACATGTACAATTAACTTTGCCTAATGAGATACAGCCACCAAATTTTGGAAAAAATCCAAACAAGAGAGTTTTCTGTCTGTTGCAGTGAAGGTGCTCTTTATAAAGCTTTTATAGTACTGATTTGCGTGAAATCTATTTTGTTCTACACATAGTATGAGTCTGTTTCATTCTACTGCAGTGCAGAAAAATAAGTTTTACAGATTCCAGCAATAGAAAAAGTGACTCAAGTTTTGAGTGGGCATTACCTCTTCATACCGAAATGGCTTCCTTTGCCCATATGTAACACATAATATCCATTCAGTGGATGTGCTATAAATGCATCAAATGTACAGCAGTGGTTTTATGTGTGTGAGTGAGCCAGGGAATGTGTGATCAGCGAGCCATTGTGAACTGCTGGAAGAATAGACTTCATGAAATGGATACCTCAACACACTTGCCAAAAGCCCCAGATGATCATTTTAAAAGTGTTTTCAAATATTTATGGGTCTTTGGGGGACCTATAAAGACCATTTACTTTCCAGAAAAAAAGACCAATGTAATCTGAAGAAAAAATTATTTTTCTGGCCACCCAGCTGCACCAGCTAGGTGAGATATATTGATATTGCTTGCATGAAGGTATGTCAGAGAATGGTTTTCTTAGTATGTGAGGTTTGCAAATTTGTAGTGGAATATATCAAAATCCAAATTCAGTACTGGAGAGTTACATTTCTTGAGAAGTCCTGTAATCACCGAGGAGACACAAACTATTTCACAGCCTTCCTTGAAGCAGGGATAAACAACTTCAGGCTTTAAGGCTCTTGAGCCCCCTTTGCTTTCTCCAAATGAAAAGGTCAAACACCTCTATATCTCAAGTAGGAGCAAAACCTACTATGAATCAACAGTGCCTGTTTAGCAGAGAATACTTGTGTTTGAATATAGTAAATTGCAAGCTACATAATGATCTCCAGAATTGTCAGCGTGGGAACACACTTTGGCACTAGTTATGAAAATAACTAGAACAACCCATTTTCTTTGATTTCAACAGCTGCAAGTAAACACTATGTTTCTGAGGCAATCTGGAAGGAGAATAACAGGTATTTTAGTGTGTGAAACTAAAATTAAAGATGGTTTAATGTGCTCAGAGCTGCAAATCTGGTAAACAGCTTTTTTGTCCATCACGTAATAAAAAATATATTCACTTGTAGATACAGATGGAGAAACCTGAACATCAAAGTGCTTTATTGGCCATCTACCATTCTTCTGCCTGCTACTGCAATAATGAATGATGTCACTGCAGTTTACTGTCCCAATCTGATTTTCTCCATAGACTACCAAAGGTATCAAATTTCCACTTCCAGGATTTTTTTTTCCTCCTTCATTCCAATAAGTTGTTGCAATAATTTACACACAGATTTAACTCTTCAGTGGCATAGTATCAACTGAATTGGTTTTAGTTTTGCAAACAAAGCAGAAAAGAGTGCCTTCCTGACTCCTAGGAACTGTTCTGCTACCTGATCCCTTATCTTTCCCTTCCTTTTCTGTTGGGCTTAAACATCTCCTTTCCTTTAGCACTTTTTATTTCTACACTGAGATAAATACATTCTATCTGAATCACAGAAAATATGTGTCATCAGATTTGCTCTCTGATCTCATTTCTGTTGACCTCTATCCATCAAAGATCTATCTACCTTCATTTCTCTGAAAGTTCTTATGGCTGTTTTACCAAATTTATTACTTTTTCCTCTTAGAAAAATTGGAGCACCACGAATGAAAAGTATTCTTTTTCTGAACTGAAAGAAGAAGTGTACAGGATATATTCAGCAAGATAAAATGGCTGCATGAAAAAAAAAAAGCACAAATCTAGAAATATAGTTATTTTCTGTGAAAGACAACTTTTCTATTCACTGTGGCAGCAGAAATTATAAATTGTTAATTTGTGCATACTATATAGGAGTGTAGTAGGGGACTAGGTATTTTGAGGAAAGGGGAAAGAGAATTTGGACAAAACTTATAACAATCATGAGAAAATATGAGATAACTGGTTAAAATGAGAGACCAAGGAGGTCTCTTTCATCTTTCTTCTCTCACATAAGTGTCAAATGATATAAGCAAGTGTTAGAAATTACTGTATTTGATCTTACCCTGCCTGTCATGTCAGGACTACCAAGAGGCGAGTTGGTCCTGCTCTTCATATTTCATGGTGCTTCATAGGTCACCTATCACCACATATTACTTGTCCCACAGATATAGAGAGACACTCCAAATCCCAGAACTTAGGATTTACCCTACTTCCCATTTGAATCTCACCATAGCCTTGCTCACAGTGAACACCCAGAAACTGCGCAGCAAAGAAAAGAAACAACTCACTAACAGAACACAGAAACACATATCTAACTGTGCTTACAATTCCAGGAACACATTGTGACTCAAGACTGATTAAAAAGGGAAGCAGCTCTGAAATTGTGCCAGATATTTTCCAGCATCAGTGACTCCCTTTCTGTCTCTCACATAGAGCACACCAAGAAGCTGTGTTGCACACTGCAACAACCTCCTATTTCAGCACAAAGAAACTGTCAGAGATAAGGCAAGAGATATGCAATATTATAACCATTATTTATTCTAGATTAATGAAAGGGGAAAATAGCCCTTTTAGTTGCAGCTTGCATGCAGAAAAACATTAATCTTACAGAGCTCAGGCTGTCTATTGTATTCACAATATATTAGCAGTTAGCTGATCTATCAGCTGATATGAATTATTACATTGGCTTACAGTGATATCAGTTTTCATTATAGTGCAGTCATCCAAGTCCTCTCCTATTCTGTTTGCACATCCTTATTTCTTTGTTTTTCCTCTACCCTTTGGATCCTCTCTGGCCAGGAGGTTTGTAGGCTGAATATTTTTAATGTCTGAGATGCATGGACAATTAGAAGATCAACCAATCAAATAAATGGTATTCCAGAGACTTTGTCAAGCTTTCTTTTCATTGACCAAACCTCCTTCTCCTTGGACTAAAACATGCTTTATCTTGGGTAGGAGGAAAGTGGGGGTGTTGGTTTGGTTGGCTGCTCTCTGTTTGTTATTGTTATTGTTTGGAGTTAGCTTTGTTATGTGGAAAAGCACCCATGACAGAGAGGCTGAATCTTTAAAATAATCTTTAAAATATAAGTCTGTGTATATTTGTAGACAAGCATGTATGTGTACATGTATTTTGTGAAAGAAACAAGGTTTTTTACTTACTTTTTTTTTTTTTGCAGGTTTTTTTCCTTACTTAGGCACTTATTTCCCTCCTCCACCCTCCTCTTTCTCCCCTTAGAAATCACTGTCTCTCTCTGATGGCTTGCCTGCTTCGAGCTGTATGATATGATTTTTGGTGCAGAGTTTCTTGTACCTTGCCTGTGTTTGAAGAGGAAGCAGCAAGCACCACTTCAAGTCTAAATAATGACAGTAATCATTTCCAGCAGACAGACAATCTCTTCCTGGCTGGCTATAGTCTTCAGCCAGACTCCTCAGCCAATGTAACTGGCAGTCCTGATATTTTCTCTGAGCCTGGCACGGATTTAGGATGCTTAGCTGTGTTCTAGATGCCAATTTATCAATTTATTCCCTAAAGCAGTTTGATTTGGTTGCATGCGAAAATATATACTTATCTATTAAAGGAAATACAAGTGGAATAAACCAGGAAATATTAAAACACAGCAGGATGCAGTGAGAGATGCTGTTTCTTAAACAGTAGCAGTAATCCTAATAAAATGCAGATGCAATCATGTTGAGGGAGCAGTGTGGTAATAAAAAGTGAAGAAAGGAGCAAGGTGCATTAAAAAAAGGGGCAGCCCTGGGGTGGAAGAATGACTCTGAATTTAGCAAAGACATAATGTGGTGCCTGTTACAATCGAACAGATTTGCTTTCAAAATGTAAAATCAGTGGGTGGACTGCTTTAATGCCTGGTGTAACTCCACCAAATTCAATGGAAGCATACCCATTCTGAATGTAACTCTGCACAAGCAATACAATATACTGTAGATGTGAATAAAGTCAGATGGACAGAATTGAAAAAAGAAGCATTCATGTGCATTTGCCTAAATGTATTTAAAATTCATGGCCCTTTTTGTTCATTTTCCAAGAATATTCACAACCATCATATTTTGGTCATGGAAAGCAAATTTCTAAGAAATGCTTATTCTTTCAAGGTTTTTAAATGTCCAGGAAATTTATTTGGTTTCTGTCTTATGTCAATTTTCCTAGTGGGGATTTGAAACAGCACCATGTGACACAAGAAACCAATTCCCAAACACCACCAGCCCTTTATTCTCTCTTTGTGCAGTATCTAACACAGTGAGAAATCTGATGCATGACATAGGCTGGTGTCTGTTACAGATAATAATAATAAGAAGAAGAAGATGAAGAAGAAGAAGACGAAGAAGACGAAGAAGAAGAAGAAGAAGAAGAAGAAGAAGAAGAAGAAGAAGAAGATGATGATGATGATGATGATGATGATGATGATGATGATGATGATGATGATGATGGCCTCAGTCTGAGCCAGCAGAGCAAACCCCATTCCAGGGGGCATCAAACCAGCTGGTCAAAAGAGGGGATTGTCCCCCTGTGTTCAGTGTTGGTGCAGCCTCACCTCATGCACTGTGTTCAGTTCTGGGCTCCACAATTCAAGGAGAATGTTCAAGTCCCTCCCTGCCTTATGAAGGAAGGCTGAGAGAACTGGTTTTGTTCAGCCTTGAGAAAAGAAGGCTTAGGGGAGACCTTATTATCATGTTCCTGTATTCAAAGGGTGGCTACAAAGAAGAGGGAGATTCCTTTTTTATGAGGAGTTGCATGGAAATGATGTGGGGTAATGGTACTCTTGAAGAGATTCTGATTGGACAAGAGAAGAAATTTTTTCACAATGAGAGCAATCAGCCATTGAAATAGTCTTCCCACAATGGATTCCCCAACATAAGAGAATTTTAACATTTGACTGGACAGTGGACTGCACCATCTTGGCCTTTGTCAAAAAAGGTTGGACCAGATGATCTTTAAAGTGCTTTCCAGTGATTCTGAAAATGCATTCAGAGGACAACAAAGCTGGCGAAAGGGCCGCACAAAATGTCCCATGAAGAGCAGCTAAGGACTTTGGGCTTCTATAGTTTGGATAAAAGGGATAAAAAAATTAAAACTTCATTGTTTTCTGGGGAGAGGAAGTGGAGAGGGAAGCGCTCAGCTCTTTTCCAGAGAAACCAGGGATAAGATAGTTCAAAGATGCACCTGAGGTGCAAAGATGGACCTGATGAATTCAAAGATGCACCTGAAGAGATGCACTTGAGACTGGGCATTAGGAAACTTCTGTTTACTGAGAGGGGGGTCAAACCCTGTAATGGATTTCTAGAAAGTCAATGCCCCAGGTCTGTTGGTGTTTAAGAGGCATTTGTACAGTGTCCTTAATAAGATGCTTGAACTTTTGGTAAACCCTGAATCTGTCAGGAAGTTGGACTAGATGATCATTGTAGGTCCTCTCCAACTGAAATTGCCTTGACATGAGTCTAAACATTTCCTAGTTGTGGTCAGAAACCGTGTTTATCAAAAACCAAAGTAAGTGTGCAAAGTAGAATAACCTGAAAAAATATTATAAGAATATTTTGATAGCGGTGAAAAATTGTGAGAAAATATTTTGCATAGCATTTTACATGTAAAAGCATGTCAGTGTTGCAAGAAAAAGGGAAGAGAGGCATTTATTTATGTATTGCACATGGGAATCTCATAATCAGTACATTGTCCAAACATATATGTGATTTTCTGTTCCTGGTCTAATGGAGCAGCTGTATAAGCTTAATACATGTCGTTAGTCTACAGGGCTGTCTGTTGATTGTTCTGCTCAGATCCTTGGCAACTTATTTTGGTTTCCAAACATTTCAAAAAGTCAGTATTGCTGGAAAACTTTTACTTGACTGTGCATCTTCTTCACCTGCCAGTGGAGAAAATGATCCAGGGTTTTTGAGGCAGCTTTGCTATTACAGGAACACCTGACACAGGAATGGAGGGTGACAGAACCACACTTCTCCAGGATGGCAGAGAAGAAGGCAGCTACAAAAATGAAAAAGTCAAATTCTTTTTGGTAGTGGCAGAATATGGAACAAGAAGAAGAAAAATTAAAATTCCAGCTTGGAAGGTTCAAAATGCGCATTAGGAAAATTCTCCTTGCTGAAAGGGCGGTGCTGCCATGGAACAGGTTACACTGGAGCCCTGTGAAATCCCCATTCTCAGAGCCAGACAAATCCCTGGGTGACCTGATCTAGTGCTGGCAATAATCCTGCTTGGAGCAGGGATTGGGACTAAACAACCTCTACAGGTCCCTTCCAACCAACACTGTGGTTCCATCATTCTAATATCTTTTGGGTTTGGTTTGGGGTTTTCTGTTTGTTTTTCATTTCTCTGGGCGCCTTTGGCTGACTTTGGGCCCTAAGGAGTCTCCTACCACACTCTGCTCTTAAATTGCCATGGCTTCACAAGGAATTCTGCACATTTTAACTCCCTGGAAAACTGACCGCGAAATGAAACAAAAAGTTTCCCTGCTCTTTGACTCATCCTGTGTTTGCAAGAAATTCTCACAAATATCAACTGGACACAAATACAAACCAGAAGGTCTAAATGGCAAGCCTGAGGAGGCACTGTCTTCAGTTGTGCAGTGGTTTGCATGTTATGTATAAACAACGAAAAATCTCAATAAATGTTTTGGTTTTTCGTCCTGGAAGAGGGACAGAAAGAGAGAGAAAGGGTAATAATGCAAACCATGCTCTCAAATATCTTCCAAAGCTATTTAATTTAACACTGGGGTATAATAAAGAAATAGTCAGATGATTTACACATATAAGGATGCTCTTTTATAAGAGATCTGAATCAGATTCCGGATGAGGCATGTGGATTTGACTTTTTAGGGGTACAAGAAATAGGTATTTTTGTGTAATCCTGTAGTTGTCCCTTTTTTACATAAGCAAGTCATGATATATTACAGTTTTAAAAGAAACTATAGCACTTGTACTCATCTTTATTTTGCTTTTGTCAAAGATATAATGTCAAGGCTTCCTCAAACACATCCAGATGTACAATTGATGTTTTACAGGATGTGTGTCACTGTTATTCTCTTGAAATATTCCTAGGAGGAAATTTAGCACTCTGAACAACAGTGCTGTTCCCATTTAGCATGGAAAAAAGGTTTTTCTTGAAAAGAAACTTCCTTTCAAAAACAGATTCCTAGTTGTCTGAGATGGTTCTAATAGAACTCACTTTTAATTACCCTTCATCCCCCTCCTTTTTGAAACAGCACTACTATTACCTAGCTCAAATCTATGAATAGGTAAATGACCCAAGAGATTCTCTTCAGGAAACCAAAAGCCTCTGTGGTCCTGCTTGATGTTCCTCCTTAGCCAACTCCATCTTGTTTTACTGAGGCTCTGTTGAACCTTCTTTGTCCTCTTTTGATATTAAATGTCTTTCCTTTGGTTTTGCACCCTTTTAAAATGAGTAATGTGTCCAGGTGTCTTTATCATGCACTCATCATTCTTTTTTCTCTGAGAATGGTTCTGCTCTTGCATCTTTCTGTGTCCAGTGAGCAAGTCTCCTTTTGGGACTGCTTCTTCCAATGCAGGTCAGCCAGGCTTCAGCTTCTCTCCCGTTGCTCAGACTGGATGTTACTGACAAATTTCTATGGACTAGAAGATTTAAAAATAAGCTCTCCATGCATTCAGGCTTCAATTCCATAAAGGTGATGCCTTTTCCTGCACTCCTATGAAAAACAAGGCGTTGTAATGGAATTCAGCATTGTGCAGGATCAGACATCTATATAAATAATAAATGTAAATATAAATAGTCAAGTCCCTTAAAAATGCCATTAACACTCAGATTTAAGATGAGATTTTCTAGAATTAGAAGAAAGGATGCATCTATTCAATGCATTCATTACAGTCTCCCATCCCAAAGTCTCTTTATCATTCAACACAGAGTGCAACAAAAAACACACTTGAATCAATGTCATATTTTAACACTCTGATTTTCTCCATAGCCTCATATAAGCAGTTGTATTCACCTAAGCCATTCTTCTGATTTATAACTTCTCACCACTCATACCCTTGCTTATGTAAAAGCTAGGAAAAACTACAGAGACTTTAGTATTTGGGATAGACACAACTCTTTTCTTGTTTTTTTCTTATGCACTCATGCCCAGAAGTGGATAGAAGAACACAATTTTCTTAACATCTAAAAAAAAAGGACATCTGATAATAGTCAATTGTGTCTGAGATGCAAAGAAATTAATTCAGTATGTGGCAAGTGTTATTTGTGCTGCCACTCACAAAAATATAATAAAAAACCACACACACCAAAATCTAACATTGACCTTATGGTTGCACATGGATCTGTATCAAAATCATCAGTCTGAATGCTTCATGTTTGGGAAAGTTCAGTGGAGATTTAAAGTTTGTGGTTTCCTGCTGTCTCCATAAAGAGATTAAGCCAAAGTTTTGGTTCCAGGCACCCTTGAACACTGTCTTTAAAAAGTATTTTAGGCATTTATTATATGGCATAAAGAAACAAAATAAAAAAGCCATATTTTAGATTTAATTTAATTTTCAGCTCTACTGGCTCTTCTGCAAGACTCCAAGCACATATAGGTAGACTCACTGGAGCCTCTTTTACAAGTGCAGAAGTGGTATTTTGGTGCTCATATTTGATAATTGAGAATCCTTTTAGTGCCCATCTCTGCAAAGAGAACAGAAAATTGGGTCAAATATTTGGTTATTTGAGGTATCAGTGAATGGTGAGTGGCCAGAATTCCAATTCCCCTCTCTCATAATATCAGCAGATTTTACCCCCTTTTAAAAATATTTCTATTTCCACCTTGCCTCCACCCATTCAGCAAGATTCTCTGATTGCTTTTGCAAAGGATGAACATGATTTTCTCAGAGGAAGGAAGGAAGGAAGGAAGGAAGGAAGGAAGGAAGGAAGGAAGGAAGGAAGGAAGGAAGGAAGGAAGGAAGGAAGGAAGGAAGGAAGGAAGGAAGGAAGGAAGGAAGGAAGGAAGGAAGGAAGGAAGGAAGGAAGGAAGGAAGGAAGGAAGGAAGGAAGGAAGGAAGGAAGGAAGGAAGGAAGGAAGGAAGGAAGGAAGGAAGGAAGGAAGGAAGGAAGGAAGGAAGGAAGGAAGGAAGGAAGGAAGGAAGGAAGGAAGGAAGGAAGGAAGGAAGGAAGGGACTTGCAGAGACTGGCCCAAAGGCACAGGGAAATGTGTGCTCACACCCCCACTGCAGCTCCCAGCACAGGCATTCCTTCGTTGGCTGGGTAGAGATGGGCAAGTCTGGCAAACTGAAGCTTTCCATCCTCAGTAGCTTTGCATTTTTGGTAATAAAAGCCCTTTGAGCAAACCATTGTGCTCCTATATTGAAAGGGAGCAGCCCAACCTCCTGACTTTTTGGAGCAGTAACTGTCAAAGATGTCCTGCAGGATGTCCTGCATGACCACTGCTGTGCTGAAACACTGAATATATTGCTGTATAAAAATATATGCAAATTATGAACCCAGCAGTGACTATTTTCACTCTAAAATTACTTCAAGAGCCCATAATTTTTCCTCTTCAGGCTTTTCTCATATTTACTGTAACATTATAATTTCGTCTAATAACTGTGTAACCCTTTGGCAAAACCTCACTTTTCTTCTTGTCCTCAGGTTTGAGATGCCCTTGTTTGACTCATTCCCCATCCATCAAATGCATCCTTCATGGGTTTTATTGGGTTTTATTTGAAGATGGGGATGTTTAAAAGAAAGATCCAAAACCCAAGTGCTCTTGTGTCTCTTAGGCTGCAATAGATCTGTCATTTCCAGAGCCTCTTGGAGAGCACCTAGAGTGTGCCATTTTCCAGCTTTGAGGCTGGAAAGCTGGAGGTTCTTACTGAACAGATCTCAGTTAAAACACCAGCAGACCTCAGCTCAAAAAAAAAAAATTATTGACAAGCTCTGTTGTAGAGTCATCAAAATGCAATGCAAATGCACAAGTGTCTGAATCTGCTTGTTTTGGCATCTCAGCCCACAAATCAAAATTGTCATATGAAAGTGATCTTTTTGGATCTCCTGCCTTCCAGATGGCATTTTTCCCACGTGCTCCTGACACGCACTAGCTCTGTCATACCTGAGCAGCCCTCTGAATGTAGTTCCCTAAACTGGCAAAATTAATTGGGGGCTTGTTTCCTGCTAGAGTAATGTTCTGACTGTATCTAAGCCTATATCCTAGGGGGCTGTTGATTTGTCATTTACTGAGGAAGAGTTTTTTTCAGTTGTCCCCAGACAATTGTACTTCTTAGAGATTTTTAGACTGCCGGAGTTGATATGATCTGAGAAACTTCTCAACACAAGCTCCAGCATGCAGCACGCCACACCATGGGCAATTGGTTAATTGAAAGGGTACTTGGACCATGCTGCCTTTGTCCTAAACTGAGCCCTTGTGCTGCAATACAAGAGAGAAAGGGAAAAGCATAAATTTGCAGAACCTTTTCTGGGCTTCTTGAGTGTCTCTTGAGACCAGCTAGGCCTGTTTTGCATCTCCTGCTTTATTTAATGGAAGGGAATTATCCAGCTGCTATCCTTCGCATTTGATTTTTCTATGTTTAAGGAAACATAGTCTGAAAGGCACTTGGTCCATAAAATGCAAGATGTGTACATGTGAGCAGCTCCTCCAGGCTTCCTTTGATAGCCAAGAGAGCAGGAGACTTCCTCTCATTCTAGGCAAACACCTATGGAGGGCTAGTGGAAATGTGTCGCAGACGTTTTTATGAAAAATCCTTTCCTTAGGATTTTTCCTCCTGAGAAGCTGAGAGGCCTCAGCAACAAAATGTAAACATTGATTATCTGCTGCTGTGGAATGCAACAGGTGGATCTGAGATTGGCTCATGTTGGATGTTTGTAATTAATGACCAATCACAGTCAGCTGGCTTGGACACAGAGCCCGAGCCACAAACCTTTGTTATCATTCTATTCTGTTCTATTCTTAGCTAGCCTTCTGGAAAAACCTTTTCTTCTATTCTTTTAGCATAATTTTAATGTAATATATATCATAAAATCATAAATCAAGCCTTCTGAATCATGGAGTCAGATCTTTGTCTCTTTCCTGATCCAAGAACCCCTGTGAACACTGTCACAGAAATGTGCTGGTTTCTTTCCATGCACAGGGCACTTCAGACACCTGCGCTGAAATGTGGCACCAGGTGAGGGAATCCTCCCTGCCTGCCTGAGTAATGCTCTGAGACAGTGCAGGGTAATTCTTTGAGACAAACTTCATGTAAATACTTACCTTACTACAAGATTCAATTACTTCCAGCTACATTAATAAACCCTTTCTCTGCCCTTTTTTATATTTCAAAGCAAAACCCCTTTTAGAGATCTGACAGTCTCTAAGGGCAACACGTCTCTTGTTGATGATGGACTGGAAAATGTATATTGGTCAAGAGAGAGCAGGAGACTTCCTCTCATTCTAGGCAAACACCTATGGAGGGTTAGTGAAAATGTGCTGGTTTCCTTCCATTCAGTGCACAGGGCACTTCAGACCTCTGCACTGACGTGGGGCACCAGGTGGAGATGAATCCTCCCTGCCTGTCTGAGTAATGCACTAAGACAGTGCAGGGTAATTCTTTGAGACAAACTTCATGTAAATACTTACCTTACTACAAGGTTCAATTACTTCCAGCTACATTAATAAACCCCTTCTCTGCCCTTTTTTATATTTCATAGCAAAACCCCTTTTAAAGATCTGACAGTCTCTAAGGGCAACACGTCTCTTGTTGATGATGGACTGGAAAATGTATGTTACATGTCAGCAACACTAGGAGCTCATAAGCTTTATGCTGAGAAGGAAAGCTACCACAGCATTCACCTCATGGCCATTTAAAGTGATTACCTGTAGGCTGAAAATTATTGTGTCATTATTCTCTTCAACCAGAATGAACTGTTCTTAAAATCATAGGTAATCTGCTCTTGAGCATCTGCAAATAACAAGAAGCTGACAAAGCCAAATCCCCTCCCCTCTTCCCCAGACTCACCTTTGTTAAACCTTTGGATCTGTGCTACTTTCCTGATTATGTGGCTTATTTTAAAATGCCCTACTGTGTTATCTGTTTTTTTCAGACATCAGTTGGTGTGCTTGGTGTTTAAATAGGTCTGAATAATGGAGAAATCAGTCTGATGTAAAAGCAGAAGGAGCTTACATATATGGTGGTAGCAATAATGATGGTACAACATCACACAATGGCTCCTGGAAGCAGACAAATGTCAAAGCAGCATGAAAAACCCCTCTTGCACACTGTTAAGACAGCCCAGAATTCTCCCAGAATAACATACACAATCATTTTGATGAATTCAAAGCTAATATCCATGTCAGTCTCTCATAAAAACAGCTAGTTTCAGACAGAAACTGATTATATTATCTTGTTTAAAAATAAAGAAATCATCCCTTACTTTAGCAGATTTTGTCTCTGGCATTTTGCTGTTCTTGCCTGAAAAGATGCTGTGTGTGAAATGGTGGCATGAAAGGGTTAGCAAGCTGAGGCACAGCAGTGGACATTGTTGGGGATATAGCAGCACTTTGAGGTGCACAGGAGAAGGGTGTGGGAGAAGGAACGATCTTTGGAGAGCTAGCACACCTCAGTGGAAACTGTATGTACTGCAGCGAACAGCGTTTTTTAACACAATAAATCTGTGTTGCCTTAACGCAGCCGTGCATATTACCTGGCTGCTAAAGTTTTGGTCTATTTGTTCTGGTTTGGTTTTGTTGTTGTTGTTTTTAAGCTCTCGTGGTTTATATAATGCTCCATTCTCGTGATAAGTAGAATTTATCAACAGATTTCTTTTTAACTCTCTGTAAAGAGTCTCTTCGGGAGGACAATATCCCTGGCAATAACACTGGGCTTTCTGCACAGCCTGCACTTTACTCGGTAACCTTTAAAAGCAATCACTGACCCTGCAATGCTGACAGTAGGTACAGATTTAATTTTTCAGAGCTCTGCAGTCTCTAACACTCCAGATGAATTCAGTGGGACCTGTGGATGGACACCCCCTCTGAGACTCAGGCCTTGAGCTTGCTGAAAAGAGAAATGAGCCCTCACATCTGCTTATGTTGCTGCTACAGATCCTGTGCTTGCAAGGCTGCAACCTCCATATTCCTCACTGCTGGTTCAAGCAGAGATTTTTTTAAGGAATGGAATGGAGATGCACACACCAAATAACCATTTGAATTGGCAGAAAATCCCATTCCTGACTAAAACCATGGTTGCTAGAAAAGCTCATGGAGTAGAGCATTGTGTTTGTGATTTGTCACCTTACACTGCACATCTGCCCTATGGTCAGGATAGATGTTATGAAAACAATAATGATTACAGTATTATGAAGATGGCAATAATACTGATCTTCAGTGTAAATAGGGTTTCTTCCTTCCAGTTTTCACAATAAGTAGGATAAGGAGCCAATATGTATACTATTTTTTTTGTAGGTTCATGACTATAATAATTATATGGGTAGGAGCTTTGCTAGCAAATATTTATCCTTTATTTTTTCATCTGACCACATTACTCTGCTGTGTGTCTGGTTTTCAACTTCAGCCTTGATTAAGGATTCTATGCTATTACCTTCTCACAGTATAATGTTCTATGAAGTCCTGAATGACTGTGAGTTTAGTTCACTTGCCATTGAAATCCCACAGAAGCCTCCAGAACCCTTTCCTTTCTCAAAAATCTTAACAGTATGACTTATCCCAGTGTATACAGAAAATTAATTTGACTAGGAGATGACTTCTTTAATTGTCTCACCTTTGTAGTTCTAATTGGGCAGTTAAGGTACAGAAATCATTTGTGAGGACATTTGAGGGACTCTTGTACTGCTGCTCCTGGACCTGTTCTGCTGGGAAACACGAGGCTGTGTGGCAGTGCTGTTGGGGCACACATCTCAAGGAGGTTCAGAAAAACATTCCTTCCGAAGGTACCAAAATACTTTTGAATGTTCAAACTGTAATTAATCAACAGTCGCTGGTGTGGGTGCTTTTATTGCTGCTTTTTTAATTTGTTGTAAAGAAACTGATTCGTTACATAAGCTCTTTTCCTGACACACACACAAACACACCCCACAATGGAACCAGGAATGGCAGGGAATCCAGAAAGACAATGAGACTCATAACAGTGCAGAAAGGTGTGGAAATACTGATCATCTGCAGCATAATATGCAGGAACATCAGATTGAAACGCTAAAGTTTCAAAATCTACTATTGAAAAAGAGAACAAGCATCTTTCTCCTTTCTTTTCAACAGAACAAATCTATTATATTCTTTCTTACATTTTAATCACCTTTAGACAAATTCCAGCTTTGAAATCATTAATACATTGAAGAATATGTCATACACTTGGTCCCAAAAATGGCCACAATAAGGCCACAGTCTGTAATTTCCTGTGCTTCTTAAATGAGGCTCCAAATGCAGATACCCTTGTTAGATACCTTTTTAGACATCCATAAATATCCTTTCAGAAAATACTGAAGAATGTGAAATGTGTGATCTACCTACACATGGTATGTAGATTTCATTACTGACTCCCAAAACTTGGAATAAAACATGGTCAATTTCTTCCTTACACCCAATTGTTCTCTCTGGCACAATGACTACTTGACTGTTTCTTGTAGTAATAATTATTGACAAAGGGACAAAACATGGAGCAGTCAGATTTTGCCCCACTGTTAGTTCCCATAATTTGGAGCTCTGATGTCTTTGAAATAGTAAAAGATGTCCATAATAGATGTGATTTCTAAGATCTTCTGTAGGAGTTCTTTTCAAAAGCTGCATTGTTTCCATGGATGCTGCCGTATAATCTAATTATTCCTGATGGGCTGCCTATTGTACCACAGGATTCTTCAAAGGAAAGGAAAACAGCAAGGTAGATCATTTGAGCAAAAAATCTTTTATTTGTTTAGGACAATGTTTCACAAAAGCTCTATCTGGGAAGGAAAAGAAATCTCTTCTGAGCCTCCTTTCTTTCAGAATTCAAGTTGCTATAATCATATAAAGCGGCTCTGTGTACTGTATGTTTTATCTTTTCCTTTCATTGGATGATAGAAGACATTTCAGCCCCATGTTGGGATGGGGATTTTTTCCCACTGAAAAATTAAATCATTTATATTGTAGGATCTACTGTAGAACAACTAGGGTAAAGCCACCCCAAGCAGTCAGAGAATACAAGCCAGGCCCAACATCTGCAGCTTGTCAAAGGAGTTATTCCACTCAACTCAGCTGGAATCTTTTCGTGGTAAGACACACAGTGGTGCAAAGCAGTTGATATTTACATCCACCTCATTAAAGTGAATCAGTTTCCTATTATCCCTGAGTCACAAGTTCCTGGGCCACATGATGAATCTCACTTGGTCCGTGGTGTGTGCCACTGAACTGGTTTTGACCTTGGGCTTTGTGCTAACGAGCCCCATTGCATGTGCTGTTTCTCAGGACACCTTTGCACCTGCATAACTAGGCTCCAGCCAGCTTTTCCCAGGGAAAAGGCCTGGAAATGCACTTTGTCATGTCAAGTAACAATATCCTGAGCACATGAGCATGATCTGGTCTTGCTGTGCATGAGTAAATAAATTAATGCTTGCCTTGCAAGCACTGCCATCCCAGCTACCACGCTGTAACAATATGGCTGTGTGGGAAGATAATGAGTGCTAGAGTGGGAAAGGATGCAGGCTCTGAGCAGTTTCTCCCCATCATCCACTCCTGTCTTAGAACTATTACCATAGCACTACTATTTTGCAAAGCTAGATTCTGTGGTTTGGAGTTTTGCCATCCTTTGATATACATGTGAAATGATTTATCACTATATAAATGTTGTCTTCATTTGTATAGTCAACAAATAAGAAAAATCTCTATGGATTTTCTTTTACATGGCCTTTCAAGAGCATTTGTATTTCCAAAAATTACCTGTATTGCTCCTATATTATCATTATCCTTATAAAACACAACGTTTCTGCCAAAGCCTTACTCAGGGCTTTTTTATAACTTATGTGACATCTACCCTTAACTTTTGGTGATAGTCTGCATTGATAAATAGTATTTGGCTAGTAAACTTCTGCTTTTAGGTAGAGGCAGCTCAGCTTTGTTTCCTCCAGTGTTTACCAACAGAGAATTCAGAGCTCTAGTTTTAAACTCTGTTCAGGATCCAGAAGGAGCTGCAACAATTTCCAGCCTTTGATGCTCCTTAGGGAAGGACTCTGAGCAACACGGACCTAACTTCTGGAGGAGGGAGGGAGAAAAGTGAGGGATGGAACCAAAGCTGTGTGTATCTTGGGAAAATTAATGGAAAATTTCAAAGTTTGTAGTCAGTGGAGCTGAAGAAATGACCAACATTCTTGTTCTACGCAGCCTCAAAAAAAGCTGATATTCTATACTTTTTTCCCTCCTTCCTGGTTTTCTACTATTTATTCATCTGCAAAATAACAGTATTATACTATTTAAATATGTCTATTTCAGGTCTAGTTCCTCACAAACAAGCAATATTCTTCAGCCTTAAATAGTGTCACCTTCAATTACAG
Source organism: Melospiza georgiana (assembly GCF_028018845.1). NCBI lineage: Eukaryota > Metazoa > Chordata > Aves > Passeriformes > Passerellidae > Melospiza > Melospiza georgiana. The sequence goes on from NC_080431.1 coordinate 11,551,433, forward strand.
ATAAATTTCTTGTTTTAAATTAAGTGTTGGGATTTCTCCTTGGCTAGGGCTTCAGTATGGAGAGATGGAAAAGTACTGATGCAGTGAAAAATGTGATGTGCATTCAGCCCCTGACAGAGGTTCAATCTGCAGGGCTGAGTCCCAGAGCACATCTCCTCTGAAGGCTCTCTCTCCCTTGTAGAAAGAAATCACATTCTTCCCTCTAGTTCAGCCACTTTCCTCTCATGTGAAGCCACGGGAAAAGGAGGTGATGTTGCCTCTCCAGATAATTGCTGTTATCAGGAATGGATTCCATGCAGACCATGGAGAACCAGGGCAATGGAACTCCATACCCAAGGTGAATTTGCTTCCAAGCAGGGGGGCTTCCTTCTGTACCTAAATCTTCTTCCAACACGTGGATCTCTTATGTGCATATTTAACCAATGGAGGCTGAAAGTATCAAACATCTGCAGCAACATCACTGTAGATCTGATTCTACTAAAATGGAAAATTCTAGCTCTAAATCTAATGTATCTGAACTTTATTTATCCATATTAGAGTACCTGTTTGGAGTAGTAAAGCTGAGGAGAGTGCAAAGTAGTAGTAGTATGAAAAATATTGCAATATTAAATAGTGTTTTCCAAGTACTAGGAACTTACAAGGAGGGACAAAACCATGGCTTGATATCAAAGTCCAGAGAAGCTGAAGTCTGAAAAACTTCATTTTAAGAAGCAGACGTCCTCTCAAGGCATGGTTTGCTTCTAATAATTCAAATAATTCAAAATTCTAATAATTCAAAGTAGTAGAAGATAGAGAAAAAAAAAATGTTCTCAGATGATGCCACTGGATGACTTGATGTAGTCAGAAAGTATGGAATACTTTCATGGCATGTATACATATTTTGGGATGATACTAGATTTCAAGTTTTCCAAAGGGACAGTCTTCCTACAGCAGTACTTTCTTAAACTTTTAATTTATTTTTTTTCCCCAGACAGACACACTCATACATGGCTATATTGAAGAAGCACAGCATGGTTCAGGAAAGATGCTTCGAAATGCTTTGGGAAGGCTGTTTAAAATTTCAGAATAGATTGCCCACAACATGAGCTGTAAACAGAGAATAAACCTCCTAGTGTGTGGTATAAGCATTATAAAAAGGCAGAAATTAAGAATCCTGCAGAAGATACTTGTGGCTACTTGGACTCTGAGCAATTATGACATTGTAAAACTTTTTATTTTATTAGGAACCTAAATATGTTACCATTTGGTGATTTTTAGTTGTTCATTTCTGTGCAAACAGAAATATTTTCATTTGATACGTATCCTCTTATCCACCATACCCTTGACTTCCTATTACTACTAAATCTGAAGAGAGTAAGACATGGTCACAAACTCCCTACAGATCTCCCTACAATCTCTCCTGATACTTGTCATGGAAAACGGGATGCTTTGGATAAAGGTGATTTTTATCACACACTGTTAATGTGGCCTCTGACAATAAATGATATTTTAATTACCTGGAATCATGGAGTTATTTAGGTTGGAAGGAGCCTCTGTTTGACTTGAGGTCACTGGGTGTGTTCAAAGCAGGTTCAAAGTCAAGCCAGGCTGCTCTGGGGTTTCTTTGTCCAGCTGGGTTTTTTATACCTCCATATCTAGTGATTCCAGAGCCCCCCTGAACACTTGTACCTGTGTCTGGCCCATTGCCATTGGGAATAAAATTTTTTAATTATACCTAACCTAAATTTTTGCCATTTTCCAGCTAGTCTGTGCTGTCCTTTCTCAGGGCATCTTTGACAATATTCTAGTCCAATCTTTACCCATTAGGTACCTACAGAGAACAATTAGATCTTCTGTTTGGCCTTCTCTGGGTTGAAAAAATACAGTTCTGCCAGCCTTCCCTAATACTTCATGTACAACTAAATATTTTTATGGAAGTAGAGGAAGAAAACAGTGACAAGTTGAAAATCACAGGAAGAGGAAAGAGAGAGAGGAGAGAAAGATTTAGAGGAAAAAAGTGACAGGAAGACTGGCTTGATGTTGGCAGAAGATGAGAAAAGGCACTGAGAGAATCCTGAAGAAGAAAAAAAAAAAAATAAAGGAGAAAAAAGAGGGCATGAAGCCAAAACTGTAATATGCAGAAGAGGCCTTAGAAGTTGAAGAGTTACAGAGGTGAGAAACGGGTAGAAAATGGAATGGACACTCCTCTACTCTTGTAGGAGAGGGTAAAGGACATGCTTTCTGGAAAAGATACTTCTATAAGTGAACCTATAGCTTAATTTTGACCACAAAGCCCATTTCTGCCTTAGAAAGAGGAGGATGAAGTAAAGATTTCTGGGTAGAGATGTTTTATGAAGATGACATGACTGGTGCAAAACATGAATGAGCACTGGAGCCTGCAAAGCAGACAGCTCCTTCATAGTTCCTGTCCCACTTGCAAAGTCTGCAGAAGACTTTGTCTTTTTTTCTTTTCCCTTGCAAAGTCCACAGAAGGCTTTTTTTACCTCTTTCATGTCTTTGTCCTACTCTAGAATCAATCATGACTATAGGGCAGCAGCCTTGAGTGACAAACTTGGCACCTTTGTTTTAGAGTACTAGCAAGTTCTAAAGAACATCATCTTCCCTTCCATCACCCTGGGCTGAGGTTTATTACATTTTTTAAAAAAGGGCTGCAAATGTACTGGAACAAGGTTAGAATTCAAAGTGCTCTTGACATAATGGTAGTCAGAAAATAGCAGGCTCCTAACTTTCCTAACCTTAAGACGATTCTTCTATTCTCTACCTCTTCAGAAATTTTATGATAGTTTAACCCTATTCACCAATGAAATTGCTCTGCATGGATACTAAAGAGAAAATAGCCCTACAGGCTCTGAATTTTACAGCTTCTGTTTTCATTCTTTATCCAGGTGAATATTCATGTTTCTTACAAAAATAATAGAATGTAAAGCTAAAGAATATAGAAGTAAAACTTCAAAGATATTCTTGCAATCAGGGAATATAATATAGATTCTTTTGTATCTTTTTAGAGGAACTATTATTCACATACATTTGAAAGGAATGGAAATATGGCAATTCTCAGCATTTGACCTTGAAGAGTGGATTCAAGCCCATTAATAGTTCTTAAGTTACATTGCTCCATGCTGCTACTTTTATTCCTCAGCTACACATGTAGGAATATCAAATACACTCTGCCATTAGACAGCTTGCCATTGGAAAAGCTGGCCTATTTTTCAGCAGCAAATCTTTCTTCTGGAAGAAGTTCCCACCTTTCCCTTTGGCTGCTATAATAACTATTTAGAACAATTTACTAAGTAAAATATCTTGTTATTTTATTTTGAACTTTCATTATTACCTCTGAATGTTTTAAGGAGTGGAAAGTGCTTATGGCCATGTGAAGAAATCAAAGTAGTTTTTCCAAATATTTTCCTGTGATATGCAAATGCTTTTCCCATTGGTGTGGAGGAACAACAGTGCCAACCATGTGTATTGGGCCGTGAAATGACCAAAATAATTCTTTGCTAGTGGCCAAAATATTTCTTACCTAAATTCTTGATTGTTTCCATTGGTTTAATATGTTCAGCACTGTCATTAGCAGGACAGCAAAGAAATGGTTGAAGTGAACCACTGAAAAGAAAATTGTGTCAGTCTCCATATAACAATTTGACCAAAATATTGTTATAGTCATCTCTGAAATTATTGCTAGATGATTATTGAGACTGGAATTTCTGTGTTGGATACTGTGCAAACCTTTGTCAGGGTTGACACAGCTTGTACATTCTTGTTTATTTTACAGTTACTTTGGCATCAGTGCAACACAATGCTGTGGATTAGACCAATTATATTAAAATCATTAACAAACCATACAGTGTGCTGTGCCAAACCACTGATCACACATTGGATGATGCAAATATATTTCCTTTACTCATTCCTGGTCTTCCATTAGAAGAACAACCACTTGAAGGGATGAAGCTCGGTAGCAATCCTTGGACAACCACAATTTTGGAAGCTGGAATCCTATTTTCAGCCATGAACACCTGGCTATGAAAGATGGTTCTTTTCCACAGGAAGGAAAGCCTGGCAGCCCAGTGTCTCGGGGGGAGATAAGAGACAGCCCCCGTGAGGCCAAGGCCAGCCAGGGCCATCAGTCCTGGCAGCTTTCATCTGGGAGAAACCCTCTGATGCTCACAGTTTTGGAGGGCATAAACCAAATTTAGCCAAGGGGAAGCTGGTGGAAAAGGAGGGAAATTTCCCCTAGGAAAGAAAGCCTTACATCTCATTGTGTCACAGGCAACTGAAAGGCTGCCAGGAGTCCAAGGCCAACCAGAGCTGTTGTTCTTGGCTGCTTCCAGATGGGAGCAATCCAAGAATGTTTTAGGAGCCAGAATCCAGCTTTCAGTGGGGCAGTAATGATGGCTCTTTTCCACAGGAAGGAAAACCCAGCACCACAGTGTCTCGTAGACAGCTGAGAAGCACCCCTCAAGAAACCAAGGCCAGCCTTAGCTGTTGGTACAGACAACTTTCACCTGGGAGAAATCCTCGGACCTTCCCAATTGTAGGAGGCGGAATCCCACTTTTGGCCATAGGCACCAGGCTGTGAACAATGGCTCTTTTCCACAGGTAGGAAAGCCCAGCAACACAGTGTCCCATGGGCAGTTGAGAGGGGTCCCCTGGAGTCCAAGGCCAGCCAGAGCCACCAGCCCCTTGTACAGATGGCTGGTATGAATAAAATCAGTCCACAGATGTGCAGCAACCTGGATGGGTGGGAAATACAGGCTTCCTTTGTGTGTTGGAACACACAACATCCATCTTCTGCTGTGATGGTGGCACTTGGAGATTGGTTTAGAGTAGAAGCTCACTGTCTAACATAGGTGATAGGTATTGGAAAGTAATTGTAAATATTGTACACATAGTTTTTAGTATAAAAAGATAACCTTGCCCAGGGGTAGGCACAGTGCCTCTGTCTGTCCTGCTGAGTGGACCTCGGCTGGGCAGGAGAAAGAATTTTATAGATAAGAAACAATAAACAACCTTGAGATTGAGAACTGAAGAGCTCTGACTCCTTCTTTGATCACCAGGCTGGGAAAAGAGACTTTCTAACACATCTCAGGGTCACTCTGACCAGCTGGAAATCCTGAGTCAGAGCTCACCCTGGCCAGCCAGGCACAGAGCTCACCCTGGGCAGCCAGCTGGGACACCCAGCCTGTCCTGCCAGCCAGAGCTCCTCTCTCCAGGCAGCCAGCTCCTCTCTCCTCTTTCCAGCACAGGATTAGTATGGGAAACCAGCCACAAGCCCTGCTAAAGTCTATACAGACAGCATTGTCTTACCTTCTGCAGGGATTCATCTATTTTAGCACTGAGGCCAATCAGACTGGTCAAGCATCATTTAACCTTAATGAATCCATATTGACTATTCTTGCTCATCTTGTTTTCACTCATTTTGTCCAGAGAGAACTTCAAAGAAGACGTTTCATCATTTTGCCTTCAACTGAAGTGAAGCTGACACGTTGTAGGCCCTCAAATTGTCCTTCTTCCATGTCTTTCTGTAGATGTAATCTGTATCATTCTCCTGGAATATGTTCTTTCCCCACCTCTAGTTTGGAGAAGTTTTCTCTCCTGAGCCCCCAGGTCTGTACTCCACTGCGGCCTCCTCTATGCCCCTGGGGATCTCAATTTCTCTCTAGTTAGAGGTCTGTGCAGCCATGGTTTCCATTTTTTTTCCATTTTTTCCATTAACACCCCTCACCAGTGACCCTTGAGAAATGTTATCACTCCATGTCTCCCATCACAAACCTCCGGTGTTTGTGCTGCACAGGTCCCCGAGCTCAGCAAGTGGCATTGTCACCACTCAGCTGCACTTTGCATGGTTACAGCTTGCTCTGAAGCTGCTGAGCCAGTGTTTCCCAAAGCCTCTGCAATATTTCCCCTTCAGTTTTCTTGCACCATTATTTTCATGATTTTTTCTCAGGGCTTTGTGCCTGTTAACCTCAACTGTGCTGTTATGGGAAGTTTTCAGGGGAATGAACAATTGGTTTTGGAGTGTGGGGACAGCAAGAACAAAGCCTCCCCTTCATTATCTTGTTTCATGCATCTCAGTTTGTGCTGGTAAAGTCCAACCACAATGCACAATAAAATAGATAAGCTATTTAATTATTTTTTTTAATTTTGCATATTTTTAGCATAATTTAAATTCTTATTTTATCACTATTTAATTCCTTTTTTTATTCATTACAGACAATAACTTTTTAAATTTTAATTTTCATTATGATTATTATAATTTTAACATTGGATTGTTATTTTCCAATAACATGCACAGTCGGAGATCAGCTGATGTACGGTATTTGCACCTGATCACCACGTTCCAGTCAGCAGCAAAAGCATAATGAGCAGCCAAAAGGGAGATTAAATGAATACTTATGGATACAAAATAGCTGTGTCACCCTCTCAGACCCACCATGGAGGGAGTCTGCATTTCACTGAATGTCCCAGTGGCTCAGGAGCTCTACACAGTCATAGAACCATAAAGTCATTAAAGCTGAGAAACACTTCCAAGGTATTTCTTAATACTGAGTCATTTCTTAAACCATTCCAGGGGTGGTGACTGCACCTGGGCACCCCAGTTCCCAATTCTAATGCTTAACAAGTGCAGGCCAGGGCTTTGAGGCCACTTCACATGCCCTGCTTCCTCAGTGGCCTTCCCAGGCATTCCATGGCTCCTATTACACCCTGGTCCTCCACCATGGCCACACTGACCCTGGGTCACTGCAGGAGGCCTCTAAACAGGCAGGAGAGCATAATTATAAAAAATAAAACACACACACAGAAGATTCTGCCCATAAGAACAAAATGGCCCTGTCAGGGTGGAGCTCCAGTCACAGGCCTGGTGTTTGGGTGTCAGAGGAAAGGCAGGAGTAACATCAGCTATCCCTCTCCGTGCAGAGTTTTCTTGCTCTTCGTTTTCCAGCATGGTGAAATAACTTTTGGTGATTAAAAACTGCATGCAAAAGCTGTTTCCCCCAGCAAATGAAGACACTACTAAATGCCTGCTTGATGGACAATGCTGCAGCAGGTGAAGATATCCGTGGCTGGGCTCAGCCCACAGAAGCATGGCCACGGTTGTGTGGCGTTCCTAAAGGGGCCAACCATGTCCTCCTCACAGCAGGACCAGCCAGCAGGATTGCCATGTCACACTCACAGCCACATCCTTGCTGCAGTTGATTTGGCTGATTGTCTGCCCCTACCCAACCATCCCTTCTGGCAGAGGCTCCCACCTCCAAACCAACCCAAATCCATGGGATTTTTTTGCCTTATGGCTGACTGGGCCTTTCCTTACTCCCTACTTGGTTTCCTCTAGTGACTGCTGTCTGAGGACTTCACCCTCTCACAGAAATGGAGATGTTCTTGGAACAGATGCACACATGGCCTTCTTGACCCCTGCTTAGATAAGCTCATGTCACCTAGTGCTTTATTGTGACAGTGTTCACAGGGGTCGTAGGATGAGGGAAGAGATGAGGATCTGACTCCATGTTTCACAAGGCTTGATTTATTATTTTATGATATATATTATATTAAAACTATACTAAAAGAATAGAAGAAAGGATTTCATCAGAAGGCTAGCTAAGAATAGAAAAAGAATGATAACAAAGTTTGTGGCTCAGACTCTCTGTCCAAGCCTGCTCACTGTGATTGGCCATTAATTAGAAACAGCCAACATGAGACCAATCACAGATGCACCTGTTGCATTCCACAGCAGCAGACAATCAATGTTTACATTTGGTTGCTGAGGCCTCTCAGCTTCTCAGGAGGAAAAATCCTAAGGAAAGGATTTTTCATGAAAGATGTCTATGACACTTTATCTTCCTTTATGTTCCTGCTTAGGGATAAGTCTCTTGGGTAGGATAGTGTTGGATTATTCCCAGCTTTTTTTACAGATATGGGGTAACTGAGAGGTGTTTAAAAGATTTTTTTTCCATTATCAGTCTTGATGAAGGGTGAGACATAAGAGATGTAAAAATCTACATCATTCTATCAGAAGCCAACCTATTTTCTGGTTACAATACCTTATAAATGTTTTTCAGGTCATTAGCTGTTGCCAAACAATGCTGCTAACAACTTCTAAGACCAATCACCTATATTTGTACCCCACATGGTCCTGCTACAATGCATCTTTCACAGTTCTAATTCTCTAAGCAATCTGGTCTTTTTGCAAAGCCTTAATTTGAATCTTATTGAAACTTGTTTCTAGTTGAATCTCTCTCTCAACAATGTAATCTCTACTCCATGGCCTTCCTAAGTCAGCACACCTTATCTCAGGGTTTGCATACACATGTACAAGACTGCGTGAGATTCCTGTCAAGCTTTGAGAATTCTTTACAAATCCATGTCTCACAGTCTAGATTTGTGCTACTAAAGGAAATAGCTCAGGTGGTGACAGTTCACACCAGCTGGCAATTCAAAAGAATTTTCTTTACTGTCCTTCAGCAGGGGGACCCTGTTAACTACAACTGCCTGTAATCCCTGTTCACTGTTTAATTCACTCCTTAATCTTCCGTATTTCACATCTGTCATGGATAATTACTTCTTCAGTTTATTTACTCATTTTTAATTCCCATACAGATGAAACTCTGAATTAATTTTTGATTCCCCTGATTTCTGTACCACTCCTCTGCTCTTTGAACTATCATGTCATGTGCATTAATGTGTATAGATTGATAAACAGAATCTTTTTTTGTCAAATAGAGATAAATCATTGTAGCAACTTACATCTTTTGGGGTTATTTTTCAAGGTAAATAACTATTCAGGGTATCTTGCTGTAGCCATGATATTTTCTGAAAAACCCTTCCCTTAGGATTTTTCCTCCTGAGAAGCTGGGAGGCCTCAGGAACAAAATGTAAACAAACATTGATTATCTGCTGCTGTGGAATGCAACAGGTGCATCTGTGATTGGTCTCATGTAGTTGTTTTTAATTAATGGCCAATCACAGTCAGCTGGCTCAGACTCTGTCCAAGACACAAGCCTTTGTTATTCATTCCTTCTTTTTCTATTCTTAGCTAGCCTTCTGATGAAATCCTTTCTTCTCTTCTTTTAGTATAGTTTTAATGTAATATATATCATAAAATAATAAATCAAGCCTTCTGAAACATGGAGTCAGATCCTCATCTCTTCCCTCATCCTAAGAGCCCTGTGAACACCATCACATCTTGCTTTTCCAGTATCCCCTAGACAATCCTATTTGCATCTCCCCTTGGCAAATCCAAGTACTTATTTTATCTTACTCTCCACAAGAAATAGAAATGTCCTTTTTGCAGCATCCTCACCCTGCTATAGGTTTGCAGCTGGCCAGCTGGTGACCATCAGACCCTGAAAAGTGCCACCATCAAAGGTACACTTCTGAGTGGCTGATGGCTGAAGCAGCTCAGTGAGCTGCCCTGGCCTGCTTGAAGTGGCCTTTTGTGATGGTGTTCACAGTGATTTTTGGATGAGGGAAGAGATGACGATCTGACTCCATGTTTCAGAAGGCTTGATTTATGATTTTATGATATATATTACATTAAAACTGCACTAAAAGAATAGAAGAAAGGATTTCATCAGTAGGCTAGCTAAGAATAGAATAGCAAAGAATGATAACAAAGGTTTGTGGCTCGCACAGAGAGTCTGAGCCAGCTGGGCTGTGATTGGCCATTAATTACAAATATCCAACATGGGCCAATCTCAGATCCACCTGTTGCATTCCACAGCAGCAGATAATCAATGTTTACATTTTGTTCCTGAGGCCTCCCAGCTTCTCAGGAGGAAAAATCCTAAGGAAAGGATTTTCCATAAAAGATGTCTGTGACAGCCTTTCCTATCTTGTGCTTCTGTTGACAGCCTCCAATTTCCAACCTTTATCCTAGTCCTGTCTCCCCATCACTCAGCCCCAGCCACATGTTTCTTACTCTGGTGCTGTCACCATCCTCTGGCTCTTCCTCCAGCTCCTGCCTCCTGCAGTCCCTGCACAGCTTCTGATCCCAGCCAGCCTCAGAGGGGCAAAAGCATGATCTTGCCCTTATAAAGACAAAATAGTTGCCTCATTTTTTTCAGGATCCTTTATCCAGATCTTTAGCTCTGTACAAGTGACCTTCTCTGATGTACGACCATAACTCACCATTTCAGCGTCTGCCTCCTCCCTCCCCAGACAGCTGGAACTGCTGGACTCAGCAGTCAGTGGCTCTGCCAGACACAGCCCACCTTGTAGGTCTGCTCCCAAATCCCTTCTCAGGTTTAACATCTAAATCTGTAGCTCTCCCTTAATTAGAATTGCTGTGCACCAACTTAGCAATTCAGAGATGTCATTATTTTATCAACCCTATCTTATAACCTAGCTCACAAAGGCAAGCTCTGGCATGCTGGGTTATTATATTTGTCTGAATCAATATATTGATTTTGATTTTTTTTTAACAGCAGGCTGTGGCAAGATCAACCAGGAAAACAACACAAGGCTCCTATTTAGGATTTATGCTTAAATGACAAGACCCATATCCCTCATTATCCAAGAGCTTTCCCTCTCAGCAATTATTCTAAATTATGTTCTTTCTTTCACAAAGGGCATTTGAGATGCTCAATACCTCCGTACCTAGAGAAGCAAAACTGCAAGACCTTAACAAAGGATAAGGGTGTGTGATGTATAAACAGGAGGAATAATTCAGGGTGCAGTTCCTTTATCAGATGGTAGAATGGGGCTGCAGCCTCTACATGAAAACAGAATTTAGGTATAGTGGTAATGATATGGTCACAGGGCATAACTGCAGCCATGTGAAATGCAAAAGCCAGGTCTTGTCCACGTGTAACACACTCAGCACTTCTACAGGGGCTCAATAACCGAGCTACCATTGAAACAGGATGAAGTACCTTAGATGAGGGTGTTACAGGACTCACAGCAATTGGAGATTGAAGGGAAACTTATCAGTTATACCTGGAGAAATGTTATTTGATCAATGCTACCATGTTGAAAGGAGAGATGTGATAAGGGGAATGGAAATACATCTCGGAAAATATACCTGTTTTCCTCCTATGTCAGATAAACATTCCTTGTTTGAGGTTTCTGGATTTTTCTGTTGCTGTTTTTATGTTGGCTTTTTGAATATTAATCTAGCACCAGTGATACTGGAGGGTCAAAAAAATTTCTTATCCTTTGTTTAAGCATTGAATTATAGCTACCTTGAAAACACTTTGTCCAGGCTTCAGAATATCACCAGGAAAATCATTTGGAGATAGAACCTAACATGCAGAACACAGAGCAGAGCTAGTTTATTCAAAGACAGATGGAAATAATTCCTAAAAAACCCCAAGAGTTCAGGAAGTGTTCCATTTGAAGATTGTATTTGCCCTGAAAAGCAGAGAGCATGCTGGATAAGACAGCAATAAAATGATTACTCTTTGACATATTTTTAGCAGACAGAAGGTGGCAATTTCTTAGATATTTTTTGTGTCAGTTTTCTGAGATTTTCCAAAAGCTTTCCCGATATGCTTTTGTTAAAATTTTCACTTCAGAACATAAGGAGTTACCATATTGGATCAGATTTGTGATCCATCTGGTCTGGTAGTCTGTCTACAATAGCAAATAGTACCAGACATGTCAGAAGAAGGTGCAAAAACCACACAGTTGACAGAGGGCGTTTCATGCTTTCCCTAATAGGCAGGGCATAGTAAAAGGATTTTTAAACCCTTAAAATAATTTGTCTGCATTAAATGACTCTGGATATCTCTATTGTTGCTGAAAATGGTCAGTGCTTTCACGTCCTCCTAAATGGCTTCCAGAATTGGCTTCTGTTGTCAGTATGTTTAGCAGCCAAACAATACTGGGAAAACTTCTTTCTTAATTTTACATTTGTGCCTTCTATTTTCATTAACTGATAGTTGCATCAGTCAGTGCCTCACTGCATCACTGAATGTCTTAAAACAGATGGACTCTCTCTCACCCTTTCTACTCCAGGCATTGCTTTATGTTCATTTCTCTCACTCATTCTCTTTTTACCATTCCAGAGCAGAAAAGCTCAGTCCTTTCTGTCCCTTTTGGAGTGAAATTTTTCCCTGTGTCTGATGATTGTCTCCATGCTTTGGGGGAGAAGAGTGCAGCAGGAGATCCACTTGACACAGAGTGCAGCTCAAGGAAAAGGCAGGACAGGAGCAGAGGGGTCACACAGGAGCACAAGGCTTTGTTCTGCAGGAGGCTGAGGAAGAGGACATGAACTCAATTCTGTCCTGCAGAAAGTAGAAAAAATAAGCCAAGGTAAGATGGTGAACAGTCTTCCAGAGGGCTACATGCTAACCTCTACTGCCTTGAAATCTGCCTTGGCTGGGAAGACGGTGTAACTAGCCCAAATTTCAGGAATGCAGAACTTTTCCACAGTACTGACCATGGACCGAATGGAAAATATGTGTGAAAAATGCCAATCACTTGTTTTTAAAACTTTAAAAGTTTAATAGCAATAAAATTGTTATAAAAATAGTAATACAGGTAGAGTAATAATAATTTGGACAATTTGAATTAGAACAATATGAGACAATAGAAACAAAGAGTTACAGATGTCCAAGTACCTCTTTCTGGGCAGCATGAGCCTGAAAAAGGACACAAGTTAACAAAGAATTAACCCCTAAAAACAATAGCCTGTTGCATATTCATACACTTCATACATGATGCATAAATTCCATTCAAACACAGGATTCTGTCTGGTCAGCGTCAACTTCTTCCTCTGAATCCTGACAGCGCCTTGGAAGTGGGAAGAAGTTTGTTTCTTCTGATAACGGAGCAATAAATTCTCTTTCTCTGAAAGATTGAGGTGTCCTGTGGCTGCTATCTTGCTGTGAGTCCTTTCTTTAAAAAAAGTATCCTACATAGCATAGTTTCTATTTTAACATTATGTTATAACCTAAAATTATATTTAACACACTACTTAAGAGAATTAATACAGCATTACTCTCTAACACAACACATATAATATTCACCTTAATATTTGCGAAATGCCAATCATAAAATATGCATTTTTCACAATATGTATATAATCTCAATGATGACAGAACCTAAGAACCAAACCTTATGTTAAAGGCAGATCAGAATGAGCCAGTTCTGAATCTTATCCTTGATTGTGATTACTGCTGTGTGCTTCTGGGCTATTTTCTGACCAGAGGAATAAATTCTTGGATCCAGAACTCTTGAACAAATCCTATCATTAAGAGTAAAAAACAAATCTCCAGATTTTACCAACTTCACTGTATTTCCACCAGCTCAGATAAATTCTTCCCAGCTGCTGTCAACACCACTGTTCAGCACCCACATATTGAAAGTAACTTTAAACAAGGCTGTGGACAGAAGACATGCCATTGCAAAATAATTTCTGGAGGCAAATTTGAGTCTCTCTCCTCCATTTCTTTTTAAACTGAAGAATGAGACTAAATTTTTTTAAAGAAGACTCAAATATTCCCTATGGGACTGATTGTTTTGTTGGCAGGCAGATGTAGGAAATGTTGCCACTTTTGTTTTTGCAGAGTTTTCGCAAGTGTAACCAAAGGACTTTGGTAACATGAACTGAGCAAATAAGTTACAAAGTACAGAAGAGAAAGAATTCCATTCCTATCTGTATTTATGTGTTCAAAAGTAAAATGACACAAGCTAATGAAGATCCACAAAATGTTAATTGATTCATTCAGAGGAAGAACTGAAGAATGAGTAATTGGTACTGGATAGCAGAAACACTGAGAATATCTGTAAAATATCATCCTTTGTACAATTCTGAAATGTCATTATTTTTAATTATTTTATTTAATGCATAAAAGTTAATTCCAATACAACATAGGAAAAGATACAAAACTCCTTCTTTAATTAGTGCATGTTAACAGTAAAGTTTATATGTCTACATTCTGACTATTGCATTAAACTATGTTAAAAATACAGTTTAAACACCTTAGTGGTGGGATGTTACTGGAAGGTAAAGTTTAGCAGGATCCTGGAAGGTTATTAACACTGATATAGATAAAATCCATCACAAGGTCTTATAGTATGGCTAGACAGTTGGGTTCTAAGAAGTGTCAAATCTAAGGATTTCAAAAGTTTTTGAAAAAGACAACTTTGCTTCTAAAACAAAATTACAAGTTATATAAAAATGTAGTTTGTTTTGATTCTGTTCCAGAAAGGTTTCAATTTAATAACTCTGAAAGTCACCTTAATTGATGTCTTATTTTCCTTCTATTTACTTCTATAGTACTGATTTTAGATGTGAGTTAGAACTTTCTTTAAATGTAATAAATAGTGTGTTTGTCGTTGATCATTTACTGGTATAGAATTATAAATCACACTCAGTTTTTATTATTGTTTTAATAACTGATAAGATTTGTTTTGCCATTCCTCACTGATAGGTTTAATCAGTTACCAGCAATTTAGTCAGAACTTTAGTGCAAAGCTCTTTAAAACAAAGGTGTGGAGAAAAAAACACTGAAATAATGTAAAATGTAATGTGGTGGAGGACTATCACCCACAGCAGATATTTATGTCTATAGGTACTAGAGAGTAAGAAAAGAAGAGTGGTAACTTCTGTGTGTGTGAAGGAAAAATATACCAAAACACTGCACACACAAAAGTGTATTTACACATGACATGGGAGACTTCATTTGAAAAATTATCTACAAGATTTTGATACCAGGAAAGCTGTGTGATTTCCATTTGTGCAACCACTGGGGATTTGTTTGCTTGTTTTAGTACTTGGCCTTCCTTTTTCAGCTCACGGGCTACCCAGAACTGACCAAATTCACTACTCTGTGAGGTTTTGTGTTTTCTTACTAAGTTTACAAGATGAGATCTTCATTGCGCACTCTTTTCAAACCCTCTCCTAAAACACAAAGCAGTGTTCATTTTTATTAATTTAATTAATATATTAATTAACCTAGGGTCTTGTTTCAATGCACTAGCTCTTCCATCTCAGTGTTCACAATAACTTTAATTCTGCTTTTACAAGCCCTCTCTGAGCTGACAGGCAGAGGGGGCTTATGTCCACTTGACAGATGGTCAGCTGAGTCACTGAAAGTTTCCACCCAATTTTGATGCCTGTAAGGCTTTATTTTGTGGAGTATTTAACATTACGTTAAGGATTATACCAAGACTTGAAGCTAACACTAAATTCAGCTTTCTCCAACGTGATTTTAATGTTATGTGCTCTTTGCTCTGCAGGTTAGATTTCAAGCTGTCAGACAAGAAACAAGAAAAACAAAACTAGTGTGAAAACCTGAAAATATTAGGCAAAAATATTAGCGTTTAAAACAATTTTCCACTTTCTGAACTTCCCCAAATGAAAACCTTTCCGCTCAAATGCCTGGGTGCAAACTCATGTAACAGGACATGCTGGACAACTTGAATAACACAGAGAGCTCCCTGCCCTTGCCATGGCACACATTCATTAATATCAGCATTCATGACAGGTTTCTGCAGTCAGGGGATGTTGCTGCAGTGTCAGGGATTTTGTTGGGTGGAAGGTACTGAAACACAAAAGGTTAATTCTAGTAATTAGTTGATGATAGATTAGGACCATGGAAAGCTGCAGAGAACATCAATATGAACATTGAAGAATGTCCCCAGGGCCATTTAATCTAATTCAGGAGTCCGAGTAATAGCTGAGGTAAAGGAAAGCCTGGCACCAAAAGTCAACAAAGCAGAGACTGCAGAGCCAAGGTCTGAGGGGCTGCTTTGGTCCAGAGGCTGTGACTGAACCAAAGACAGCAACAGATAATGGACTAGTGGATTGTGAAATATTAAACCAAAATATACCACAGGGCAAATCTATGAGGAAATGCCACTAGGTTTTGATGAAAAGCTCTCGCATAATTAGGTTATGCAGCACGCTGTATAGATTGCCACTGGAGCAGCATCCTCCCTGCCTTCCATCCCTGCTCTGTTCAATACTGATGGAGTCCAGTTGGATTCTGATTTCATCAATCTAATCTGCACTGTGCCTTAGCTTTGGCTTTCCTGCCATTGATCTTATTGCCTTTGAATCACACAGAGCATTTTTTTCAGGTTGAAGCCCAATGGTCTAACAGTGAATGTGCCACTGCAGAGACTGGTATGACTGGTAGAACCTCAAATGTGTCACTTCAGGAACAAAAATGGCTTAAATTCAGCTAAGACTGGGGGACATTGCTCCACTTGAATTAATTCACATTAATTTAAGTATTTTAAAGTACCAATTCAAATAATCTAGTGTAAGAAGAGGGAATTAAACATTTTTGTTTACCAAATTATTCCATTGATTTTTGTGATTTTCAGTGTTATTTAATTGAAACATTTGTGGAAAAGAATAAAAAGAAACTACATTTTTATTTAACTTGAAATTTTGTTTTAGAAACAAATAGTTATTTGTTTTAGAAGCATAAATGGTTATTTTTCTGCCTATTTCAAGAAATTGATTTTTTTTTAATATTGACTATGTTTTATAGGTTTCAGATATATGATTTTTAATAAGAAAAAAAATTATGTCCTTTTATGCTTTTGTTTCACTTTAATGACCTTTCCTCGGCCCTATTAATTCCCCTCTTTTTGTATTTTCTCTGCACTTGGGGCTTTTTGGTCATAGAAATTATGCATGAATGAACATAGATAAATTTGGGGGCAACACTTTGTGTTCTTTAAGCGTGCTGGGTTAGAATTTTCTCCCTTAGAAACTGATAAAAGAGTCTGACATTGGTGAGGGCGATGTGTGAACTGGGGGCAACGACCAAGAGTTGTCGGTCAGGAATTCCTCATCTTCCTTCTTGGTTGTAGCCAGCAGGGACAAGTAGTGACAGGACAAGAGGACACGGCCTCGGGATGCACCAGGGAAGGTTTTGGATTCACAAAAGGAATTTCACAAGGAATTTCACAAGGAATTTCTTCACATAAAGTTGTTGAACACAAGAACGGGCTGCCCAGGGAGGTGATGGAGCCACAACCCCTGGAGGCGCTCAGGGAATGACTGGGTGTGATACTCTGTGCCATGGTCTGTTTGACAAGCTCGGATTCGCTGATCCCAGAGGTGTTTTCCAGCCTAAATGATTCTGTGAAATACCCTTTCAAGGATGCCGAAGAGGAGTGCCGAGGAGTGCGGTGTCGCTGTGTTTTTCCCGAGGGATGAGCGGCCGGATAACACACGGGGAGGAGAGAACACCCTGGCAGGGAGAGCCGCCCCTCTCACCCCGGCCGGACCCGAACCGCCTGTTAGGAAAATTAATCTACAAACACCAGAGGTTTGTGTCTAAAAAGGAGACAGAGGAGTCCTTCCTGGCTTTATTCGAATAAAGGGAGAGGCCACTGGGCATTCCCCTGGGATCTCTCAAATTTTTGGAGGACGCAGCCTCCTTTTTATTCTAATTTCCCAGCCGCATTTCCCTTCTCTCTTTCCCCATTGGCTGAGGTACTTGAGAGGTACAGACTCCCCCATCCGCCTGATCCTGAAGATTTCCCAGATCCTGAAGATTTCCCAAAGATTTCCTCCCTCTAATGTATAACCCTCCCTTATAATTTTTAATTCTTACTGAATTTAGGGGTCTTTTCTTCCCCATTGTTTCTTTCATCTCTCAATGCCTAATTTCGTTTATCAGCAAACCTAAAGCAAGCATCTTTTCCCATTCATCAATCAGTAGAACCCTTCCCATTGTTTCTTTTATCTCCCAGAGCTAGTTTTATCTACTAGCTTGTTTGTAAAGACAAATCTGGTATTTTTCTCACGCCTGACCGGGCTCCTCCGCATTCCCGGGTGGTTTTTCGGGCGCTGCATCCAGCGCCGAGCAGCGCTGCGGATCATTCCCGAGCGCTTTTCCCGGCACTCGGCGGCGGCTGCTCCGCCTGTTCCCTGTGGGTCTCGCCCCGACACCGCCTGCATCCGCACCGCCCCACGGAACATCATCATATCATCATCCTCCTCACCCTGCCCCGCCACTCCTCCATCCGCACCGCCCCACGGCCCATCCATCATCCCCCGTGCCCTGTCCACGCCACGCCTCCGCACACCGGCACCGCCACCCCATAATGCGACACCTCCCGGCACACCGACCCCCGGCACGCACCATCCTCCGGCACTCCATCCACACCCACACCATCCTCCGGCACTCATCCACACCCACACCATCCTCCGGCACTCCATCCACACCCACACCATCCTCCGGCACTCCTCCATTCCGAGCCACACCATCCCAGCACTCCATCCTCACCCACGCCATGCTCCAGCACCGCATGCCCACCCACGCCAACCCCCCGGCACTCCATCCCCATCCCGGCCATGCCCGGCACTCTTCCATCCCCAGCCACACCATCCTCCGGCACTCCATCCCCGGCACACACCATCCTCCGGCACACACCATCCCGGCACACCGACCCCCAGCCACACCATCCTCCGGCACTCCATCCCCGTCCTGGCCATGCTGGGCACTCCTCCATCCCCGCCCACGCCCTCCCCCGGCGCTCCATCCCCGTCCTGGCTATGTCCGGCACTCCTCCACCCCGGCACACGCCATCCTCCGGCACTCCATCCCTGTCCTGGCCATGCCGGGCACTCCTCCACCCCGGCACACGCCATCCTCCGGCACTCCATCCCCGTCCCGGCCATGCCCGGCGCTCCTCCATCCCCAGCCACACCATCCTCCGGCACTCCATCCCCGGCAAACACCATCCTCCGGCACACACCATCCCGGCACACCGACCCCCAGCCACGGCATCCTCCGGCACTCCATCCCCATCCTGGCTGTGTCCGGCACTCCTCCATCCCCACCCACGCCATCCTCCGGCACTCCTCCACCCCGGCACACGCCATCCTCCGGCCCTCCATCCCCGTCCTGGCCATGCCCGGCACTCCTCCATCCCCGCCCACGCCCTCCCCCGGCGCTCCATCCCCGTCCCGGCCGTGTCCCGCACGCCGCTCCGCCCCGAGGCTCCCGTTCCGTCCCTTGGCCGCCGGGGAGCGCTGCGAGCTCGCCCGGGAGGCGGCTCCGCTCCCGCTCCCGGTTCCTCGCCGCTGTTGGCGCTGCAGCTGCGGGCACAGCTGGCAGGAGCAGCCCCGGTGCCGGCCCGCACTCCTCCCGTGGGTATTGCCCTCCCTGCTGGCTGCGCCGGTGCGCTCTGGTTACGCTCAAATTAAAGAATTTGGCTCTGAGGCTTCGGTGCTTTTGGTTCCAAGCTGGAAAGGCATTTGGCTACACAGAGTTTTGACTTTTCTTGAGGCCACTAACTGCTCTGAGTGCACCTCTGCCTGCAGGCTTGCTTGTGCTTTTCCCAGAGAGATAGACCTGAGCCCAGCTGGCTCCTGGGGTAAAGAGCATGTACTGTAAGGACAGATATTGGTGGTGAGATTGTGGCCACCCTGCCCTCAAGAGACAGCAGATGCCTGCCCACCTTGGGAACAGAGCTGTTGCATCCTTGGGCAGTGTCTCAGAGTTCATATCTGCATCAATTTAAACTAAAAGCTACTCTGTCTTCAGTGAATAATTTCAGCTTGGGATCAGCAGCATTCAAACTAGATCACTGAGCCAGACAAGTGCAAACTCCTCACTTAGACGAGATCACAAAAAATTATGTGTATGCAGCTGACTTTGATAATCACAGCCAAATGGTTTGTGCCTTTGGTGTAACTCAGCCCTTGCAGTTTTGGCTTGTCTAAGCAAATGAGGATTAAGTGATAGGGCTGTGTGTGTATATATATAAACATCTGTCTGTCTAATTCTGACCAATTCAGGTAATTGGTCAGAGGAGTCAATGTTAATCATTTTAGGCATGTTTTGTGGAGATAGTCTAATATACAAAGATGCTGCACTAGTCTACAGCTCAGGAAAAGCCTGCAGCTGGCATCCCTGTTACTGCCTTATCACACAGCAGAGAACCCACACCTTGCAACACTAATCCATAGAAAAACAGGCTGCATTGGTCCTGCTGCTCTCATCATTATTATCTGGTTGTTTTCCTACTTCCCATCTATGAGAGAGCTTAGGAACTCAGAACTCAAATACTTGAGAGAAGAAACACATCAGAAGCAAGAGCACTATGACTCTCCTGGTTGCCCGCAGATCAGGAGGTGCTATCTGACTCCAGACACAACCTGAACTCACCAAGGAAGGAGAGAGGTTAGCTCAGAAACACAGCAGGAAGCAAAAAGAGGAAAATATATCATATCTTGGCAGTTGTGAAAGACAGCTATGTCTGAGTTTGGAAAAATTATAGAGCTCAGAGAGCAGATCATTGAAAAAATCTCTCAGTGAGACGGGTCCTATGGTAAAAATGCTTAGTTCTCTCTATGGCTGTAAAGTAAAGCTAGATTGACTCTGGTTACACATTTCTGAGTGGAGGCATGATGTACAGCTGCAGAAATCCTCCTTCTTGACTCCTAAGTGATAACAATTTGGAAGATTTAGAAAATTAAACATGTAAGATTAAAAATATTAAAGATTAAATAATTTACTGTTAAATATTTTTTGTAAATAATATATTAAAATAAAAAAAAAAAGAGAGAGAGAGAAAAATAGAAGATCTCAACACAACCAAATTGTTTTTCAAGACTAGATGCATTTAGGCAACGACTGAGCTAGGCATAAAGATAACTTTGTGAAGAGTTCTTAAATGAGCTGGAATTTCTTTTTTAAACAAAACTTTGGTCTTTCTGAGCCCATGGTTAAGTGTACGTCAGCAGTGCTTATCCTTTGGATTCTCAGGAGAAAGGAATCAGCTCTACCCTGCTGCAGGGCAGAGGGAAAATCTCTTTCTTCAGGTCTCAGGGAGAAGACAGATCCCATTCTCCAGGCTGGGGAATTATCTGTCTTGTGTGGGTTATCCATGCTGGGAAGGGTCGCACCAAGTTTCCTGAGGGTCTTCAGGCATGGTGGATTAATTCTTAGCAACTTTTTTTATTTAACATTCCCACTCTGTTATTAGTAGGGTTTGCAAGGTAGAACTTCCCAGTAGCCTCATAACTTGAGGCTTTTCTGCAGTGGAATACCCATGCCTAGGGAGCAGCAGTGACAGCCACAGAGCCTGCCTTACATCAAACCAGCTGTGATTTGATGTGCCCATTATCACTGCTGGCTGCTGCTGCCTTTGGTTTCCAGTCAGATTCCACACAGAGACAAGGCTTGTTCAGCCTCCCTGTCATCACCACCTTTTCAAAGCCCTAACAGAGACATGTCAGAGACAGAGTTACATCATAAAAAATCTTGTGTGCCACAGGTTTCCTGGAAACTGGTGAGCAGACATTGCTTTATTGCTCAGTGACACAAAGCTGTTCCTCTTTCTTGTAGACATGCCAGGCTGCTGAGTGAGTAGCATGCCCAGAGTTTGAATCAGACATGGTGTATGAGGTATCTTGCCCAGCTTTCATGTAAAACACTCAGAATAGGAGCATTACAAGAGAGATACAGGAGGTATGAAAGCTGAGATGAGTGTAGCAGGAGGCCTCAGGCAATACAGGAGGGAGCTACGTGTCTTAGTTGACTTAGGAGAGCACAGGAGAAAATGGAGTATAGAGATGGTTAGCATGGAGGGAAATGAGAGAACCTGGGAATGCTGGGATTGGCTTTCTGGGATAAGAAGAGGAAACCAATACAGAAAATATAGAAGATCCATAAAACATGGGGGAGAAAAGTGGAAGAGGGAATGTCACTGTCATATTTTCTGGAAAAATCCCCTTGCCCAGGATTTCTCTCCTGGGAAGCTGAGAAGCCTCAGAGAAAAAGGAAAACAACGTTACCTCATTTGCTTCTCCTGTGTTTTGCTGCTTTGGAATGTGTTTGGAGGTTGTTTATCCATCAGATGAGTGTTTGATTGGTTTCATGTGAATTGTTTTAATGGCCAGTCACGGTCCAGCTGTGTCAGACTCTGAGGAGAGAGTCACGAGCTATTTATTAGTATCTTGTTAAGCCTTCTGTAAGTGTCCTTTCTCTATTCTTTAGTATAGTTTTATTATAGCATAATATAATATAATATAATATAATACCATATCATATCATAGCCTTTCATGTGAATTCATGTTTTAATTTAATGATCAATCACGGTCCAGCTGTGTCGGACTCTGAGGAGAGAGTCAGGAGTTATTTGTTACTATCTTGTTAAGCCTTCTGTAAATATTCTTTTTCCATTCTTTAGTATAGTTTTAGTATAGTATTCTTTAATATAATATCATAAAATAATAAATTAGTCTTCTAAGAAAATGGAGTCAGATTCATTCCTTCCTGCCACAGGGGACCCCAGAAAATACCACAAAGGAAGGATTTTTTATGTCTTGCTACTCACAGAAATACCTTGTGCAGATCCCCCAAAACAGAGGATCAGTGGGGCACTTAAAATATGGGAATACCTGATCAAACACCAAAGAACTGACAGTTAAATCCTGTAAAGAAAATCAAGTACATCTCAGGAGAAAGGGAGTGTATGTGGATGATAGGAACAGACAATGCTCACGTGTAAATGAAGTATTAATAGATATTTGGTTGCTATGGTTTTTATGCAGGTGATCTACTTCCTTTTCCTTTTTTGCTCAAATTGCCAGCTTTACTGTGACAGTCACTGCAGAAGTAAATGCTGTTCTGCTCGAGGAACATCAGAATGTGAGGACAGAGTACAATGATTCCAGTGTCCCACAGGAGCCTTCTGGTAGGAACTCTCTTTTGGCTCCCACAATATCAGCTGGCTCAGCTGCCCTTTGCTCTGACCACCGAATGCTGGCAAAGGGGAGCACAGGAGGAGGAGGAGCAGTATCGCTTGGCTTGTTGCATTGGTGGTGAGCCAGTAAATCCCACACAGTTCAGGAGTTCATGTGAGGGGAATGGGACAAGCTGGTACCTGAGGGCTTCCCCTTGCACAATAGTCACAGCCTTGGCAGCCTGTGGCTTCTCCTGAGTGAGTGGCAGCAGTGAAAGCACAAGAATCTTTATTTGCCCATGTTGAACACACGTGCAGACAAAGGGGCTCAGTGAGGAAGGTAGAAAAGGGCTTTGCATAATGGTTTTACAGGTTCATTCAGGGCTCTGAAATCCTCAGGGGTAAAGCACCACACTCCTCAACCTGAATCACCATAGTACAGAAAGACATATTTCTTACATGCAACTATTAAGAAATGTGAGTTTCTTATGAAATACAAATATACTTTCTGCCTAATGAGTAAAGCATAAGATCATATAATTATATTATATTATGTTGAGCTGGAAAGAGCCCACAAGGATCATGAGTCCAGCTCCTCACCCTGCACAGGACAGCCCCAAGGATCACACCACATACCTGAGAGCATTGTCCAAACAGTTGTTTGATGTGGCCATGATTTTTTTACAATTAATATCGTGGGGCTTTTTTACTATTAATGTAATTATTAAAGGCAAAGGAGCTGCTTATTAAAGGCAAAGGTGTTTTTGCATTTGGGCTTGTAATAGTTTGTGATTAATATTTTTTTCCCAAGGCTGCCTAGGTGTCAGCAAGCCAAAGGCTCTGTGGCAAACCTAAGGACGCGTCAATCACTGCTCTGCTGAATCCCGGGTTATCCCGGCATTTCAAGTCAAACTTCGGGAGAGAATTAGGAATCCAGCCGCGATGAAATGGTTGATGCAACTCTGGGCAGAAGTGTGGCAATGCAGGGATGTAGTTGGGAAAGGCACCGGTGGAGGTCAGTGTCTCCCCGGGACAGCCTCTCCTGTCCCCGAGTGCCATCGCTGCCCTTCCCTGCCCCGCTCACGGGGACCGAGGGGCTGCGGTTCTTCCCCCCACAAACTTCTTTTATGATAACTTCATAGCCCCCGATAAACTTCATTTATCCTAACTTCATAGCCCCTGACAAACTTCATTTATCCTAACTTCATTTATCCTAACTTCATAGCCCCCCATAAACTTCATTTATCCCAACTTCATAGCCCCCGATAAACTTCATTTCCTTTCTCCCCATCGTTTCAGGGACATGAGCACGAGCTGTTCATTCGGCCTTGATATCCATCCTTGATATTCAGCCTTGTCACAACAGGAGTGCTGCTGGATCTGACTGTGAGGAACAACTGCTCACTTTGACAATTTAAAGAAGTTTATTAAACCTTAACAAAAATACAACAAAGGACTACCTAAGGAAAAAGTTGCAGAGCTGGGAACTGCCCTCATGGATACCACATGGCTGGTTCATCTTCAAGATGGATGCTCAGTCTTTTGTACCCCTGGGGGTTGCATCAGCCAGCCCAGCCCTCCCAAAGTCTGTCACTCAGCTCTTCTTTGCCATTTATCAGTGGAGATTGCTCTCCTGTAACTGGATTGGAGGTCAGGTGTTGCCATGCTGCACCCCCTGAGCAACCCCTGAGCTTTTCCATTCCCCACTGCCCCATGCCAGGGACACCTGTGCAGCTTCTTTGTACCTGTCCTGGACAGCCCCGGCTGTGTGATGGCAGCAATACAGGGGGAAAGGGAACTGTGGGGAGAGCAGAGGGCATCTAAACTACAGTAACATAACTGTACATCACTAAAGATTTTCTTAATATTCACACAATAGTTATCTTTTAATTGCGAGAGCAAATCATCTCATTATCCATCATTATCCAAAACATCACCAAAACTTTCCAGAGCCTTTGGGATGGAATGCAGGTTTCAGGCAGCTCATGGATGTTTCAGGTTAACTGTATGCCTCTCATCCTGTGTGAATGCAATAAAGATCAGCCCCTTCTCATGGTATTCTTTAGGCAAAGATTGTGTGCTTTAAGATTCCACCTAAATCCAGACCAATTTTACAAAGGCCATGCTGTAACACTGAAACCAAGCCATAAACCCAGACCTTTAAATAGGAGGGGAAACCACATGGTTAAAACCTAGCTGCTGTTTTATCTAGCTTGCTAAATGCCTGTCAGTATTTGCATGTGCTTGTGCCTGCAGCATCAGGAGTGCCAGGAGAGCTGGACTTTCAGTTTCTCATGGACTTTGAGTGAAAGGGAGGAAAGTTCCCTGTACACACCACAAGTGCAGGCTTGTCCCTTCAAAGGGGCACAGCAGGGTACTGAAATATGTGAAGGTGATTGCCAGCAGAGTCTGCCTGGCTGGGGACAGCTGCATTGCAGACACACAAACTCTCTCAAGCACATGGAGAGCCCAGAGGAGAGGGAAATGAATGGCAGCAGCTGGATGGAGCGTGGCCAAGAGGAAAAAGGCTGGAAGATTCAGGGTGTTTAGCCCACAGAGGAGGTGTGTGAGGAGAAACACTGCTGCAAAGGAGGAAATTAGTCTTTTCTTCTGCATGGACTCAGTAACAGGCTTGAACTGCAAGTAAAAGTTGAGAGGTAGAAAAAGTTTTCCATGGAAAGCAAGGAGACATGTTGGGATGTGCTCAACCTGGAAAAAACTAGGTTAGACAAATGGTTGTGACATAGGTGATCCTGCTTTGGCTAGCAAGAGGGCAACAGAGCCTCTCACAATCCTTCCTGGTCTGGTTTTTATCATCCATTGATCAGCCATAAACCCTGAGTTTCATACCACAGGATCTATTGACAGCAAAAATAGTTTTAAACAATTGTCCTGGCGTGGCTTTATGATGCTTATATCCCCAGTCATCTGTTCTGTTTATGCTGGATGTTAAGTTCTGCACCTTTAAGACTGGTTCCAAAAGCAAAAGAGGGGGAAGAAGAAATGCACTGTCTTCAGAAATTTTATTCACTCCCCCACATCCTACTCATGGATTGTGTTGTCTGAGGAGCAGACAGAGAGAGGGACAGAGTTCTCCTTTGCTTTTAGTTAGTTTTAGCTAGCTGAGGCAGAGAAGTTCCCTGGACTGGGGTTTTTCTTTTTCTTTGGACCAGTTTAAACCTGCTCTGCACTGAACACCAGCAGAGCTCCAGCAGCTCACACCTGTGGCCCACTGGGCCGGGTCTGGGCTGCAGCATTTCCAGCACCAGAGGGACTGATCAGAGACTGAGTGAGTTGAGCCACAGCCCACAGAGGGACTTTCTGAGTTTGTCATCTCTTCTGAGGGGCAAGAAGTTTTGTTGTTTAATATTGATATTTTTGTGTGTGCTGGTGAATGCTTTACCTGTTAAATAAAGTTTTTTTCCACTTCTCTCCAAGAAAATCTTTTCCCAAAGCAACTAGGAGAAGAGTTGCTTAAGTTCACTTTCTAGAGAAACCCCTTTTGAAGTTTTCTCCCAAATTTGCCCTTAACCAAGACAGCAATGAAGTCTGTGTTTTGTTTTCTTTTCTTTCTTGCTTAGATGAGTGTCTTTAAAGGTTTAAACTTTCTTAAGTATTCAGGCAATTTATCTCCTGGACAAGTTAGTGGAATACTTCATCCATCTGGGTGTTAGTGGGAATTCTGCATTGTGTGCAGCTGACGTGTGTGTTGACACATTCATTTTGAAAGATTTGAATCAGAAATGTAAGAACAAACCCCAAATCTTCCTTTCTGTCCCCACAACTTGCACAATACATATATTCCAAAGAAGACAAAGAGATTGGGACATAATATTACAAAATAGAGCCTGTTCCTTTTTCTTCTATAGGGGATGTCCACTGCTTTAAATCATTTACAGCAGTGGACATCCCTTATAGAAGAAAAATTATGTAAATTATTTAAATTATGTAAATTATTTACTGCTGATTTACTGCAGTAAATAATTTTCTTTGGCTACCTCTTGAGCAAGGTAGGATGATGGGAAAGCTGTAGAGCAGAGTTCTATTGCATGAAAGTGAGTTGAAATGCAGCACAACTGCAGCATGACAGGTTTGGGGTCACAGTTGCTCATTTTTTGACCTTTTTTTTTGTCATCTTTTCTATGGAAGCTGGCTAGGCAGGGATTAGGTAGATTAATCCTTATCTGTATGCTTCCAAATTTTGTCTGTCACTGACACAAGATCCTGGCACTGATGCAATGAAAAGAGAGGCTCTTTTACTTCTCTTTCCAAGTCCTGCACTTACTTGCAGGTAAGGAATAAGGCAGTTTCTTGAGGTGACCAAGATTTAATTTTGCAATTTTCCATTGCAAAATTCTTACGTTTGCTTTACTGCTCTAGAAATTCACACTACTATGAGTTTCACAAAGACCATTCTTCATATCCTCTTTACAAACAAGTTAGAATCCTTAAATGGAAAAAAAAAAAAAAAAAAAAAAAAAAAAAAGAAAGAAGAACCCAACCAAAGTAACAAACCATTAATTTTCGAAAAAAAACAGTGAGACTAAGTGTTTAGTTGAAATCTACCAGACCAACTGACACTCATCCCAGCACAAATACAGTAAATGCCATGCACAGGTATGGGAAACAGATTAGGAGAACCCTACATGGAAATGAGAGGCAGAATAATTTCCCTTGTGGGTAAAAATCAGAGTTGTCTTTGACTTTCTTGAAGCTGGTGATATAAGAATTCCTTTATTCCTCCCTCTCTAATCAAGGAATGTGTAATAAGTAAATTTTTAATGAATTAGATCAGTTGTTCTGGCATCCTTGCAAAGTGCTGTTACTGCAAAATCCTAGATAAAAAAATATGAGGAATAGCTACATTTTATTACAAAAAAAGGTCTGTTCACTTAGTATCATGTAAGGCAAAAAGACAAACAGGCAGAAGGGTTTCTGATTTGTGTCTGGGCTCCTGATTAGAGGTTACCAAGCAACACTAGGCCTGATCTGAGCCCTGCATTTCTCCTTGGAATGCAGTGTCTGTTAACACTCAGGTCAGAACGGGGCTTATGTATACATTCCTCTGATATCAAAGGCATGCATTGGTGCAAATGAAACCATGATTCCCTGATTTGCAAGGAGAGGTTAACCTAAACACTTTGCTGAGTGTGGTTTGGTGGCTCAGCCATCACCCTGCCCAATACTGGCATGCATTTCCAACAGCTGTATTTCCCTCCTTTTGTTCTTCTTCCTTGCCTGCTTCCTTCCGTGCCATGCCCCACAGCCTCTGTGCTCTGTGCAGGATGTTCATTCCTGTTCATTCCACAGTGGCAAGGCCCACCAGGATATGTCACAGAATCAATCACAGAATCAATCACAGAATCACAGAATCACAGAATAATGAGGTTGGAAGAGACCGTTAACATCATCAAATCCAACCTATGCCCTAACACCTCAACCAGACTATAGCACCAAGTGCCACGTCCAGTCTTTGTTTAAACACATCCAGAGATGGGGATTCTACCACCTCCCTGGGAAGAGCATTTCAGTTCTTTATTATTCTTTCAGTGATTTTTTTTCCCCTAATATCCAACCTATCCCTTCCCTGACATAGCTTGAGACTGTGACCTCTTGTTCTGTCAGTGCTGCCTGGTGGAAGAGACCAATCCCCACCTGACTACAACCTCCCTTATAGAGAGCAATAAAGTCACCTCTAAGCCTCCTCTTCTCCAGGATAAACAACCCCAGTTCCTTCAAACATTCCTCACAGGGCTTTTGTTCCAAGCCCCTCACCAGCCTTGTTGCCTCCTCTGGATGAGCTCAAGATCCTCAAGGTCCTTCCTTGCAGAAACACAAATGCAAGAATTACCTGGATGAATTACACTGAAATAAGATGAGTCTTTCTCAGGTGTTTTCCCTGAACAATTTTCCCAGGCAGTATTCCATCACTTGAATGATGCTCTCTCAGCCACAGCTCACTAACCTGCCTCAAGGCCCAGGCAAAAAAACAAAACCCAATCAGCAGACCAAGGCTCCTTTGGGATTTGGAAGAGCACAAAACAACTTCTGTGCAGACAGTCTTCTGGAGCTGCTCAGAAGGAAACCTCTTCCCACAGTTCACTGGGATCCCAGTGTAATTCACCTTAATGGAGTGAAATAGCCATGGGATATATCCCCAGAAACCCCAGCAAGTGCTGACATGGTAACTCCTGCAGTGCTTTTGGAGTGGCTGCCCTCACCAATTACATAAATTAACCCAGCAAAGGCTGCTCACACACAGAGAAAATCCTTTCTGACAGGATTCTTATGTCCATTAAGATCATTCCTCAGGACCTGCCTTTCCTAACATACCTCTGTAAAATGAGAAGAGAAGAGAAGAGAAGAGAAGAGAAGAGAAGAGAAGAGAAGAGAAGAGAAGAGAAGAGAAGAGAAGAGAAGAGAAGAGAAGAGAAGAGAAGAGAAGAGAAGAGAAGAGAAGAGAAGAGAAGAGAAGAGAAGAGAAGAGAAGAGAAGAGAAGAGAAGAAGGTATACTTCATCTGTTTGTGATAACTTACCAAAAAAAATCAGTGTGTTGTTCAAAAAGACAGAGGTGGCTGATGGTGACTTCTGTTTCCTATGCCAAGTGTGTCCTGGTAGTGACCTGTATAAAACACCCTGAATTCAAAACAATCTATAGCCATTCCACAAAGTTCTATTGCCATGTTACAACAGCTCTTTGCAATTTAACAAAGGGAAGCCCATAGGCTAGCAAAGTGCCCCCTCACTGCTAATAAACTTGGATTAAATGCATACGATTTAATTAACTCAATTTCATAAAGCTGCATTCTGGTTTTGCTTGTGCAGCTTGCATGCCAGAGAAGCACACTGGCAGGCTCCCAAATAATAAGCAAATACAGAATATTCCAGGGTTGGGCTTGTGCCACCACTGGAGCAGGGACAGCCATATCTGCAATAGAAATGTCTGCAAACTGCTGGAAGAGAAAAGCAGTGCCAAGGCAAAACGCTTTAAATAAAATCCCAGGCCCACAGGTCCCACTGCAGAGCTGTGGGTTGAGAGGTGGGAGAGATGAAGAGAGTATTCAGCTATTTGGACAAAGGAAAAAACAGGGATTTTCAACAAATCTGTTATGTTCTTACATAAGGAAAATAAAGTTTATTCTTTTCCAATATTGTTCTCAGGACAGCTATATTTGTCAATATGTCTGTCAATGTATTTATCAATTTGTTTGAAGGGAAATGTTTCAGAGTACTCTAATAAAGGTGCTGCAGCTGTAAGAATACAAGGATAGGTTTTGCATTAACACAAACCCTGACAAAATAGCACCATCATCTAAACTACGCCTCCAAGAGAATTAAACAATGAGCTCTAAATGCTGCTCAAATAAATCAGGACTGTAAAGAGAATCAGTGCTGGTTAGGATACAGCCAATGATCAGCCTGGAACTCTGCACACTTTAACCCTGAGAAAAATGAGTTTTGGTTGAGGAAAGTGCCCTCACTCAGAAATGCACTTTAGCATGTACTTGAATTTCACTAAAAGCACTTGAATTCAAGTTTGAGCTTAAAACTAAACATAAGCCTACATGTTTTCCTGCATGGGGACAATGATTTAAAGGCTGCAAACCATACAAGTCAACCTCTTTTGAAAGCCAGCAAGGCAGTGCTGAAGAACAAAATAAAATTAAAACTTCAAAACCAAGGAAGTTTTCGGATCGTTATGTTTCAAGTTGAAAACTGTGGACCTCAAAGTGGAGAATCACAGCGAGATAACACAGGAATGACAGAAACTCGCTAATGTCAACAAAGATGAATCACCTCTGGGCCAGGAGGTGGAGGAGAAAGCAGCAGAATTGCCCCAAGGTAACCTAGAACTGATTAGCATGGCAGAAATCCCAGGGCTGGGAAGGGACCTTGTGGTGTCAGACTGCTTTTGTATGCGGGACTAGTCACTAATCACAGCACCTACAGAAGTGCATTGGTTATATAACTGCAGGTAGGGTAATGAACAGACTGTTGTGCAGCTGCAAGCTCTCCAAAGAGGGATGCTGGCTTTGGGAGCTCTCCAAAGAGGGATGCTGGCTTTGGGAACTATGGCCTAGCACCCCTCTCTGGGCAGAGCAGCATTAGAGGCTGGAAGGTGGATCTCAATTCCAATTTTTTCGTTGGCCCCTGCACTCTGTGAACAGATTTTACCCCTCTCTGAGAGTCAACAAAGTGATATCACAGAGATCTGCTACATCCCAATGAAACTAAATTAGTTGTATGAATTAATCCCAAGGTTCTTTTCAATTGTACAATTCGCTTTCTTGTTCCATTTTTTAACCCAAGAACTGGCTATGTCTGATAAATTGTTTAATTTGGTATTGGATGAGCTGATGAAAATGGGGTCTTCCCAGTGCTGAGAAGTTGATTTCCTCATTGAATCTCACATGTAAACTATCCTGGCTACTCTAGATGTGTCAATAAATAGACATGGGAAGAGCATCATCAGCTCCAGGAATCTGCTCAGTCTTCCTGTTAAAGCTGTAACATACTGGGATGTGTTCACATGTAGGGTGAACACTTACAGTCAATTACACTCAATTTATTAGATTAGGTATGCAGAGGAATGGAATAATAGCAGAGTCATATGGCAGAGGAGGTTTACCATCTGCTATCTGCCTTTAGCAATGGACCAGTTCTTACTGTGGACAACAAAAAATAGGAGTAGTGAAAAAAAATAAACGTGTATTATATGCATTTAAATTCACAGATGGGAATTTAACTCCAAATTCTCAATGTACAATCATGTCCTTTTGTAAGTGAACTGAATTATTTTCCAGTATTTTACAGCTGAATAGATTTGCTAGCAGGCTCTTATTAATTACATTTAATAGTCTTCTGTTAGAAGCCTGTGCAGAGTGTGCCAAGGGGTACAGGCTAAGGGAAAAGATCCAGATAATGCAATTGACAGCAGCAGAATTGTGCCGAGTTCATTCTGGCAACCATTCATGTGTATACGCTGAGATTTTTGTATTTAAAAAATGGATCTGTGCATAAATAGTAACTGCTAAAACAGAGCTGTCACATAGGTGACAGACACTCTCAGGCAGCATCATCAGGCATCCAAACCTGAAACCTGAGGACTAAAACTTTTATTTAGGAATTTTATTCAGCTATTAGTCAACAGTGCTACCCTGGGTGAGGTGAGGATCCTCAGGAGCCAAAATGCCATTTCTATGCAACCACAGCGCCTCACTCTTCAAAAAATATACAATTTAGCCTGATGTGAAACCTACCACAATGCCTCATCTGCTTTCAGAAACTAGAAGTATCACCAGATGCTTCCCCAAGGGCCATCTGCAGTTACACTTTATATCCAGATTGTGGTTTATGGGTTTTTTTAGCTTGTAAAAATGAAACTTGCCTTCTGAAATCTCAGGCCTTTCTGCCTCTGTGCTGCAACTAGCAAAGTTTGATTTACTTATGCAAACAATCAGTTCTCAGTAATTTTGTGAGATCTGTGACATAACAAAATCAATATAGCATTGGTGCTGCTGCAGCTGGTTTGGGAGACTGACTTTCTAGGATCAGTTGATGTCCCTTATTCCTGCTTTTCCTCCCTCAGTTGGCTGGGGATGGTATGAGATGGGGAGAAGTTGTTTGCAAAAGACACCTTGAGCTTGTCAGCAGGAAACAATGGCTGCAGAACAGGCAATCAAAGGCATTGCTGGGAAGGTTTTTTCGGGAATTTGGGATTGAGACTGCATTTGCCATCTCATTTACTACTGTGGCTATTCCAAGAGCTTATAAACTAGATTCTCAAACTCAGTCTACCTGCAGATAGTTCAAGTTTTTGCCAATTCCTGTTTCTGACCTCCATTAAAACACTCACACATTTAGAAATACAGACTCTAAAATTTTAACAGCTGAACTAACACCATCCTTATCCTTTAAAATTCTATTATTGCAAAAAAAAACCTGAGACACATTATCTTAATCAAGAGATGGGGTCATCTATAAGAATGGCTTTGAAGTGAAATATTTTGTAAATCTAGAAGTTAGTTTTATTAAGCTGAATTATACTAAAAATTTTTGCTTTTCCTTTGTTTTAACTTGATAATCTCTATCCCATCTCTAAGCAAAGATAAATTAACTCCTCCAAACTAATCACAAGAGAATGAAACTCCTAGTAATACATCTATCTGCAGGCGTGTGTGCATCAAATATAAAATGTTACTTCACGTGCATTTGTGTGGGGTTTTTTCTCTAGTGTAATTTCAGAATGAAAATATATTTGCTGTTTTCTCAATGTCGCGGGAAATTCTCAAATTACCAGAAACATCCTTCCCTCCATTTGACCATACCAACATGTACATTGGGACAGCTTGGTGATTTTGGCACCTTTTTACCATAAAAAGACACTTGAATTCAGGGACTTACTGACCTTACTTGCCCATTTTTTGCTGTTCTTCCACAGAAACAAACCTTTTATTATTATACTTTAAATTTCTGTGTGCCTCTACGTGTGAGTCTTCCCTGCTCCTTAGTAGCTCAGGACATGCTAATCAGTTTAATTTCACAGATAGATGTAGAGGTCTCCAAGACAAAACATGTAGTTTAAGTGTCATTACAACACATAGAGACTCTAATAATGAACTTCTGAGAGTCGTGTGTGAGCTCAGGCCTTGCAATACACTTGAGTTCACCTGGGAAAGAAGGGAGGCAAAGGGCAGGACTCCCCAGCAGCAGGAAAAGCTCCCACATCAGTCATGCACAGGGCAAATATGCAGGAATTCAAGCTGTCCTAGTTCTGGTGCTCCTTGGGTGGCCTGTAGGTCTGCATGATGCTCTTTCTGGTCCCAGTACACTGCCTAGAAACCAGTGCCTCTCAGCAGGATTAATTTTGCTTAACTTTGGTCTGACTTTGTTATCTGTTGTTTGGTGGTTATGGGCAGTGCTGAGGTACCTGGTACATAGCTCTGCCATGGCACTTTCCATGGGATTCTGGACTTCTCCAAGTGACTCTTTGGTCTTGCACAAAGTTGAGCAGAATGAAGTTTACTAGTGGCTGTAGTATAAATTCACTGGTGTAACCTAGCTGGTAATACCTGGGATTTGTGTCCTTGAACTTGCTCTGATAGTGGGCTGAGAACAGCAGAATATATTATATTGTGTGTGTTTATAGGCTGCTAAATCAATAAGCTGCTGGAGGGGAATCTTCCACATCATTTATAAATAATGGTGAGAGATGTGCTGTCAGCAGCACAGCTGTACATGCAAAGTGCCTCCATTGACTTGTGCACTGTTATACATTTTACTGCATGGTTAATTTAACCTGCTCCCTCTCATGAACTGCCCTCACCAACATTTACTGCTCTAACCAGAGACTCAACCTTTCTAATAACTGGGAAACAAAAGAAACTATGAAAAGCAGAATATATTAATGTCAGGACTTCTGGTCCACAGGCACCTACACCAGACCTCCACCTACATCCAGGAATGGATGCTCTCTGCTGCTAGAAAAAGTTCATTTGCACTCCTGCTCTTTCGCAATGTGTCAGGTTTCACATCCACCACAGATCTCCTCCTCCAGCTTTGTCCTTTGGTGTTGAGCACTCAAAACATTGTGTCCTGTACTCCACACTCATCCAATTCTCTGATCCCAAAATTTATTATTGTGGGATCTCAGCACCTCAGGATGAGGGTGCAGAGCAACCAAGACCACCCTTGGGGGGCTCGGGAGTCCTGGAATGTTGCCAGAAGTGTTTGGTGACAGGACTTTGATCCTACACAGGAGATGACACCTGTATGAGGACTGGGAGGATTTCACTGTGGTGAATGGTGAAGGGATAAGTTAGTTAGAGTATAAAACACAGGGTTTAGGATTTCTGTACAGGGGGGTCTAAAGAAGTAAGATGGAGGAATTGGGGTGTGTCCTGTCCTTCTTCTTCTTCTTCTTAGCCTCCATCTTCTGTGGTGATGGTGGCACTTTGGGATTGGTCTTTACTAGAAGTGCACTGGTTAATAAGAATAGAAGGTATTGGGGAAAAATCATAAATATTGTACACGTAACTTTAGGTATAAAGATAAGTGACCGCCCCAGAGGCTCGGGAGTGTGCCCATGGCTGACTGCTGTGCAGACCTCTGTTGGGCTGAAAGAAAATCTTTTAGATAAACAATTAATAAACACTGAGACCGAAACAAGATCAGAAGTCTCTCCTCGTCCTTTGAAGCGCCGGGCTGCCCAAGGTCACTCTGGGCCTTTCCAGGCCACCTAAACAGCCGAGAAACCGAGCAAGTGGCATCCCTGAGCTATCTCCGGACATAAAACAGCCGGGAAGAGAAACCGACAACCAGCAAACATAAATCAAACCTAAATTAGCAAAAAGAGAAAACCCTGGAATCCGACATCTGGCGTCCCTGGAAACCAACATATTATTATTATTATTATTATTATTATTATTATTATTATTATTATTATTATTATTATTATTATTATTATAGCAAATTATGGCCTACAGCTGAACTCTGTTGGAAAATCATTATGGAGCTGATGCAAGAAATGAAACTGCTCAAAAGCATGGGTGTGGGCACACAGACTGCAATATCACTTCAGTACACCATGAGAGGAGGAAGTATGGGTGATCACAGATAACCACGAAATCTTAGTCAGAATAATGAGCAAATTAATGACAAAATATTATCAGACTGGTCAAATCCAAATAGAAGTCTGAAACCATGATAATATAATCATTAATTACTCTGATGTTTTGATGGCTGAAGTAAAACTATGTTTCAACAGGTGAATGATAAAAGCATTTAACTGAGATTATCAAAGAAGTTAAGTTTCATGGAGCAGTTTTTCCAAGTAAGAGGTTTTCTATTCAGAGCCTCACCACCCTCGCAGTAAAGAATTTCTTCCTGCTCTCCAATCTAATCCTACTCTCTGTCAGTTTGAAGCCATTGCTCCTTGCCCTGCCACTCCAGCCCCTTGTAAATATTGTAAATAGTCCTTCCTTTGGGCTCCCTTCAGGTTCTGGAAGGCCACAATTAGGTCACCCCAAAGCCTTCTCTGTTCCAGGCT
This sequence comes from Melospiza georgiana, assembly GCF_028018845.1. Taxonomy (NCBI): domain Eukaryota; kingdom Metazoa; phylum Chordata; class Aves; order Passeriformes; family Passerellidae; genus Melospiza; species Melospiza georgiana. Next base: position 11,587,078 of record NC_080431.1, read on the forward strand.
CAACAGTCCCAATTCTCTCAGCCTTTCCTAACAGGAGAGGTGCTCCATCCCTTTCATGCCCACTGATGAATATATTGAATGAACAAAACAAGTTGTACTGTCAACTCAGTGAGACACATTTCTTTTCTTTGCAAGTAAGTTTGTATATTTTCCTAATATAAGCTGAGTTCTTATCCTTCTGCTGAGTGGGAATTAGCCAGTTCCTGAAACTCTTAAAAGCAGGAGGTTTTGAGCAAAGGTGAGTTTAGTTGTTCCTTTCAGCAATCTCTGCCCAAACACCAGGTCTCATTTCCTCATAGCAAGTCCTTTTGTAATTGAAGCTACTTTGACAAAGGACAGAAAGGTTCCTTGTTGTTCTAGTGACCCGATAAACCACAACAAACAAGGAGCTGTGAAACACCAACAGCAGCTATCTCTCCTCCAGCATTTTTTCCCAACATGAAAAGACTGTTTCGTGAGAAAGCAAACAAGCCTGTGAGATCCTGTGCTTAATAAGATGTATTTATGCAAAAACTGCTGGAGCACTTTCTTAATGGATAACCCCACCACCCAAGAGAAGTCCACACTCCTTTTGTTCTGCTTTGTGTTTTCTCTGTCCTGATCAGAACCTTTGGCTGGCAGGGCTAGCAGCAGCAGATCAGCAGAACTGCACTGGGCTGTGTTTGATACCCGGCTCTGACTCACAAAAGTTGTCTGGGAACGTTTGTAAACATGAGAAATAGCCATCAGACACAAGGATCACATTGCCAGTCTGACAAATCGAGGAAGTTCTTGCCGGGTTAGGATGAATAACAAAGGGCACAGAGATATATTTAGAAAGTAAATGCGTTTGCATGATGAGTTACAAGCAGCAAAACTGTATGATGAGTTTCACAAGCACCAAAACTGAAAAGCTGGTGAAAGAACCAGTTCTCACAGGACTCCACCCAGACCAAGACAGCGAATAAGCAGCAGCGTGTGATGAAGCAGGCAAATGAAATCAAGGCATACACCCAGCCTGGGTGACTTTCAGCATTTACATGATTATACATAACCTAAACGGATTAAATCTGTTTATTGCACTGTGAAACATGAATCTAATAAATAAAACTACTTCATAATTTTTTTTGAGACACGAGTATGTTCCAGTGCAGCAGTTTTCCACTGGGAGACAGGGGTGCATGTAGGCAATACACTAAATCTTTCTAGAGTAACACTCCATGTAGCAGGGATGAAGTGAAAAAATTTTTATAATTTTAGTTCTTTATGGCACCTCCTCCTCTGTCTCTTCCTTCTTTTGTTTCCTTCCTGTACATTTTGACCGCCGACCTCTCTTTGCTTTTTCACGTTTTGATCCTCTCTTCTCCTGATGTTCCGGGCAGTAACCCCAGAAAGAATGAGGGAAAAAAGGGAGGGGCGGGAAAAGACAAAAAAACAACCCAGCCCTGCCTCTGCTCCTGTTATCTGGTGCTAATGATGCTGTAAAGAGCAAATGCCTGGAGTTCCTGCTGTTGCCAGCTGCGAGGAGGAGGCTGATGGGAGCAGCCCCTCTCCTGGTGATGCTTAATTTAGCTGGATCGCGGGTACCGGGGTGGGAAAGCCGCTGTGGCTGCTGCCAATGAGGGCGAGGGGCTGGAGGATGTGTTCCTGGATACAAACCTTGAGTGGCAGCCCGAGAGCACGGCGATCCCCGTTAATAGATGGAAATTCATGCGGCAGGCACTCGCGTGTTTCCCTTGGTGCATCCTTGACCCCCTAGCTGATGCTCCTTTTCCTCGGCGTGGGGATGGGAGACAGGGAGCTGGAGGATGGCAATGAGGTGCTGGGTTACCCCCATGCCCTTATTCTGGTCCCATGTCCTTATTCTGGTCCCATGTCTTTATTCTGGTCCGCTTTGCTGCGACACGTGGTGGGGAAACCACTCCCTGCGTTTTTAGCAGGTTATTTTTAGCCGGTGTAGATTTCCAAAAACACGGCAGAGACACTCATTTTCTTTTAGCTCAGCAGCTCGTAAATGCATCGCCGAGGTGGGAATATCATTATTTACCCGGATCGGAAATCAGGATTCCCAGAAATGCTCCCATCTCATTGTCAGCACCAGAGGCAGCTAGCGGCATTGTTATTCCATGGATTGCACCTTTTCCATGGCTGGATTGCCAGCCCCAGGCTGTGTCTGGCTGTGCAGCTGATGGGGGGAAGGATTTGCCTCCAGTGCTTTGGTTTCAGGCTGTTCCATTTGTTTTCCTAGAGGATGGGAGTGCTTCGGCAGGCTGGGGAAGGGTTTTGTCTGCCCGGCTCTCTCTCTATATACAGAGCCCCGTGCTGCACATTGAGCTCGCCACGAGGGTTTGTGTATGTGGAAAAAAAAAAATAAAACAGTGGGAAAATGTGGAAACGTGCATTATTAATTCACATGGTCAACACAGATATTTTATCTTCTGTTCTTCTTATATTCTTCTGTTCTTCTTATATTCTTCTTTATATTCTGTTCTTCTCCACCAAGCTGGTAGTTACCAGCCCTTGTGATGGGGTTTCTTTTTTTTTTTTTTTTTTTTTTTTTTTGTCCCTGAACCCTGCACAATGCGATGTGATTCAGAGTTCACTTTGCTAATCAGTCCTCCTTCGAGCAGAAAAAGCGCTTTGCGGAGCCTCCTTCATCCCTTCATCCAGCTTGGTGGTATCAGATTTCAGTGTGAAAGTGTTACATTCCTGACTGCCCTGCGCTCTCTTTGTGTTTGATTTTGGCCTGGTAAAATAAATGGAATACTTAGAAAGACTAATCCCATCAGAAAGAAGAGAAACAAAAAGCGAAAAAAATGGGGGGTAAAATGAAATAACTTCAGCTTTTCTTGTTTGGTTGGTTTTTGTTTTTTGCATGCTTGATTCCACCTTTCCATCCATTACATTATTTTCTTTTACTGTTGGTGCCCTATATATTTTTTTACCTTTGATTTACTTCAGGTTTGATTCTACCTTCTGACTTCTGGTTTTAGCTGAAAAAAGCCCCTCTCTACGTCTCTGAAAAATCACAAAACCCCTTTTATTTCCAGTATATATAAAAAAGTTACTCTGAAAGGCAGCTGTAACTTTCACCTTTCACATTTTGGTGTAGTTCATGACAGAAGCAGCTCATCCTGGAAACGCTGTTTGAATCATTTGAGAATCATAGAAACACTCTGGATTTTTATGTATTTATTTATTTATGAACCTCTTATAGCATGTACCTAAAGCCTGCATTTTTACATATATCTTTTATTTTAAATGCTGCTTTCCCCCTGCCTTTAGCCTTTCCCATAATTGTCTTTTTTGAAGGCACTCGAGGGGGAGGAGGAGCATTTGCATCACTGTGGCTTTTTGTCTGAATGCAGTTACACGGGCACAAGATAGTACAATTAGGGTGTCACTATGAAGTGACAAAAGTGTTGACTAATTCTTAGAAGAAAAAGGACTTTAAAATAGTATTTGCTGTGAACTCTTGACATACATTTGAAAATCTGAAGGAGTCTTTTTTGTAGAAAGCCAATTTTTAATGTAAAAAAAAACAGAAGCATTTTTAATAAAAAATCCTTCTGCCCATGTCAGTAGTGATAATAACAACAAAAAACACAAAACATTAGGGCATCCTTCTGTTTTGCAAGTTACATTTATAAAATAAGTATATAAATTATATATATAAATTATTATATATAAGATAATTGCATTTTGATTCATATATCAGAGAATTTCTTTGTTTTGCATGCAATATAACATTTGTGTTGGCTGTTTATTGGTTTGTTTTGTTGGTTTTTTTCTCAGAAGGATGGTCTTCTTTTACATTTTTAAAGGCTGCATTTTTATTGTCTTCTTTTTCTCTGCTTTTGCCCCTTGATCTTTCCTTAAACAGCCTCATTTGCTTAAGAGGCAATAAAGAACCTGAAGACCTTCAGAAAAGGAGATTTTTTAATGAATTATTCTGAATATTATAATGTGTATTAAAAAAAAAAAAAGTTTGCATTTCTAAGCATCCCTCCTGGTCTTTCAAAACTGAAGCTGGCATCTGTGTTGGCTTGAATTTAAATGGTCCCTGCAGGCTCTTTAACTTAAAGGGTTATTTTATTCATTTGCTTGTTTCTCATTTCTTCCCGGAGGCTAACTACAAACCTAGCTCCTGTATTTGTTTACTTGCCTCGCTTTGTTAAAAGATTATGTCTTCACCAGTGCTTACGGATTTATTAGTGCTTAAAAAATGCTCTCAAATTGTCGAACAGTTTGCCTTTATCACGGTATTTTACCTGGAGCGTTTTGTGCCGTGATGGCTCCCCGTGTATATCCCTAACAATAAGCGCTCGGAACGAGGAAATGCACCCAGTGAGCTGAGCAGAGGATGCAGGGAAGTGTCAAACATTATTTGTCTGGCTTTATTTGCTCCTATTAATGTAGCCCTCATTTGTGCTGCCTGCCCTCAGCATTTCCAAGTGCTAGGGATTCTAACTGGGTGCCCGACCTCTCTCGGGTTTCTGTGGCTGAAATGGCTCCCGAGGAATTAGAAAGCCTTTTTTCTCCCAGCCCCACGACCAAAGAAGTCAAGATTCAGTCAAGATTCATCAGTTCTGCTTTTCAAGGTTGTTTATTTTCTCTTATCTAACACATTCTTTCTCTGACCTGCTGAGATCTGTCTGGCAGGTCAGTTTGTGGCACACTGACTGCCCTTAGGGTGGTGTTAGCTTTTTATGCTAAGAACTACGTGGACTTTATTTACAATAATTATCCAATACCTATCACCTGTGTTAGACAGTCTGTCTCTATTCTAAACCAATCCAGATGTGCTGCCATCACAGCAGAAGATGGAGAAGAAGAAGATGGAGAAGAAGAAGATGGAGAATGAGAAGGAGAAGGAGAAGGAGAAGATGAGAAGGAGAAGATGAGAAGGAGAAGTAGAAGGAGAAGGAGAAGGAGAAGGAGAAGGAGAAGGAGAAGGAGAAGGAGAAGGAGAAGGAGAAGGAGAAGGAGAAGGAGAAGGAGGAGAGGACATGCCCAGATTCCTCCATCTTGCCTCTTGAACCCCCATTCTAAAACCCCAAAATTCTACTTTTTCACCCTGTGACAAATTAACTATCACTCAACTCAAACCCTTGTGGCTTGTAAATCTTTACACAAAGTTGGTAATTGTTTCCATGGGTTAAAATTGAAGGCACAGGTGTCCTTGACCCCGTGCCAAGGTCTCTGAGCCCCCTGACAGGGTCTCGAGCCATCCAGGGCAGTCAGAGGAATGTCCTGGGTTCTGACAGACCTCCACATCCACTACAGCATGTTACTGACACTGTTTGAGTGTACAAACCCATCTCCCCGGCTGTGGGAGTCCAGCACTGTCCCCATGGTGGTGCCAGCAGCTGTTTGAGAGTTTTCCATGGGAACAGAATTCCCTGAGAAGACCTGAGCTGAAGAAGAGGGAGATGTGGTCCAGAATCCCCGAGTGTTTGTTCAGCATTGCTGCGCTGCACCTTCCCCTGTCACACCCACAGAGAACAACATGCAGACAGCAACATCTGCCTCTTCTAAAACATCTTCCTGAATTCCCTGCCTGAAGTCACAATGGCCAGAGAGGGAGAATGGCTGAGAAAACCACCCCTGGGGATGTTGGAAATCCCGGGATGAGCTTTGCTCTGGCTCTGGAGCCTGCCCTCTCCCAGGGCTGTTCTCAGCACAGCAGCCACACACGGGGCAGTTTTCCCCAGCCAGGAAGTTCCACAGGGTCACAGTGCATTTCTAAAGCACATAAAACAAGTGTCATAATCTCCTAGTCAGTGTTTCCAGCCTGACCAGCCTTTGATGTTTACATGCTGCGTTCTGCTCAGCACTGAAGCATTTGATGGTTTTATGGTGTGTTCTACTCAGCATCAATTATTTGATAGTTTTATAACCATTAACAAATATTAGAGATAGCAAATATAACAGACAAGCAGTGGAAACATAAGAGTCAGCATCTGGGTTGATCTTTTCCCTCTCTGGCAGGAAATAATAGCATGTGAGGTCTTCTTAGTATATGTGTATCTCACCTGTGATCTTGAAGAAACAATTGGGGGAAAAAAGGAAAAAAATAAGAGGGTAATATTTGTGTCAGTGCAGGCAGGTTTGAAGTATTTCTGGGATGAGTCTTGAACTAGATCCTGTGAAAAAAAATCTTTCTTTTTCCTAAAGGTATCAACAATCCCTGTGGCAGTGACAGTGTTACTGGTGTCAGAGGAGGAAGTGAAGGTTGGTGAGAGGAACTGCTGTGCTTGGGATGTACATAAATATTGTAATATTCAAAACAGGCCATCCAGTTCCCATCTGTATGAGAGCAAAGAGACAGCAGAACGTGACAGGGGCAGAGATACCTGAATATGAATTGGTGAGGGGAAGATTTTGTGGTCTTCACTTTAAATCCATGATGCAAAACTTAAGTCCATCATAACACTAGGGTTGTTTTGAGTGTTTGAAGAGACATTAACATTTCTAAACTGCTCTGAGAGACTTACACCTACAGAGAAAGGCAACTGATTCTATTAGATTCATTTTATTATTATATTTATTTCTTTTATTTTAAATCATTGTTGTGGAGCTTCATGGTAAGGTTTTAAATTGTGAAGTGTTTGCTTCCTGTATTACAGGAAAATCTTGTGGATAAGCTGCTGCCATCATTTTTTCCCCAGTTCAGCAGATACCATCTTGTTCTCTAGTTCCATATATTAACACATCTTACTTCCAGCTTCATCAATTTGACTACAGCACATCTCCTTTTGTGCCTTTCCATTACTTCTTTTTCCCAGCACATCATAAAATACTACATGTTTTAGTTCTGCATTGGTCAAGACTTTATCTATATTTTCTTACATCCTTTCAATTGATTCAACTTCTTGGTCTCTGCCTTTTTAGATAGTATCACCTTTTATTGCACATAACACCTTTTTGCTTTCTTCTTTGATTATCAAAGGACATTATTTGGTTATCAAAGTAGCATCAAAAGACACCTATCACTACCCCCCTCACACAAAAAAAGATAAGGCCACTAAGTTAATTTATTCTACATCCTTGCTTAAAGGCTGTCTCACAGGAAACATGTCAGTTTGCTAGTAAGTAGGCAGTTATATGTTATTACTTGTATCATAATAATCTCCTTCCATCTGCTTCATACTCACCTTAGAAGGACTTATTATTTTCCCTTACTTACATTGTTTAATTCTTTGCATGCATTGTTTAAATGACAAATCTGTGCCATACCTTTGATTGTTTTTGTTGGTTGTTTTTCTTTTCCCCAAAAATTATATTCTCTACTTGCAGGGAGAAGTGGGGTCTTTATATATCTGGTCAAGATTTATAAATTATTTGGTTTAGTTCTGATTTCTCTGTGCTGCTAAAGGATAATAGAAATAAAATACTTCAGGTCAGCTAAAGCAAATTATAAAAATTTCCTCACAAATAAGAGGGATAGTTTATAGAGCACCCTGCCCATCTCACCCCACTAAGATACCCCTGCCCCAGCCTCAGCCACCAAAAGAGAAAAAGCAGGAATAAAAAGAAGGGCTGCTCTCCTTCCTTCCCTTTTTTGGTCATTTCTGTTCACCCTGAAGCTGATAAGATAAGCACACTTTGATATTGCAGATTTCAAGGTGTAAACTAGAGAAGCTGAGCTGTGGGCACACATCCTGTTTAGCTTTTTTTCTGCTGTTGGGGTAGTAACCTCCAACAGAGAGAAAAGAAAGGCATTTATCTGTCATTTAGCTGTACCATCTTAAATGACAGACAAAAAACATACCAGGCAGCTACACCCCTAAGAAGGGCCTATTTTGTAATAAAGTCACTCTAAAAATGAATTGTGTTTGACCTGCTCTGAGGTTGCAATGCCAGGTCAATTATCACTGGAGTAATGTTACTTTGTGGTAAAACGTAAAAATGCTGTGTCTCCACTAGGACACTTTATCTTGAATAGTTTGCTTTTTATCTAGCTGGGTCCATGATGACTGATTAATTGCACACCTTTTAGAGTGCTAAAAGGAAACACTTGCTTTGGAGGACAGAGTAGATGCTACCCAGGACATAGATCGATATTTGGTTGTGCACATGCACTGGATGAAACAGAGCCATGACTCATAACTGGAACCTTTTAGCACAAGCAGGCAATGGTATTAATAATTCTGACAGTCTTTTAATAACAGGTTTAGCTAAAATAATAGAATGGTTAAGGTTGGAAAAGACCTCTAAGATCAAGTCCAGCTGCCAACCCAGTACCACCACCACTAAACATTCAAGTGTCCTCAAGGGTCATACCCACATCTTTTGAATACTTGCAGGGGTGGTGGCTTCACCACTTCCCTGGGCAGCCTGTTCTGGTGCTCTGTGAAGAATTTTTTCCTGATGTCCAATCTAAACCTGCCCTGGTGCAACTTGAGGCCAGTTCCTCTTGTCCTGTCTCTTGTTTGACCTGGGAGAAGAGGTGATTCCACCTGGTGCACCCTCCTGTGAGAGAGCTGTACACAGTGACAAGGTCTCTCCTGGGCCTCCTTTCTCCAGGCTGAACCCCCAGCTCCCTCAGCTGCTGCTCATCACATTTGCGCTCCAGAGCCTTCCCCAGCTGCCTTCCCTGGACATGCTCCAGCACCTCCATGTCCTTCCGGTGAAGAGAGACCCAAAACTGAACACAGGATGTGAGGTGTGGCCTCACCAGTGCCCAGCACAGGGGGATGGTGATGTTCACTTTACCTGGCACAACAATCACAGCCACACTGCCTGCCTGACCTTTTTTGGGGGGTTGTGTCACACCTTTTTTTGGGGTTGTGTCACAGCTTCCTGAGCCACTACAGATTGCTGCCTGGGGGATGACCGGAAGCTAAACCTTGCAAGGGAACCCTCTGACCTATCTGAGCCCTGTGGGATCTCAGTCCTTCATTCCAGAGGTGCCAGGATTTCTCCTGCAGCCTGTGCTTAGGTGAAGTATTGCTGAGGTGAAATATCAAGAGCTATCATGGAAACTGATGATATAAACATTTGCTCACCTGCCTGAGAGGGGAAGATCCCAACCCTCATCTGTCCTGATAATTCTTTTTCTCTGGGCAAATCCCACAATTTAGCAAGTCACATCTCCCCAGAGGCTGCAAGGCACTGAACACTGCAGAAGAACAAAAGAGTAACAGGGAGCAGTGAAAGCACAGGGCCAGGACTGCAGCTTTTCATTCCCTGCAGACAGAGCATCAGCCTGTGCTAGCCTGTACTGTAAACAGATCTCTGAACTTCCACGGAGAGGTCATAAAATGCACTAAATTGACCTACAAAATGGACCTTAAAAGCTCCTATAACTTTTCTTGCACTTCGGCGTTTCCTCTATGATCAGTGTTAAATAAAGTGTTTTGACAATTATAAGCCATTGATTTTAGTTTTTCATACTGTCCCTTTCAGACAAGCAAATAATGACGAAATTATTAATCATGCAATTTAATATTTAATCATGCAATTATTCAGATGAAGCAAATTGAGAACAGAGAGATGAAGCAAATTGTGCAGAGATTTCAACAAACAGCAAAACCAAGACTCTGGCTGTCCTGTCTCTCCACTCCCCTCTCCATGTCAGGCCATTTAGCTTTGAACTCCTGAATACATTTTGCTCATCCTTCTGGAGCATTTCACTAATTGATGAAACATTAAAGTATAATTCAGGGTGACATTCATCACTGAAATCTGACTTAACAAGAGGCAATAAGCTAAAAGCATGGAAAAAAGGGGAAAAACGCTTTCAGAAAAAAACATCCTAAAGTACATCATTTGAAAAGCAGATTTTTTGGTAGAGGACTACTCACAGAATGTCCCCAGATACACCAGAATTCTGCAATACTTGCCACACACAATCAGCAGTGACATTGTTCTGGTTTGCCATCAGGTTAACAGTGCCAGACTCCCAGCTAGGTGCTGCTTCCCCTGGGCAAACACTTTCCAGAGGCTCCCTGGAGAGCCATCCTGAACAGGTTTCACAGCAAACAGTTACGCAAGACTTCACAAAGGTCATGAGCTGTAAAAATATCTATTCCCTACACTGTCAGCATTTTTTTTCCTGGGCTAATGTAATTACAAAGCACTATTGAAACCAACCCAACCTGTTTGTACAGTGGAAGGGAAATTACATAACCCCTACATTAAAAAAAACCGAAACAAACCACAAAAACCAACCAGCCAACTAAAAAACCCCAAAAAACCAAGTGAGATTTTCACAATGATGTGATGCTAAAAGATCCAGTAACTAAAATTGCATCCAAGTGGACCTGAAACACAAAGTAGGAGTCAGCCTTACAACAGGACACTGTTTAAATGCACTGGACAGGGAAGGAAAATCTCCACAGAGGACAACTGGGTGTATGAGAGGGGAAGGTTTCTCTTTGAGTCAGTGAGCAGTCTCAAGCAGCCACATCATGCACTCCCTTCCAGAAACTGGTGAAGTTCTGCACTGAAAGTTGTTCCACCTCTACTTTTACCTCCATGAGGGAAGGCTCCTTCAGAACATCCAGCTCAGACAACCAGAAACATCACCCTGAAAAAAAACCCTGTGTGGGTTCCCTGTGCCAAGGTCTCTGCCATGCCCAGAAGGGTGTGGCTGCTGTGCAGGAAGCAATGAAGGGCAAAGGGTGGTTTCTGTCACCCTTGTCAGGGCAGCAGTAAAGGGGACCTGCTCCCAGGGTACACAACCAGCACCCAGGTACAGGAAATGGGGGAGGAAGTGGCATCCACCTCAGAATGAGCTAGGAAAATTTTATAGTACAGCCTGTCACACTGATTTTTTAATATTTTCTAAGCCTTCTGATGTTCACATTCTTGTAGCGAACTTTCTCACACATTTTATGTAAATAAGTCATTGTTTTGTGTTCTTTTATGGAAAAGGAGAAATTTGATAGACTGTTGGTTTGCCCAGTGTCATTGGAGAGGTGGCACCTTCACCCTCCAATCCACTGTCACTTTTGGAAATCTATAAATGTTAGAGTCAGAAATTAAAAACTCTTTTTACCTTAAAAGAGCAGCGTGTCCACATCATGTTATTTCGTGCCCTATAGTGACAGACCCAACCAAAAACTTATGAGTAAAATCGTTCTCCACATACCCCCAAATACTTAGGCTGAATTAAAACCAACAAAAAAAATCTTATTGAAACAAGTGAAGTTAAGAGTATTTTTATTTGGGTCATTTTTATGATTTCTGCAGGTCTTCTTCCCAGTCTATCAGCTGCAAACAGGTTCTGGTATTTTTTCATTTTTGATAAAAGGTCTGGTTTTTGTGAAAGTAGAAGCTGATGATTTAGGAGACTGAGTAGCACAAAACTTCAATCAAATTGGAGAAAATTATCATTCTGCAACAACCTCATGAGTAGTGATAACAGGAATTCAGTGGAAGTACTTTCAGAATGTCTGTAACTTGTGGGCCCCGACACACAGATTCTCTGTGTTATTTAACAATTTTGTTGGAAGAAACAGCAGTTAACTCTGAGCTACCTTTAAGGATCTTGGCTGTAAGAACTGCTGTAGCTACCCTAAACACCTAAGCTGCTGGGAGGAGCAGACTTCACAGCCCTGAGCTATCCATCCAGGCTTTCCCAGGAGAGGGGAGTGCCAGACACCTACGCAAAGAAAATGTCAGAAACAGAGCAGCCAGCTGAGCACGGAGCGTCTCACACTGGTCAAGAGTGAGAGGTGAAGTGTGAGACAAGGGGTGAAGGCATCTCAGCTACTGACTCCATAGGAGAGCTGACAGCCCTGAAATGGCACCCTGCTGCCTGTTCTTGAGCTCTCCTCACACACATGCTTCAGGCCTCATGCTTCCTAGGAAGGGGTGGTTTCCACAGATTACAGAGAACCTTGCTGCAGGAGTGCTGGGATTTCATCCCAGCAAAGGGCTTTGAGTAGCTTGCTAGTGACCAGGCAATGTCAGCAGTGCCAACCAGGAGAAACTTGGCTGACTATCAGGACAGTGACAGCTAGGCAGCAATTCAGGAAATGTCATGGGAGTCTTAAGTGGTAGGTAAAGACACCAAGGAGACTGGTGAGTGCTAAAGTACCCTTTATGAATGCCTTGCACAAATAAAATAACCTGGAAGTCCATAATGCAGTCCAAGCCACCATCAGCTACTAGTACTGCACTATTAAAGGTGACCTGAGTAGGATTAGGTATGAAAGCCCATTGCCTCTGGCATACATGTGATTAACTTCCCGTTCAATTGTACTCTCCAAAGAGTTCCTTCCAGTATCTGAAAGGACTACCAGGAAGAGGGAGAAGGACTTTTCATCAAGAAATATAATGATAAGACAAAGAGCAATGGGTTCAACCTGAAAATCTTCAGCTCAGCTGCTAAGGGTGCATTTGAGATAAGACTTCTCTTTTGATAAACTGAATTTCCTCATCACTTCTGCAAATCACATCTTTTTGTCCTTTTAAGAAAAGTGTTCTTCAGTCATCACTGTGGTGAATATAAACTCAGAAAAAAACATTTTGCAAGACTATGGGTCTGTATTGTCTATTGCATTAATGTTCCAGCCAACAGACATTACATTTTTACTGCCATGCATGGACAATGAAAATGTGAACACAAATAAATCTGAATACAAATATATAACTAAGAAAAGATAACACTCATATTTCTACAAAGATGAATCACATTATGCACTCCTCTTCTGGACTTCAAACAAAGCAAATCTATTTTATATTATATGGATTTTGCTTCCTTTTCACAGCAAAAATATAAAGGTTTAAGCCTGGGTTAACTCTAACCACCACTGGTAGTGGACTGCTCTTCCTCCTTTCTCCTTTCTCCTTTCTCCTTTCTCCTTTCTCCTTTCTCTGTTTCAAAATGATGCAAACATCCAAGTAACTGCTGAGAGAAAATTATTCGAGGCAAATTATTTTTCTAAGCTTTAATATTTCATAGAGACAAAGGTGTAAATTGTTACCTTCTTAAAATGTCTTTGCTAAAAATTGTCTCTCCAAAAAGAGGAGCTCGGCAAGGTGCGAATTTCACCCTGAGTGCAACTGTCACTTGACTGAGGTGCTAAATGGGAAAGCTGTTATTTGAACTAGAAACTAGACTGGCTCTCAAAAACATTAAGTCGAATTAAAGACAATTACACCTTAGCTACTGATGGAGAATTTTTTCTTTTACTCCCTATTTTCCCCAGTTATGGATTGTGTTTAGTTATCATTATGAAAAGGCTGTAAGTGCATGAAAGCTTAGTTGGAAACAGCCCAAGGTTGTTACAGAAAAGGCAAACCCTGGTCACAGGGTGCAGCACTCCCTGGAGAAGCTGAGGAAGGGGGGTGATCCCTCACTGGACCTGTCCCAGCAGGGAGGTTGGAAAGCTGCTCTTGGGACACAGCTCCAGGCTGTGCTGGCTGGGGCTGAACACGAGAGCTGCGCGCTAAGCTTTATGACCAAATACTCAGCTCTCTGTAACTCTGCCTTCCCAAATCCTTTGCTGTAACCATCCCGAGCTGATGAGAACTCAGTGTAGACTATCTCTTGACTCTGGCAGCTATTTTCAGCATATCAGCCTGACCTGGCCCTGGGCTGGTTTAACTAATGCTGATAAGGGCAGTTAGTGCCAAAAAGCTGAGCAGGACAACTGCCCATTCCTCACATCGGGCACAGACGCCAGCATAAGCAATGACAAAATTCATTTTGGAAAAACTGTCTGCACAAATTAGACCTTCCTGTTCACACAGCTCTAGATATGGTGCTGAATAAAACTGAGCCCAGTTGATTGTCAGTCCTCCCCCTTCCCCTCCTGCCACCCAGACACTCCCTTTTTTTATGCTAGCTGCCAGGCAGGCAAATAACCAGGAAAACACTTATGGAGCTCAGCTGGCTGAAAATAAAAGGTCTCCATCTTTGGGCAGCCTGGCTTCCCAAACTATCTTATCCACTGGTGTCCTGAGCTCCAGTGCCAACACATGGGAGTTTGGGGCTTGGGGGACAGCAGGGCTGTGGCACCTCCAGTTTAAATGGCCAACGTGCAGGTGGGTTCACACTGAACACCAGCAGCCTGCAACAGAAATGGTCCTGCCCTCCTACCTCAATTCCCCAAACACTCCCTCATGTCTACTCTGGATTACAGAGCAAAGTGATGAAGTTTGCTGATCCACCCCTTCTCCAGAAAAATATGTGTCCCATATGTGATTCCCTCCTATAACTAAAAATCCACACCCAAAGTCCCAAGGGTACTGTTTTCTCCTCCTCCATATTTTTTTTTTCCTCTTGCCCTTCTTGAGAGATGCTGGTATCCACTTCAGGAACTATATGGTCCTTTTGGGACTTTTGTCTCAGGTATTGTAATGGCTGATGACAGCAGCTCCTCCTGTACAGGACAGAAACTGAAACAGAAACAAGCCCTGCTTTCCTTGTATGGCAAGGACATGTCCTGTGTGACCTGTGTAACACAAGCATGGATGATTTCCATTTCACTGCTCCTGTAAGTCAAACCAGTGAGTGACTGCATTTGGTGCTCTTTTACCCATTCCCTCAAGAAACTAAACCCACAGTAACCTCACTTCATGGAAGGTCAGGCAGGGAAGTAATTATGTAAAATTTAGAGAAGATTATATTGATTTTACATTCTATTTCAAGTTACCTGTAAGTTCAGGCTGAGACTGATGTAGGGATAGTAGTGAAGGATTTTTTTTACCATTAAACACATGAGATGGATTTTTTTATATTTAACATAAAACATAAGATTATTTAGCATGGGACAGCATTCTCCATAAGAGAGATGAGAAATAATTTTCCATTTGCAAACCGTGTGTGGGTCTGGACTGCAGACCTCTGCTCTGGCAACATTTTCCTTGTTGACTGGATTCTGCCCTCATCCTGAAGCCTGTTTTGGGCTTGATCCAAAATACTGGCACTAGCAGAAATCTCTAAAAAGTTTTGAAACTGACCTTTTATTTTGTGAGTGGTGATTTTCAGAGTTATCTCTTTCTCACATTGTGTTTGCTGTTCCAGGAAGTATAGGTCACGAAAAATCTACAGAATGTCACATCCTCTAATAAACCTGCTAGTTTTATGCCTTTTCAGCTGGACCAATGTTTGCAGTAGAGAAACAGATTTGGGGGTTTTGGGAGGTTTATTTGTTTTGTTTTGTTTTGTTTTTTGGGTGTTTTTTTTTTTTTTTTTTTTTTTTTGTTTGGTTGGTTTTTTTAATAATTATTAAACCCTGTTCATTTGCTGGAGTGTGAAAACTTTTCAGGAGCATGAACTTGACTGCATCAGTGTTGCTTTTGATTTAAAGAAGACCAGGAATAGATCTGTCTAGGCTAGTCAAAACGTGGAGCTCATGTTTTCTAGGTGCAGTACAATATTAATTTTAATTACTAGCTAGGATTTATTTCACAGGAGGGTGAGCATCTCCATTCTAATGACGAATCATTTTCTCTTTCTGTAATGACTGTGATTGCCTCATTATACTTTCCTTGGTATATAATTTCTGTATTGACACAAGTGGATGTACAGCAAAAAACCTCACTCATCCAGTCAGCCTGGGAGACTCGACTCAGATTACCCTTTAAAGTCTGCAGCACATATAAAAAACCAGAAGAGTGCAAAATCTTAATACCCTTACTTTGAGGTTATGGTTCCTTTAGCTTCAGATTACATGAATATTTTATTTTCCTCACAGCAAGAAAAGACAGTTCTGTTCTATCATTAAATGAATTGCTTGAAACCTCCAAAACTGAAATTCTATGCTTTATGTATAGTATCCAGCATCTTATTGGGTAGATTTGTTTTTAAAAGGAGATCTAACAGACACTGTGAGTTGTCATGTCCTTACAAGATGTAAGCACTACTTATCTGAACCTTCATAGAAAATGACAATGCATTTGCCCTACTTACCAAAAAACTAATTCTGAGCTGGCAGGTAAAAGCTGCTGCTTTACTCAGAGTAACCAACCATTTTGAAAGACTTAAGTGCATGTTCACATAATCTCCATTTCCAGCAGAAATGGAGACACTGCCAATTTCAGCACTAGGAACCCTTTACTGAATGAAAGGTGTAGCACCTCCTTTTTAGCTAAGTGCATCTGAAACAAACCCTATATGATGCCCACTTAAATCCAATGCTTTTGACAAGAGCAGAAAAAATTGTTTTTTAAACTCTCACCTCATACATACAGAATGTAATCATATAAAATGGATTTCAGATGTATTTAACACAGAAAAACAACAAAATGGTAACACTTTCAAAATCCGTTTGGAATGAAAATCTGGATTGCTCAATCTTTATGTAAATATTTGGTTATGGCAGCATTTTCCCAATAGAGACTGAGCTGTGGACGTAACAGAGGGTACCAAAACTACTTAACCCTTTACAAGTGTCAGAAGCACATTTATATCAAACAGCTTTGCTATTGCAGTATGTGACACACACAGGGGAATAAATTAATGGAAAATAAACCACATCAAGTACACTTTCTATTCTGATAAATGTATCTGATTTTGCTGTACGTGAAGCACGATCCGGTTCTTTCTGGAACCGGGCGAGGGCTGCTATTGAACCAAACTCTGCTTTGTGCCCTTCCGCACACGCTCTCGTCTCCCTTTTGTCTCCTGAGCGAGCTTTCCACGATTCCAGATCCTTCACCGCCGAGACGTGTGCGCGGCACAAGGAGCGCACAAGGCGCTGCAGCCGCGTTGCCATGGGGACCGAGACACGTCTGCCCGGCGCTCGCAGGGACCGCAGGGGACCGGCGCTCCCGACGGCACCGGAGCGCTCCCCGCCGCACCGCGGGCACCCCTCCGGTTACGGCGGGCACCCCTCCGGTTACCGCGGGCAGCCTGCCCCCGCTCGCACCGCGGGTTCCGCCCCGTCGGCGCTGCCGGCCGTGCGGGCGGTGAGGGCAGCCCCGGCGGGCCGGCGCTGCGGGCGGCCCCGGCGGGCGCAGGTGCCGCGGGCGGGGCGGGCGCTGCGGAGCCGCGGCGGGGCGGGGAGCGGCCGGAAGTGACGGGGCCGGGCCGGGCTGATTCACCTGCTGGGCGGTGCGCGGGGCGCAGCCCGGGCACGGAGCCGCCGCCGCTGCCGCCGGGTGCCCGCCGCGCCATGGAGCCGCCGCTGCTGCCGCTGCTCGGCGTGGCCCTCGTGCTGCTCTGCTCCGCAGGTGGGCGCAGGTGGAAGGGACGGGACGGGACGGGACCGACGGGAGGGAAAGGGAAGGGAAAAGGGGGGGGAGAGAGAGAGGGGAGGGCGGGAGGCGGCGGCGGCTCTGTGGGGCTGGGAGGAAGCGCTGCGGGGCTGAGGGGCTGCTGCCCGCACGGTGGCCGCTCCGGGATCTGGGGTGCGCCGCACCTCCGCCCCTGCGTGTGTGGGGTCCCCGCCGTGTGTGTGGGCGTGAGGGGGTCTCCGCCCTGTGCGTGTGTGTGTGTGAGAGAGATTCTGTGTGCGGGTCTGGGCTGTGTGCGGGTCCCGGCCGGGTGCGGGTCTCCGTCGCTCGCGTATTCCCCGTCCCCTGCCGCCCTCAGCCCGGGGCGCGGTGCCCGGGCGGGCGCTGGCGGAGGGGCCGCGCCGCGGAGCCGACCTGGGCTTTGTTCGCCCTCAGCGCGGCTGCCGAGCTTTATGTGCCGCCTCCCCCTCCCCTTCCCCCGCCGCCCTCCCGGGCAGCCTCCCGTGCCCGCCGGTGTCTCCCGGCCGGAGCGGCGGACCCGCGGAAAACCGACGTGGAAAGAGCAAAAAGCAAAAAAAAAAAAAAGGAATTCCTCCCTATGTTGCATTCAAACCCCAGCCCTGCTGTGTAGCAGCTCCAGCATCCAGGCTGGCGCTGCTGTTGAGGGGTGGAAGGGGCCGGGAGGCTCCCGGAGAGCCCTCGGAGCGCGGCTGTCCGAAGCCGATGGACACGATGGAGCCCTGCCGGGGAAACGCGAGAGGGTTTGAGGGTGGGAGGAAAGGAGTTGAATTGGATGGACCTCAACGCGTTTGTTTTTCGTGATGAAAGAAAACAAAGGAGTAGATAGTCTCGAACAAAAAAAGCAATCAACCATACCCAGAACCCACACATACCAAATCAAACGTGCCTAGGCTGCTAAAAAGCAGGCAGATGTTTTTCATCTCAAATCCTAGATGTTATTGGGTTCCTGTGATCAGCTTGGCTGCCATATCAGTGTTTCCTACACATACATCTAAAATAAAAGCGGGTTTTCACTAAAGTTGGCCCAAACTTATGTGAAATTATAAAAGGTGACAAAACACCCATGGAGGCTCAGCTTCACAGTAAAATGTGTATCAGTTGTGTCAGGGGGTCAGGTTTTATTTCCTATTGAAATGTTAATGCCTGTGTTGATGTCACTGCTGTTTTGGGAAATTACTCATGGGATCAAAACCGTGTGTCTGTAATGGAATGGTGAACTCTGATCTCCTGAATGAAAGGGAATAGGTAGTTCTGCATTAAATGTGTTTCCTGAAACAGAGTTAGAAACAAGGTAGATGCTGTGTAAGAGCTGTGAGTTACTAGTATTTAGTTGGCAATAGATGACAATAGTTTGTCATCAAGATTTATATTGAAAAGCTTCATGTAACGAAAACTGTGAAAAGAACTTATTGTGAGTAGAATTATATGTGCTGCATTTGCACTGCTAGGTTATCAAAGGCTGTGATTATAAAAAATAGGAATAATTAATGTATGAGGAAATGTCAATCCATAATGGAATTTTACACTTTAGTTCAGCTAAAGGATACAGGTGTCTTCAGATCTCAGTGTGAAATTGACTTTGCAAATAAAGAAATATTCCTAATAAAAACACACATACCTCTTTCATGCAGCTATTTGGGTGACTGTACTCTAAACCATGTATATTTCACAGTCCTCTGAAGGAAATAATTGAATAATCTGTGTATGGTAGGAGTTGATGTGTCCTCTGAGCTAGCCTGTGTTCTTTCCCATCAGGCTAAGTTAGGGTTTCTGGGTCTGTGCTGCAGATAGACATTCACTGAAGGAGCAGATGTCAGTGAGTTGCTGTTCTCCATATGGACCAAACTTGGAGAAAGCTATTTTTCGTGCAGTTGAGTGAGAGCTGTTGTCAGTGAAGCATTGCCTAGGTGCTGAAGTTACTTGGATTTGTGGTGGTTGTGGTTTAACCCTAGTAAGAAACTAAGGACCACCTACATGGTCACTTGTTCTCCTTGTGTTGAGATGAGGGAGAGAATTGGGAGGGTAAAAATGAGAAAGCTCGTGGGTGGAGATGAAGACAGTTTAATGGGGAAAGGAAAATCCATGCATGCAAGCCAAGCAGGAGAAGGAATGAATTCACCACCTCCCATGGGCAGGGAGATGCTCAGCCATCCCCAGGAAAGCTGGGCTCTGTCACACCCTAGGGTGGCTTGGCAGGAGAAACATTGTCACTCTGAACATCCTCACTTCCTTCCTCACCCAGCTGTGTTCTGTGATCCTGACATCTCGTGGTGTGGCACTGTCTCCCTGGGTATGCAGTGTTGGGAAACTGATCTCATTCCATTTGGTGCAAATTCTAATTTATGTAGGGTTTTCAACGACTGAGAATAAATGTAGGTGCTGAACTTGTGATCCCAATTTAACAAATATGATAATTTATGGCTTTTAAGCTGCTGAAAATGCATAACTTCAGAACACAAATTTTCAATAATTGAAAATGTTAACATAGCCACATTATACCTACACAAAGACATGCTAAAAAAAGGTCTTGCATGCATACTGACCCATTTAACCTTTGGAGGAAGGTTTTACAAAACAGAAATGGCTGTGCATATGGATGCCCCAACTGAGGATGAGTTTGAGTAGAGTGCTAAGGTAAATAATTGGGTAGGAACTTTAGTCTGCAGTGATATCTTTTCTTGCTGCTCTTGTGGTAGGTTTTGTGTGCACTTTGGTTTTTTGTTTGCAGTGGTAATAGTTGGTAATTTTGTACTGTGTTGAAATTCTGTAATGTGTGATGCTTTATTAACAGAATTGTAAGCTTTTAAATATGGTAAAAGTTCTGTTAAACCTTAGGAAGATCTGTAGTTGTTGCCCTCTTGTTAAACTTGCAAAAGTAATTCCAGGATCGTGCATGCAGGAGTAGAACCTAATGCAGGCATGTTAAGTCAGCATTTGGTGGTTGATACACCAAATAAGTATAATAAGGAACTTAAGCCTGTTCATGTTTTTATGCATGCAATAGGATCTTGCAGAACCTTAAATTAGAAGTGTGACTACCACAGGAGTTTAATGATGACTCCCAGTCTTTTAATTGCTAAACGAGGGACACTTCATCTGTTGGGCTGTAATTGAACAAGGTGCAGGGTTCAGGTTCTTCTAAAGCATCCATTGATGTGAGAAGTTACCCAAAATTTGGGACCTGTTTCCTGGATCTTAGAGTTTTAAGAAGTATGAAGTCTTTACCCAGAGATTACTTAATCCACTGTTAGTCAGCTGCTGTGACATCAACCATGACATCTGAATTAGTGATTTTTCCTTAGCTAATCTGTGTTTCCCAGAAGGTATTCGATGTGTTGAGAATGCTGCTGCAGACATTATTGTAACTCATCCCTTTGGTCTCCTCTGACTGCCCCCTGTGTTCCATCAAACTTCAGCTGCCTCTCTGTCTTCACTTCCAGTTCTTGCCTCTTGCGCAGCCAAGCCCACTTAGAGACAGATGAAACTACCCCTCCCGAGTGCCTGGTTTGGCTTCTGTTGCTGCTTTATGAAAAATATTTTTGCTCATGTTTTCATATGAGCAAGTGTATGCTTTGCTATTATTCCATTCACACTTCAAGAGAGTAATCTTGAATATCTTTAAATCTGCCTCAGTGTTGGAGCACATTAGAACTCCTTTGCCACAGTGCCTGCAGAAATTTGTACAAATTAGGAAGCTTGGTTTTGGGGCCAGTATTGTTTCAACATACTTCCACAGTAATTTAATCAATTGTTGTTTGCATGTTTTGTAAGCTTTTAATGACAGTGATCCTTTTGGTCTTGTTGCAACTTCTGATTGATTTCTTGAAACTTTTAGATACTGTGTGAAACATAATAAATATGGAGAAGAATTTAACAACTGTGTGGCTCACCGGCATGGAAGAATGTATGTGTCCCCACCCCCTCTACTACAGCAATTTAGTTACACTTTCTTTTTTTTCTGTTTCTTTCTTTTTTTCCCCTTTCCTTTTTAGGGAATTCCTCTTTTGCTCCTTTGCACCTTTCAGGAGATGGCTCAGAAAAGTCTCTTCAGCCAGTTGCCCCGGAGTAAGTGGCAGGAAGTCACAGTTCTGTGTAAACCCTTTTCAGTAGCAGCTGCAATATAAGCAACCCTGCATCCTAGCTGGTGCTTTCCTTTACTGCAGTTGTAAATGGGTCGCAGTTGCTGAAAACTTTAATTTTTAACTGGTTAGATCACATGATTTAAAATAAGAAAGTGTTTTACCACCAATTTGCCCCGATGCAGGGCAGGAATGAGTGACAGGAAGGATGGCAGAAGAGCATTAGGAGGAAAACTTGTTCTGTTTGATCAGTATTTTCCCTAAGTATTTTCTGTAAAACCTTGGCCTGGAAAGAGCTTAGTTGAGGAGTAAGACTACATGGCTGAATCAGTCAAATGTCCAGATGTAACCTCAAAGATTATTTTTGCACCCCATTTGAAGTTGTACCTGGCATTCATCTGGCTCCACAGTGAGCTACTTTAGGGAGTTTAAAGTTATAAAAAGAATAAAATTTTGTGAGGTCAGTTTTCTGCCTGTTCCTTTTCCTGATCCAACTCAACGAGATCAAGTCTGAATTATAGCAAGGGTGTGTCAGCTGGAACCTCAAATGCATATAGGTGGAATATATGATTGCTATTGTTTATTTATTAATTTATTTAAAATTCACCTACTTGCTGGGTTATGTGTTCAAAATGTGATAAAAAGAGTCACAATTTGGAGCTTTATTGGTTCTGCACTGGAGCCATTCACTGGTGCTCTGATGTCCTTTAGCTGCTGTCAGGATGCATTTGAGGTACTTGATGCTTGCAAGTTGTGCAGCTGCACTTGCTGCTACATTTTTTTAACAGATTTGTTTTTCATGCCCTACAGCTAAAGCCTATATGCTTAGTATGCTGAAAAATGATTAGTCAACAAGAACTATTTGGTGTGTTGGAGGGAAACATGAGGATTTGATACATTCTCAACTGTTTGAACTTGTACAGAATTAGTTTGCATAAGGAAGTATCCTGTATTCATTTATCCTGCATCTTCAGTTCTTCATTTTAGATGTATTAACAGTATAAGTTACAAGAAATATTTAATCTCAGTTTTAAGGCATGTAAAAATTAATCTCTATGTGTAAAAGATATATATTTTAGTCTCCATAAATTTTTAAGTGATTTGTTAACTTTGTGGGTAATTCTTTGAGCTTATTCCTTTTGGTGGGAGTGGGGCAGGGAGGGAAACAAGAGTGGGCAGACAAGATATTTTTCTCTGACATAATACTTCGCCTTTATATTTAAAAAAAATGAAACAGTAACAAGAAAAGAGCCCAAAATCAACTCTATGCTACTGAATCAAGTAGTTGTCAATCTTAAAGCTAAACTTGCATGTACTGGGGAAAAGCATTGCGTGTTCAGTAGCTGGGAGGAGCCAAAGCCTCTTTACTCAAGTGCAAATAACATGGCTGCTCAGTTAAGTGTTGGATTTAGTGAACTCCCTGATGCATCGGCTGACAGATGTGCCCAATGCCTTCACACTGCCAGCGAGCTGCTTCATTCAGCTCCCTTTGAAATGCCATCAAATTGGCAGGAAAAAGATCGAATCATGTGCCTTGATTGCTTAGTGACTGTGTAAGCCTCCAATATCCCTCTGTCATGGGAAAGTGACTTTCAGGGCTAAAGGCAAAACAACCTGTGCAGCTGGCATAGACCTGGGAGAGAAGGGGCAGGATTTTGTGTAAGTCATGGCAGGATTTCAGCTCTGATCTTATTATTTTTTGTGGTCACTGAAAGAAGTCTTGGTAAGGTTGGCCTTCATTTCATTTTGCACTTCTCAGTGCTGTTTCTTAGAGTCTCTGAAGTGCAGTCTGAAGGCACAGTGTCACATTACAGCTGTCCCCATTACAGATGTGATGTGGTTACATCTTCGTGTCTGCTGCGCTTGTTGCCCCTTCCAGCCATGGCATTGGATTCCTTCTCCCCTCCCTTGTGTCAGAGCTGCTGCCAAAGCCCATCCAGCTGATCCCACAGAAAACTTGGAATCACTGTGGTTTTATGGAGATACTAGGGTAAACACTCCTCTGCTTAAAACGAATCTTAGTCCCGGTTTGTGTTACACTGTCCCCTCCCCCTTTCGGTTGCCTCCCGAAAGCTTATCCTCCCCTTCAGTAAGGAGATCTGAATGCCCCCTCTCTCCTCTTGATAAGCACGTCCCTCTCAGGAAGGTCATCAGCCAGCAGTTGCTAGGAGACGGGCTGGTGGCTTTGGGTTGAGCAACCCAAAAGCTCCAAGAATGTGCTGAACAAGTAAGGAGCACAAGGACAGTTGCAAAAGAAAGGGATGTTGGAGGGAATCTGAAGGCAAAGGGTGTGTTGAGGAAAAAACGAAGTTGTGAGGAAAAAAAAAAAAAGAAAGATAATTCAAGTCTTAGCCTGTGGTTTTTAAGTTTTAATTGTTGCATAGCTGTTTCAGCTGGTCTCTGAACTGTGGAGGAAAGTGAAATCAAGCTCATGCTGTGTATTTGCAGAGTTGGGGTTATTGGTAGTTTTGTTTATATGAGCCTTTAAGTTAAGAATTTTTTATTAGATTGGGAACATGTGTAACTTGTAGCTTAATTGTGCTGTAGCTTTTAAACTAGGGCATGGGTATACTACACTACACAAATTGGAGCTATTTATTAATTTAATGCTGTGTGAATAGAGTTTGGTTTTTTTAAATGTCTTTGAAGAAGTGTGCATAGTCAGTTTCCTATCTAGTTTTTGTTTCTTTTTTTAACTCGTGTGATTTGACAGAGGATTTGTGGATTCAAGTAGATGTGCTTCAGAAGAGTGGTGCTTCCCCCTCACCCTGCTCAGAGGAAGTAAAATTTGTAAATACAAGCCCACTGTTTTGAGACCCAGCAGCAGAGTTGACTATCCAGGACAGTAGATAGTTTCCCAGGCTTATTCTTATATGTAGGGGGATTTTTTTGGGGTGTGTTTCATTTTGTGGTGTTATTTCTTGTTTGGATTTTTTTTGTTGTTGCATTTTAGTTTTTGTTTGCTGTTTTGTTGGTTTTTTTTGCTTGGGTTTTTTTTGAGCGCCCTGCTGTTTCATCAGCCTTCTTGTTGTAGCTTATGGCAAAAACTTATTTCATGCAAAGAAGTCTTTTATCTTCCATCTTTTATCTTTACCATCAGTGGAAAAAGTGTTCTGAAAACTGGGAGTTTGGTCACTCAGCCTCTTTGAGCTATAGGTGAGGTAGCTGAGATGAAATGTGCAAGAGAGGGTTTTAAAATCTTGTCCCTACTAACATTAAGTATGTAAAATTCTATCTCTTTTCTACAAAAAATTGCTTCCTGAACTGTTTTTATATTTAGTTTGGGACTAAAGTAGGAAGGAGGAGAGTATGTGGAGCCAAGTCTGTCCTAGGTGAGTGCTTTTATTCCTGGGCTGCCTTTACTTTCTCTGGCTCCATAAACTGTGTCTTTTCTGCACAGTAGGAGAGTTTCACTGAGATCTGTGACTCCAGTTTAGAGAGCACTGACCTGGGAAGTCTGAAATGCAGGTGTGAGCATCTTTTGTCTTAATTTTACTGCCTTTGAGGATTAACCAGTGCTCTGCCTAGTGGACCTAGGCTAGGGTAGAAAGGTAAGTCTTTATCTTCTCTCTCACCATTTTGCATTGGGCCTTTTTGAGGTTTAAGTAGAAAAATACTTGGTACAGTAGTGTGACTAGCCTTGGAAATGTTAGGTTTAAGTTGTTCCTTTTGCTAAAATGTGTTTTTGCGTGTTTTTACCACTCCAGTGAACTGTGCTTATCTCTGAAATTTGTATCACTGCATTGTATGATAACACTTAGGGTGTGAAGCATGGAAAAAATGTGGTCTGTGGAGCATGTTAAATAGTAACTGTTTAACACTTGATATTAGCAGGACAGTACTTTCTTTGTCAGGAACGGCTTTGTGATTTGCCTTTATCAGCATGGGATTATCCTAAAAACTGAATTCTTTGTGGAGTTCTAAAATAGAATGTACTAGAACCAAACCTCTTTACACACATGGATTCAGATGCAGTAATGCTGTGGGACTTTTTCCTCTCTTGTTTTATTTACTGCTGCATTATTATCTAGCATTTATTAGTTCCTGACCAATTGCTTTCTTGTTCCTGTCCTTTGTTTCTTGCTTGTTTTACCTCCGTTGAGGTTACTGTGAAGCCTGAATATTCTTTGATACCAGGATACCTGGCTAAATTAATGGGATGTGTATTCAAGTAAAATGTGTGTCGGAATCTGTCATGTAACATTTTGAGTTTCATTCCCATCTCAAAAATCCCCAAGTCTATTGAATTTGCTTTCTAAAGAGAAGACTGCTAATCTTTTTAATCCTTCTATTAAACTTCCTTTTTATTGACATTGTTCCTCCAATGTTTACTAAGCTAAAGGATACTGTTTAGGGATTTATTGTTGCCGAGTTTATGACATGTGAAAAGTTAGAGTCACCAAAGATTCACAGTGTTTTGGGCCCAAACTTCTGAAAGCTGTAACTGTGTTGGGTCTTTTTATTCTTGGAGGTAAGGTGTAGAAACTGAGAATCCAACTCTGAAGCTGGGCCTTTATTTTTAAACTTTTTTTACCTTTTGGGGAGGGGTTTCACTGATAAATTGAGGATGTGGTTTTGTTTCTCATTTGTGGAAAAACAGCGTAACTGCAGCTTTTTGGCCATCTCAGCTGTGCTGGTGTGACTTAGCTCCTGGGTGCTGCAAAACCCACTAAAATAAGTAATGCCAAATATTTGTTTCCTTCTATTCCTCTGTGAAGGCAGCTTTTAATGCAGTTACTTGATCAGCAGGAACCTGCCTTGCAGGCATTCCCTTTGGCTGCTGAGGATGCTGATGTTTGGCATTGTGAGGAAGCAGGAGATGACTGTGGGGTGCTTGTGGGGACATCGGCCTTGGAGACTTTGTTTGTGTCACATTGTGCCACTAAACACCAGGGAGTCTCCTCAGCCAGGCCCTCCTCCGTGTGTACCTTCCTCCCTGCACCCTCCCTGCTCCCAGGGTGTAAACCTGACTCACTCACTCTGACAGGGCCTGAGTTCAGAAGTGCAGGTTTGAGATAAGAGGTTGTAGAACTGTCTAAGGTGGGAAAGGTTGGGCAGCTTTGTTCTGTAAAGTCATTACAGCTAGCTGAGAAAAGTAGGAGATGAACTGTGGAGAAGGAGAATATTCAGAAGTAAAGTGGGGTTGTTGGAGAGGCAGTTTTTGAGACTGAAATCTGCCCAGTGAAAAGATTTGATCACAGGTACATCCCTAATCTGCATTTGAAATAAAAGTCTAAGCTGAAGTCTTTTAAGTAAATTTTACAGCTTATGGCTCTCAAAGCACTAATGTGCATTTCTGGTTGTGATCTTTGCTTGCTACTTAAGGCCACATTCTGTGAGAAAAAGCATTTTTATATTTAGAGCCTCTGCTTGTTTGCAGTCAGGTATCGGCAAACAAGACTGGCTTTGGAAAGCCTGGTAGTGAAGTACTCTGAAGATGCAGTTGCAGGTGGATATCACAAGGTAGAACAACATCTCTGAACTCAGCTCTTACTCTCTGTAGAAGCTGCCCTGTTCCCCATGTAGGGAGGGACTGTCTCTGCCAGGTTACATAACCCTTCTGTGGCACTGCCCTATCTGCTGCCACAAACATTCATGCCAAATTTAGATGCACACTTACATTTGTGTAAGCCAGCAATGCAGAATTTCAATGTGCCCTGATTAAATAAGAAAATACTAAATGCATAAGTAGTTAATACAGTAATTTCCTTTCTGTCATTTATTTTCTGTTATTTATTAGTATATATCACAGCTCTGCTTGTGTCTGTGTTGGAATGAAGAAAGCTTTGCTCCATTTTAATTTTTTGTCTGCTTTCTATTTTGAAGATTCTTTTATACTAGAAAGCAACTTCTATCAGATTCCATAAAATATTTAGTTTTCCCTGGATTATTCCTTATAATAATGTAGGTGCTAAACTGTATTCTACTTGAGTGATACTTATAAGTAAGTTCAGATATTCAGAAGGAAAGAGTTTTTCTAAAGACTTGCTATGGGTTTGCACCCCTTCAGAAATCATATGAAAAACTTGTTCAGTCATACAGATATAGTTTGCAATGCTCTTTAGGGTCAGTTCCCCAGAAAAAGAGTATTTTATTCCACCTTAAGAAACTTAAATCTGAATGTTCAGAATCCAAATAGTGTATGGGCCTCTTACTTCTTCTAATACAAACTTTTGTAAGGGATAATACTTATTATTCTTCATCAAAGGAAGGGTGCTTTTATCTTCTCAACCAGTCACAAATATTCATTTGTTTGCCACAGCTGAATATAGCACGTTCTCTTGCAAAATACTTTGAAAACAATATGCAGTCATTTGGATCAGGTTCACTTCATCAAAGTTGACTTTCAGGGGTTTTCTTGAGAGTTTGTTGTGTGCTTCTAAGTCTACACTTTGCAGAGGTTTATTTGCTGCAGTTAGAAATTAGATATTTTAATGCTAAGCATATTTGAGTAAGTAGGATGAATGGCTTGAGTCACTTATCTGTGTCTAAACCAGAAAAGGGTCTGAAACTTTATCCATTAAACAATGCTAACCAAAACAAACACAGACCTTCCTTCAGCTCGTGATAAAGTGTCTGCCTGTCATGTACTAGCAGTTGGATACCACAGTGGATCCTCTTATGTTTTGAGGAGCATGTATAAATAAATAGAATCTCCCTGATTGGAGTGGAAACTGAAGGTGTAAATCTTGGGGAAAATGGAGAAAATGTCATCCTGTCACAGTGCTTGCTTCATGTAGATCTTTAATGCAGTTACAGAATTGTTTGTGTTGGACATGACCTCGGTCACGTCCAACCTTCTGCTCCAAACAGCAGCAACTCTGAGTACTTTGGTCTTCTCTGTATCACCTATCACCTGTCCAGTTTTCTCTCTGACTCTTTACTGCTCAGGTAATAGTAGAAGGTTTTCATGTGGCACTGGAGTCCCACGCTGCTTTCAGCTTTAGTTGTGTTTTGACTTCCCTGCAGGCGTGCTGCATGCCTGGGCAGTATTTGTGTATTCTTCCCTGATAGGCTGTTCTTGCTTCTTCCTCCTTAGGCCAAGCTGCTGATTAATCTGTTTATTTTGCTGGGTTTTGGGATGTACTCCTTGTGTGTGGTTAGTAATTGTCCTTAAATACTCCTCAGTTTCCTTGAGCTCTTTTGGTTTTTTGAACTGGATTCCACAGAATTCCAGCTACTGGGTAATGCAGTCTGCTCAAATGAAGTGCAGGGTCTGTGCTGGATTTCCCTTCCTCCTCTCAGGATTTTAAACATCACTCTTTCATGGCCAAGTGGTCATGGTCAAGGCTGCTTTGGTCCCATCCCTGGCAGGTTCTTGGGTTTTTTCCTTGAAAGCAATCTCAAGAAAGTATCAAATGGGGATTGACTCATTTAGTGCTGTTTTCCTCTGAAATATTTCAGAAACCTCTTAGATTTTGTATCCTGCTGTGTTGCCCTGTTAGTAGATGTCACAGAGGTGAAGTAGTAACCAGTCTCTGTCATTTTTAGAAACTTCCTGGAACTGCTGAAATAGTTTTTGTCAGGTTCTTATCCTGACCATGTGATTTGTCTGTGATGTTTCCTTTAACCCTGACCCCCAAGCTCTTAGCCAGCCTGTTGTCTGTCCTGTAGAGCAGCTTTTTGTGCTCCAGCTACTCCTACAGGTAGAGGGCAGGTCACCTGCTGTGCTTCCCTTCCTGGCTTTGTTTAAAAGCTTGTGTCCACTGATGACAAAGCTCCAGTCATGCAAGCTGTCCCCCACGCCTCACTCTGCTGTCAGCTCTGTGTACAGGTGCTGTGGGTGGCTTCCCTTTTAACATCATTTAACCTCACCAGGGTATCTCTTCCTGGTATCTCTTCCTTCCACCAGGCTGACCCAGGCACTTCCCACGGCTCAGTCTCTATTCCATCCCTATTGCCAAGTTCAATTCCCATTCCCTGAGATCTCTCATTTACATGGCTCCTCACCAGCTCTGATGAGTTTGTTCATATCCCACTTCCTTGGCTGGATCCTATCTCTAACTTATCAGCCCTTGTTTCTCAGGGACACTTGTGGCCATAAAAGTTCAAGTGCTCCTTGCAGTGCCATTCCTGTGGTGAGTTGTTCACTTGAAGGATGTGTCTCTACCAGCCTTTCCCCCCACAGGAAAAGAGCAAGGAGGACCTGAGATCTCATGTCCAGTTTTTTAACCACACTTGATTTGCTCCATCCAGGTCTCTGTTAATAGCAGGTAATAATTGAGTGGGAAAGGAACAAAAAAGAAAAGAAAAAGGCACTATTGGTATGATAATAAAGATCATAGGACCCTTGACAATCTGTGACATGTCAAATTGGCCAAGCCTCCTTTTCCAGCATATCTGGCAGCAGCTGTGTGTCTTCCCTGCAGAAGGGAATCTCCCAACTAGTATTACCTGCCCCTCCCTTGTGTTGCTAATGCTCAGTCCAAGCCCAGCTAGCTCTGACATGTACCTTAATTGAGGTGCTTGCTGCTTCTGCATGCTGATGTTGACCCAAAAAAAAAAAGTGGAAAAAAGGTTTGTGTTTGCAGCCTTACTGTAAGGAAAAGACCATGGAATACTGGTGTAAGGAAAAAGAGGTGTTGGGAGATGTGCAGTAGGAAAGGAATTGAGATTTATGGAAAAGCTCTGATAATTAGAAGGCTCAGACTGATGTTTGAGTACCTCACACAGCAGCTACTGTGTGCTGGGAGCTTCACGTGCAGGAATGATTGTTGGGTGTAATGCTGAGGATTGTGTGCTTTAGCTTTCATTAGCATGTTTGCATGCATGGAAGTACTACTTGGTCTTAAAAAGTATCAAAAATCAAAACTTTAAAAATATTTTTATGACAATCTTCTATTTTGGGCAACCCTCTTCAGACTGTTAGGTTCTGCTTTTATTTGGCCTGTGATTACTATGTTGATTTGTGTGCTTGGATCAGAGAAATGAGTGCTGTAGTAGAAACTGAAACATTTGCTATTTCTGGCTTTTAAAGCACTTGGACCAAGCTGCCAGGCAGTGATAGGTGGGACTGCTGGAGTTTAGTTTCCTAGGAGAGTGTCTCTGAAATGGAGTGCTTCCAACTTCTAGCATAATTTTTCTTCCCAGTTGCCACTTTCTCAGTGTTTTGCCATGAAACTGTGTAATGTCCACTTTGAAATTATACTCACATAATGGCAATGGAGAGGCAAGAGATAGTTGAAGAATTTAATGCTTATTAGCTATGTCAGTACAAATGAGTACTTGGGGGACTTCTGCTTGTACTGGACTGTTATTTCTTCTTTTATATTTGTTTTGAAATTGTCAAAGAGATGAACAAGTAACATCTGAAGAGGGAGAGAAATAAAACATTGATCATAGAAGTCTCATTTGTTTAGAAAAGTAGTCAAAAAATCAGCACATGGATACTCATCTGTCTGCTTTTTTTTTCTTGGCCATGTTGTGTTTCAGCAGGTATCAACTGGAAATCAGAGGGGTTGATACTTTTTAGTAGTAGGGATGTGTCATGCTGTCTTCAGAGTATGAATTGTATTCCCCACTATCTGCTGTGAAAAGGCAGAGTGTTACTCTTGCTTGAATTATTGTCCCATTTGTGAAATTCTCAGCAGGCTCCCTTGTGGGGAGGGCAAAGCAAATGTGTGTGCTGTGATCCTTTGTTGTGGAACTTCAGATGGCAAAGTGACTGTGACTGGAGATGCTGCCACAGAGCAGCAGCTCTGCTTCAGTGATTTACTTCAGAATGGAAGCTTTTAATTACAGTTACAGATTTGAGGCTTTTAAGGAAGCAAGTAACATCATAATGTATTTCATTATCAGTCACTTAAACTGCACTTGAGTTCACTCCCTTTTCTTTAACATAGTAATGTTGAAGATGCAATTTGGAGATGAACTTGAGAGTATTGTATTGCAGTTCCCTAATGAGGCCATGGGGGAAAGGGAAACAGAAGAGTGTGGAAAAATAGTTCAGGAATTTACATTAGTAATGTAAATGCTACTGGGTGTTATGGAAACATGAATGTACTACCCATAAGCAGAGGTAGTACTTGTGTTGTCTTTGCTTATTCAGAGGTTTAGAATGGCTAGTTTGAAAATCTGAGAAGATCCTTTAGGAGGGGATAGGATTGTGACAAGTCAACCAGTATTCATGGAGATCACTGTTATTTAGGGAACAATATTAATTCAGCCTAGTAGCAGAGAATTAATTGTTCAGATCTTTTTACTGTGGTCAAAAAAGAAGTAGTACAAATCTATTAGAGTTATCCTTGAAAAGGTGTACATTGTTGTCAAGAGACATTGCATGTAAATCTCTTTGCTACCTCAAGTTGGTGTGGATTTTTTTTGGTTGATGTTTTTTTTTTCTTCCACCAGACTGAGGGTAATGTCATGAAAAGTAGTACCATCAATAGTAGGAAACATAATAATCCTACCTAGTTTGTTAATAATCAAACAGTGAAAAAAGTGAAAGGCTTTTCTTGCAGGCTCTAGTCTAGAATTTAGTATGTCAAGTGATTTTTCTTTCTGAAGGATTTTTTAAAATAGCTGTTAAAGATCCTGCTGTTTTGTCATCAGGAAGAGAATGTAAAGATTGGTAGAGAGCAAAATTTTAAAAAAGCAGAAGGATATCTGTTGGGTCCCTTCCAACTCACCATATTCAATGATCTAGTGAAGGAAGCTCCTCTGCTGTATGGAGAAGTGCAAGTTAGAACATAAAAGCACTGTGTGAAATGATTTTAAAGACTTTTCATCTGAGGCTGTTACTTTACCTCTGTAAAGACGCCAAAGCCATCGATCTTCCTCCTGCTGTCCACTCTCCTGGTGGCATTGCAGCTCTCC
This sequence comes from Melospiza georgiana, assembly GCF_028018845.1. Taxonomy (NCBI): domain Eukaryota; kingdom Metazoa; phylum Chordata; class Aves; order Passeriformes; family Passerellidae; genus Melospiza; species Melospiza georgiana. Next base: position 11,619,108 of record NC_080431.1, read on the forward strand.
TGGCTGTGGTCACATCTGTGTGTGTGTCCAGAAAACTGCACCCATAAACTGACCAAAAATCTGAGCTTGGTTTCCAGCAAGGTGGACAAAACAGTGGATGTAAGAGTGCCAAACCTGTTTCCATCATGAGCAAAGGGTCTGCTTTCCACATCCTGGCTGTGATGTGCAAGCCTGTACACTTGATATAAGGGGAGCCTGTGTTTGTGGTGAAATGGGGAATCTTGCTGTAGGCCTTTTGAGTAGCTCTTTCTGTGTCACTATATGAATTCTTTTTCAGGGCTGAATTGAGGAAAATTTGTTGTTTGGAAGCATGTTTGCCTAGAGGCATGCAGATAAGGATTATGCAGCCTTTTTAGAGGAGAAAGACAAGCAGAACAGACAAACAAATGCAAAAAACTCATTGAGATTTTTCAAAAAGATTAATTTGCCTTCTATCTCCCTGTAGATGGAGGAGCCCTTGTAACTAAAGGCAAAGTAAGTTACTTCCAACCCAGGATTTCTCAAGAATTCTGTCTATCCTGGCAGACTTCATTCCTGTTCCATACTTTCATTTTACAGTGAGGGAGTAATGGTAAGGTGATTATATAGTGACTTGAAAACCTGCTGCTGAAAATGTTTAGCTGAGGATTGTGTGGGACATGAATTGTGCAAAAAAACCACTCCAAACAACAACAAGTATGGCTTGAAAGATGTGGCTGCCTGTTGGGTGTAATTCCAATGAGCAGCACAGGGTTTTGCACTGTGTTGGGTGACAGGGTCTGCACAGGCTTTCTTCACCAGTGACAACTCTGACTGATGGCATGAATTCTATACTGGAGACGTATGTCATAGAGCACTTACAGTGAACAACTGCATGTGACTTGTTTTCAGAACATAAAATTTTATTTTTATAGGTCTGACAAGAAGCCTAACAATAACTTCAGTTGACCAGTCAATGTTTGAAAAGGCACAAGGAGAGAAAGTTACGTTGCCATGTACGTTTGAACTCTCGGCAGAAGATGAAGGACCACTAGATATTGAGTGGGTATTGATACCAGCAGATAATCAAAAGAAGGAACAAATAGTAAGTAGAGACTTCTCTTTCTACAGTGTTAATTCAGTTGTTTTAGTAGGTCAATGTATGAGGTTTTTACTGACTCTTTAAAGTTCCACCTTTTCAGGTTGGGATGCTTGTGATCTTAAATTGCTTTGAAGCACCAGTCACATGAAATCGAGTGGAAGTTTTGAAATACTGGATTAAGGATGAAATGTTAAGACATTTTTCACTATAAACTTGCCTTCTAATGAAGAACTTCCAAATTAAATACACTTCAGTTCCAAAAAGAAAACTTTGCTTTTGTACCTGCTTTATCTTCCTTATTGAAAATAGATTCACAAGGACTTAATTTTAAATATATTTAGCTCTTTTGATTATTGATACTTTCCTGTCTTTGAAAGCCTTATAAATAAGATGATTCATATTAGTAGGCAGGTTTTGCAGAGTTAAATTGGAGCAATTCTAAACAGTTTTCTTCCAGTCAGAAGTCAATGCTGACATATTGGTACTTGGTGTTTAGCTGGAGTATTCACCATAATGCTGTATGTGGTGCTGTTTTGAAGGTGGAGATATTTGACTCACTGTTTTATTTCTGGGGTTAAAACTATAGAAAGAAACTTGAAAATTCAAAGAGATGAAATGATTTTAAATGTTTATGCACTAAGTAGATTTCTGAATCATATTTCTTTTTTTTTATAGATAATTATGTATGCTGTAGACAGGGTTTATAATCATTATTATGCTGGTTTGACTGGGAGAATGCAGTTTACTAACCTTGATCCCAGATCTGGTGATGGTTCACTGGATATCCTGAATTTAAAAGCATCAGACACTGGCACATATCAGTGCAAAGTGAAGAAGGCTCCTGGAGTTCAAAGCAAGAAAATACAGTTGACTGTACTTGGTAAGATAATTTATTTTCTTAAATTTTCAGTGATTATTTTTATGTGCTTATTCCACCCTATTTTCAGTGTCTGAAATGAAAGCTTCTGTTGGGCAGTGTTGTACTGAATCTGTGAGGATTATGCTCATTACTGAGGGAGGGATGGGCATAATTCTGTTCTGGGAAATGAAGGGAATGATATTTAGAATTATAAGCATTTCTAGAAGTTCTGCACCTGACTCATATTTTGTAGAAAAATCTTTCTGTGCATAGAAATGGTTTGTGGCACAAACTTTATCTTTCACAGAATGAACTGGCTGCCAGAACACAACTAGGAACTATTTTAATTGTGACTGTTATTAATTCAGTGATGTTTTATTTATTAGTAAAGCCAGCACGGACTAAGTGTTCCATTGAAGGATCACAGGAGATTGGAAAAGATGTTACCTTGAAATGTGTGTCACAAGAAGGATCCCCACTTCTGTCTTACGACTGGAGGAGAGTGTCTGGCACACAGAATCTTCCTGCCACTTCTGTGCTGAGTACTGTCAAACTTCATTTATTACTCTGAAATAATTAAAAAGATTGCAATATTATTTTTGGCTTGTAAGCATCTCTGGATTAGCATTACTATAGAGTTGTCAAGATTAAATGTCACTTCTGCCCTCTAACAAAACTGAATTTGAAACAAGCTGGAGTTGATTCTGGTTTTTAATTCATGTTTGGAAATGTTTCAAGCTTCAAGTTGAGATTCTTATCATAAAGAGCTGCAGTATCATGCTCACCTGTGCCCAGATGTTGTTAGTTCTCCTGCTTGCTGATGGTTTTGCTTTTGTGCTTAAGTGGATATAGAGAATTCAGATGTGGCTTCAATATGATTTAAAACAAGCAAACAATCTCCAATTTTTTGTAAGCTTCTGCATTCTATTAGAGTATGTAATATCTTAAAGAATAGATCCCTAAAAATCATCTACAAAGGAAGAACCTAATATTGTTCTTCATTTTGGACTTGACTCATGGTCTCCTATTTGATGTCTCTTATTCATTGTTTTGACAGTGAATCTGCTGATCATTAATGTCCTCTGTACCACTCAGGACTTTAGGCTACTGTTGTTGTGACCCTTCTTTCTCCACATCCCAAATTTGTCTAAAGGTGACAAAAAGAGAAATTGGCAGTATCAGTGCTGGACAAGAATGACGTTGTGCAAGAGTGACCTGAAACACACAAAAGCCATGTTAGTTTTGGGCTTGTGAATGTAGTTTTGGGGACACTGAGTGTGTTCTATAGAATCTACACCCTATCTAACTTGTTCAGCAGATAGAGCAAGTCAAATACTGTGGAATACATTTCTAATGCAGTAAGACTTTTACAAACAATAGCATTTTACAGCATGATAGAACTGTTTTAATCTGGGTTTTTTCATATAGCATTTTTAAGTTAAGGTTTCATGTATATGCTGGTTTAGTAATTTTGTGATATTAAATATGGAATTATATTGAGGAAAATGGTAAACCTCTCCCTTCTGTTGTTTGTAGATAAAAATACAGGGGAGCTTCTTCTGAAGAACGCCTCTCGAGAGTATTCTGGCACATACAGCTGTGTGGCCACCAACAGAGTTGGCACAGATGAATGTTCTGTTGAGCTGAATGTCACCCCTCGTAAGTGTTTGCTGTGCAATAGTCACACAGCGTTCTTGTGGTAAAGCTGAGCAGTCTTTTTCTCTAAACTCCTAAATGGTTAAAAACCCCAATGCTCTTATGTAACTCTTGGGTGCCACTTCAAATTTTACTGTTTTAAATGCATGTGATTGGGCACTCCCCCTCTGATTCAGTGATTCAGTATTATTGACCTGCCTCGTGTGAAACATACTGGGCTTAATGTTTAAAGAAAGGTCTCATAACTCTGACATTTAACACACAGTGTTGTTATTTGTCTATTCTAGCCGTAAATACAGCTGGTATAATTGCTGGAGCTATTATAGGAACTCTGCTGGGTCTCTCTGTACTGTGTTCTATCATCTTCTGTTTTTGTAAGAAGCACAGAGAGAAGAAATACGAGAAAGAAGTACATCATGATATCAGGTAACAATGAATCTCTAGTTTCTGAGCAGTATTATTGGAAGATTAACTTTTAAATGTGTATTTCTGCAAATAAGTTACTTAACAGTTGAGATTTCTGTCTTAATCTGGAAAGCTTATTATAACACTAATGGCTTGTTGGAGAACTTCTTGTGGTTTGTCTAATTTCAGTAAACATTTTAGAAGCAATGAATTTTGAGGGTTTGGGGGGCTTTTGTTACTTTAAAGGAAGATGTAAGGATATTTTTGACTACATTGGAATAGAAAAAAACCAAACTGAATATTTGTTTTAAAGTAATGGTGACTGAACCCTTGTTCTGCAACTGATTTTGTTTGTGTTTTGCTCATTTCAGAGAAGATGTTCCACCTCCAAAGAGTCGCAGCTCTACAGCTCGCAGCTACATCGGCAGCAATCGCTCCTCCCTGGGCTCAATGTCTCCCTCCAACATGGAAGGATATACCAAAACTCCATATAGCCAAGTCCCAAGTGAAGACTTTGAACGTGCTCCTACTCAAACCCCAGCCTTTGCACCTTCAAAGGTAGCTGCACCTAATTTAAGTAGAATGGGAGCTGTTCCTGTGATGATTCCAGCACAAAGCAAAGATGGGTCGATAGTATAAAATATTATTAATTTAAAAGCTGTTTTTTTAAAGTGTTCTTTGTAAGTATTAGAGAAAAATACTGTGTTCCATCCCTCATTTAAACACTGGCATGAAATTTTCCTTGAAGAAAATATACAAGTGAGTTTGAAAAGCCACCAATTCTCATGTTTAATTTTAAATTTATTTGCCTATGATAGTTGAACTATTTGCTAAAAACGAAGTTCATAAATAAATATCGGACACTGAAGGTATTTGGACCTCTGGTAGGTTGCTGAGGAGGTTCTGACACTGTCAGCTAATGTACAGTTCTGAATGTGTAACAGTGAGACACAGGTGAGAAGTAGCAAAAGCATTTCATGTGTAGACCATGAAGTTTCTCAGAGTTCCTGAGACTTTATTCTTAATTGTGGAATAACAGTAATATTTTAACTTGGCCACTGTCTGGTATAGTTGCAGGGGGCTGAAATACCAAGGATGACTTTGAATTCTGTTCAAATTGAGTATTTATGTGGTTCTTTAACCTGGTGATGTTTGTTTGGAGTGCTGGAGCTCTTATTTGTCAGGGGCAGACAGTCATTTGATTGGTTCAATTAATTAAATTAACCCGTTCTGAATTTGAAAGAGCCATGAGTGAAAGTGTGACAGAAAACCTTGCAAGTTCTTTGAAACACAAATTTTTTTACAGTAACTAGTTCTGGTCCTGTCAGATAACTTAATACTTAACGTTATCTGATGCAAGAGGTCCTATCAGATTGTTGGTAGAAGTATCTAAGCTCTAAAACCTACAGAGACCAACTGTTACTGTCACAGCAAGAATGAGTTATGTGTCTTTACACAGGTCTTTAAATTAGTTGTACCTTGCATTTTCCAATGCTTGGTTAGATGTTAAGGCAGTGCTCTTAGGTTTTTTTCCAAAGCAATTTCCTAGAAGCTTTATGGGGATTTGATGAAGCCTGTTTTAAGTAACTGGTATTTGATGTCTGTCCTCTTGCTCTAACCACTGTGGAAACAACTTTTCTTGTATGCCCCTAAGCAGTAGTCAGTCCTTATTCAAGATGCTAATGCCTGGCTGTATGAATTTGCAAGGAGTTCAAAGCTCATTTTTTCTTGCCTCTTTAAAAACACTAAATATTCTGAACCAATGTTCAGACTGTGGAGAGCAAGCGTTTCATGTAACAGAGAGAAAACAATTACCCAGAATTGTTGATACAAATCTCATGTTGCAAGATTGAAAATGCTTCTTCCCAATTTTGCAAACTTAAAGCAATACAGAAGAAACACAACAATTCCTTGTCTTACTTTCACATGTTTTTAAGGACTTCTGGTAACTTCTAATGACTGTTGTTACATACCTGCAAAAGCTCCATTTAAAACTCTGTACAGTTTGAATCTGTCAATTCTTCTTTTCTTCCTGTTTTCTACCTTCTTTGTCTTGTGCTGGGGAGCAGGTGGGGCAGAGTTTTTAGCTGACCCTAGCTAGAGATGTTGAACTGCAAGGTATTTTGGAAAACTGTAAATTCATTACAGTATGTGCACTGATGTTGATGAAGGAAATATCTGAATAGGCTGTTGAAAGATGTTAAAATTATTTGTGTGTAGCAACAGTGAGAGAAAACAACATTAACCCAGACTTCTAGGTTTAGTATCTGCTTATCTGTAGCTGCCTATACATCTGTGATGAATTCTTTGGCTTACTACTAAATGTTTATCCTATCTGTAAATAGGTGCACAATTTTTGGCTAGCACTATTAATGTAAAGAAATTTCCCTGCCCATGGCAGTGGTTGGTACAAGGTCATCTTTAAGCTCCTTACAACTCAAACAATTTCATGATTTTAACTTACCCTTCATACTGAATTTAGAAACTTGAATGGCTATTAAGTAATATAGAGTTAGTTTTACACATTTGGGACTTTTTTAGATTGTAAACTGATACTGTTAGAGATCAGATTTTTTATCTTTCATGTGTGCCTTGTCAATAAGATTTGCCTGATTGTAACTTCAGTTTTTATTAAATTCTGGTGCCTAAACATACTGTATGAACAGGTGCTTAGATGATGGTACAGTTCTTAAAACATGACACTGTGATCTGATTTCTTGATTCTTATGTACTATTTATACCTCTTCATGCCTATTTTTGGATGTGAACTTCAGTGTCTCTCTCTGTATTGTTCTGTATTTCAAAATGTCACTTAAATCCTTCAATTGCTAATTATGATTCAAGTGTTTGTGTTCCTGTAAGCTCTTCAGTTGTTGTACCAATGAGAGAGATGATTGACTTTCATTTATGTGGTGAATAATAGGCTTAGTAAATGTGCCAAACATAGCTTCTGAAGAACTATAGATGAGGAGACATGTTTTTGCATCCAATTATTGTGATAGAAGAGACTTCCAAGATGTTAATCATACACTGATTGTTTACCTTGAAACTAAGGCCTTTCTTAATGAAAAGGGTATAGTTACTGCAAATACAAGTTGAATGCAAGACTAAAGTGAATCACAGACTGAGAGAGAGCTATAAACCGAAGGAACCAGGCAGCAAACCTACTAAATTTGGTTCTAAGCCATCTGTGGACCTATGTGTTTTTTTAGGGTTTTTTTAAATTAATTTTTTGGTTGTTTTTGGTTTGGCCTGAGACCCTGTAACTTACAGTCAGGTAAGCCCTAGGACACTCAAACTCAGAAACCTGTCTCAGTAAAGCACATGGAGCAGAGTTTACACATGCTTGATGCTCTGTCAGCTTGTGCAAAACAATAAATGGGCAGAAGGACAGCCTGATGTGCCCTCAGAGCCTGGCTGTTAAGCTTAGCAGCCTTGACAGTGTCTGTCTATTTATGTAATTGCATGGAAAAATGAAAGAAATGGGATCTGACACAGTCCTTATCTGAAATATAGAACCTCTGACTTGGGGTAAACTCTGCCTCAAGTTGCTATCATCATGCCTTTTGGGTGGATGCAACACTACTATGAAAACATAATACTGCTACTATAAATTATTTCTTTTGTCACTAGATTGTTCACTTACATTGGATTATGATTCTCAAAAGCAGCTACTGTATTTTGACAATTTCTAGCTGTGTGGGAGATGAACTGGTTAAACATATGAGGTGTCTGATGTGACAGAGAGCTCTGCTGACAGAACAGTTGTAGGAAGTAATGGCAGCTGATATACCAGTTAGGAGGTGGCATTTTTAAAGTCTCATTTTGTTAAAAAAAAGGGGGGGAAAGGGGAGGGAGGGTGGTACCGTTGTGTAAATACTCCAAGTGAGCTCAAGAAACCTCTAGTAAATGTCATGACTGTAAACTTGCCTGTTGAAGACTACTATATATAGAAAGCAACCCCTCAATTTTAGCATGGTGTGAATAAAGTGTTAGACTTGTAATACTGTAGAGGTTACGTAACACTTGTCCATACATTACAAGAGTTTTCATCAACTTTCTGCAGTGGGTATTTAAAGATACTTGTGTGAAACTTCCTTCCCTAAGAACAAATACTTCTTCCAAAACTGTGTGGTGCACAGAAATGCCTTGTTGGAGGGGTAAAACATGACTTTTGAAAGAAATGTACAATGCATACGTCTTTCTCAGCTCTTGGTAGTCTCATTCATATTAGATGTATGCTTCCTGTTTAATAGTGCAAGTAAGACTTCTGAATTGCAAGTTTTTATGTAATGCTGAATATTGTATATTACTGGTTTCCATGACAAGCTTTTAGTTTTGTTCTGAGCAGTGTATATATTCTGGATCACTCTAGGTCTTTGTTCAGTCTAAAGATATTATGCTATTTGTGTCACTTAAACCTTGTTTTATACACTTGATAGGTGCTTTTTGGGGCCCTTTGTTGGATAATCCCCTAGCACTGAGGCATAGCTCAGCTGAAATCAGAGCAATAACAACTTCCTGGGATCCAAAATGTTACAATGTTACATTGCATTTCTCATGCACAAAGCATGGACTTTGAACATTGATATGAATTTCAGTATGAGGTTTTTATATTCACACTTTTGGGGGAATGGTATTTTAAAATACAGGTATTGTGAGTGAATTTGTAAAAAAAACAAAATCCAAAATTTTAAAATGCTATAATTCCATGACAGACTTGTGTACTTTTTGAAATAAAACTGTTGGAGAAAACAGTGGTCTGTCTTTATTTTAAAGCAGCACTTGTATATGTCTTCAGCTTTTTCTTTATGTAATTGGAAGTGAACTAATAAATATGGCTGTGTATACCATGCTGGCATGAATAATTTTATTTATTGCTTTTCCCCCCTGCCCCCTTCCAAGGCAAATAAAACTGTAGATATTTTAAAATATTCACTTTTAGATGGGGTTTTTAATTGTAGG